>NC_090412.1:3888622-4198622 GCF_036365525.1 Heterodontus francisci | reverse complement strand
GACCTGTACTGTACCCGGCAGGAAGATCTCTGATAGTCTCGCGCTACTCAGGGATACGATCGCCTACGTACGGGACAGGAGGGTGGACACCTGCCTCATCAGTCTGGACCAGGAGAAGGCTTTTGACAGGATATCGCACACCTACATGATGGACGTGCTTTCCAAAATGGGGTTTGGGGAGGGAATCTGCAATTGGATCCAACTGCTCTACACAAACATCAGTAGCGCAGTGTCAATCAACGGGTGGGAATCTGAAAGTTTCCCGATCAAATCTGGAGTCAGACAGGGCTGTCCTCTGTCCCCGGTCTTGTTTGTTTGCTGTATTGAACCCTTTGCTGAGTCTATTAGGAAGGATGCGAGCATAAGAGGGGTGACAATCCCAGGCAGCGGAGGCACTCAGGTCAAAACCTCCCTGTACATGGATGACGTCGCCGTCTTCTGCTCGGATCCGCTGTCCGTGCGCAGACTGATGAGCATCTGCGACCAGTTCGAACTGGCCTCGGGAGCCAAAGTTAACCACGGCAAGAGCGAGGCCATGTTCTTTGGGAACTGGGCTGACCGATCCTTTGTCCCCTTCACCGTCAGGTCAGATTACCTGAAGGTGCTGGGATATGGTTCGGAAGTGCCGGGGCGTGCACCAAAACATGGGAGGAGCGAGTAGCCAAGGTACGACAAAAGTTGGGCATGTGGGGGCAGCGATCTCTCTCCATTGTGGGTAAGAACCTGGTCATCAGGTGCGAGGCGCTCACGTTGTTGCTCTACGTGGCGCAGGTCTGGCCCATACCCCACTCCTGCGCCGTGGCAGTCACCCGAGCCATTTTCCGCTTCGTCTGGGGATCTAAAATGGACCGGGTCCGGAGGGACACGATGTTCAAATCTCTGGACATGGGCGGGAAAAATGTACCCAACGTGGCCCTCATCCTGATGACCACCTTCGTGTGCGGCTGCATCAAGCTATGTGTAGATCCCCAGTACGCAAACTCCAAGTGTCACTACGTGCTGAGGTTCTATCTGTCCCCGGTGTTGCGAAGGATGGGCCTGGTCACATTGCCGCGGAACGCACCATGCAGTTGGGCGGCGCCGTACCACCTATCCTTCGTGGAGCAGTTTCTGCGGAAAAACACCTTTGACCACCGGTCCATCAGGCAGTGGTCTGCACGGAATGTCCTCAAGGCCCTACAGGAAAAGGAAACGGTGGATCCTGTCGGATGGTTCCCCGAGCAGACCGTCAAAGTCATTTGGCGGAATGCCTCATCACCAGAACTTTCAAACAAGCACCAAGACGTAGCTTGGCTGGTGGTGAGAAGGGCCCTCCCCGTCAGATCCTTCATGCACACCCGAAGTCTCGCCCCCTCCGCACAGTGCCCCCGCGTTGGCTGTGGTGGGGAAGAGACGGTCGCCCACCTCCTCCTGGAATGTGCCTTTGCAAAGCAGGTGTGGAAAGAGATGCAGTGGTTTTTGTCAAGGTTCATCCCAAGCAGCTCTGTGACACAGGAGTCTGTGCTCTACGGGCTGTTCCCAGGGACGCACACCGAGACAAACATCAACTGCTGCTGGAGGACTATCAATTCGGTGAAAGACGCCCTTTGGTCTGCCCGAAACTTGCTGGTCTTCCAGCGCAAAGAGTTGTCCACCACCGAATGTTGCAGACTGGCACATTCCAAGGTCCAGGACTACGTGCTGAGGGACGCACTAAAGCTTGGGGCAGCCGCAGCAAAGGCTCAATGGGGAAAGACCACAGTGTAAGGTTCCCCCACCAAGCTGGACTGAGGGGCTGGAACCATGGGAAGCCCCTCGAACTGTATCGTTAATATTCTCAATTGCTGTAAATGTAAAACTGTAATTGACATGACAATTGTGAAACGGAAGGGTTGGGAAGAAACTCATGACATTATTGAAAGAAACTGATCTCTTTTGCAATGTTTGTATTTTTTCGTGCTGTTTGGAAACTGTTTGGCAATGTAATTTTTACAGATTTTTATGAATAAAGTATATTTTGGAAATAAAAAAAAAAGCTTATCAGTTATCGTTAATATTCTCATTTGCTGTAAATGTAAAACTGTAATTGACATGACAATTGTGGAAAGGACTGGTTGGGAAGGAACTCATGACAGTATTGAAGGAAACTGATCTCCCTTGCAATGTTTGTATTTTTTGGTGCTGTTTGGAAACTGTCTGGCAATGTAATTTTTACAGATGTTTATGAATAAAGTATATTTTGGAAAAAAAAAGCTCATAGCTTATGTCGATGTCATAACTGGAAAGGTAATGTCCCTGTAGACTGTATAAGGCTGCTTTAATAACCCAGTCCAAATGAAACTAAAGGTGAATGTGTTTGAGCCAAAAAAATTACAGAGGAAGCATCTGAGCAATTGATTAATGAATATTTCCTTGTAGAAAGTAAATCCCATCTATCCTGCTGTGCATAAATATTTGTAATGTTTGGAACCAGAGGGCTATACTTCACAGCCAATGCTAACACCACAGTGCAGTATTCAAGGGCAGTGCAATCCTGGAGTCACCAATCTTTGAAGAAATTGAAGCCATGACCGTTTATCCTAGACTATATTCTCTAAAGCAATCCTTTCCAATACCTTGCTTTCCTCAGGGCTCAAACACAAACAAGATATGCAATCTCATAAAGAACCATAGTTAAACATCGTCCCAATACACAAAACACTCAACATGGTTACTAGCCTTTCGCCAATTATAATGAACAGATTAGTTTTGTGCAGAAGAATACATTATGCCATAACTCTCCGGTTAGATTAAAAAAGATGTCTGGCAACAATCTGCAATGTTCTTATAATTAGTTGCTATTTTAACCAAGTTATCGCAGTAGCTGGTAACATCAGTGCTAGACTCTATAATCACTTCAGGGCTGATTGCAACTTCGGGCAGGAATTGAGGGTATAGGGGTCATAGTAGATGGCAAATTGTCTGCATCTTACAGTGTGAGGGCTGGGAGATTTTAATTCCCGGCCCCCATTTGCATCCTATTCTGACTCCTACCTAAAGCCAGTGGGAATGACTGACGATCAGGAGTCAAAATGGTGGGAGGTCAGGCTGTCACCAGGGACCCCAGCAAGGCAAGTAGGGATTATGGGGGGGGGGGGAAAAATCAGCGCCTACGATTGGGTGGAGGGTAAGCCCAGGATAGGGAAGGCCCAAGGTAAGTGGGACCAGCACTCCTGCTCTTCCTGGCACATGAGAAACTTTTACATTTTATTAATTTAAAAAAAAACTTGCCTGGGCCTTGATTTTTGATGCTGCCAGCATTTACTATTGGGCCAGAAACCGGATGGGCACAATTAAAATAATATGGTCACCCTGATGGCGACATGCCATTTAAATTAGGCTCCTGCACCTCGGGGTCGGGTAGCCTTTTCATGCCTGAAGATAGGCAAGTAACAATGGTGGGGTGAAAACGTAAAGGAAACCTGGTGCAAACTCCCCTGTTCACGTTTGGCGGGAGAGGTTAAAATCATCTCTTTAGAGTTCACTGATGCCATTATCAACTATAGTATCATGTGACATAAATATATGGCAAACATTTTGAGTGATCTGGTGAATCGCCAGAGCATTAGATGTACCTGAATCTTTCAGCATGCAGTGGTCCAATTGATTGCTCTCTGTGTAGACCAATGTGTTTCACTGGATTGTGCTCACACAAAATTCAGGTATTGCCTGAATGAAATGCACACAGGTAAATGTAGTAATGTCTCCTGCAGAAGTTTGAAATGAATCAGTAATGTAAGAATCAAGGGTAATTGTCACTTTTGCAGCTGTCAGATCGCCAGTGCAGAAGAAGACTGCGGCTGTCACGGGAGACTGTCACATCTCTTTGTGAGATGCTGACATTGGATGTTGCATCAAACTGTCTCGGTGGCTATCCAGTGCCAGTCACTCTAAAGGTTACAATAACTCTTAACTTCTATGCGTCTGGCACCTTCCAAGCCTCAGCTGCAGACTTGTGCGGTGTCTCACAATCAGCAGCGCACGATTGCATAAAGGTTGTGACTGATGCATTGTTACAACGTGCTGACCATTTCATCACGTTCAAGACGGACAACACCAGTCAGGCTGAGAGAGCCAGAGGCTTCAGTACTATATCGGGCTTCCCAATGATACAGGGCATGATAGACTGTACTCATGTGACCCTTAGAGCACCAGCTGGACAGTCGGGGGCATTCATGAACCACAAGGGATTCCATTCAATGAACGTTCAGCTCGTCTGTGATCATCGGAAGCAAATCATGCTGGTGTGTACACGTTACCCTGGTAGTTATCATGATTCTTTCATTCTCCACAACTCACAGGTGCCTGCAATTTTCAGTCCTCCACACAGAATGGAGGGATGGATACTTGGCGACAGGGTTATCCTCTGAAGACATGGCTCATGATACCAGTGAGGAACCCAAGGGGTGATGCAGAGGAACGATACAATGAAAGACATGCGGCCACCAGAGTGACAATCGAGCAAACTATAGGCCTGATAAAGATGAGATTTAGGTGTCTTGACCACTCTGGTGGATCACTGCAGTACGCACCGTCGAGGGTTTCAAGAATCATCATCGTCTGCTGTGCCTTGCATAACCTGGCGATTGAACATGGAGATGCCCTAGAGGATGATTGATGTCAACGTGATGTGTCATCAGATGATGACGACGTTTCTGATGAAGAAGATGGGCATCAGTCTAATGATGATCATGGAGAGGAAGCTGAATGTAACTTGGCTCTAAGTGCTAGAGAAACAAGGGATTCTCCAATAGGAACGCGTTTCAGTTGAAATGATATAAATCTTCACAACTTTCAAACTGCTTTATGACATTAATCATTGTGAGGATCTGACAGTGCAAAATCTCTAACCTTTAGGGGGTGTGACAATGCAACGAACCAATCCTTCACATCATGAGGGACGCGACCCAAGTGTGTGGCCTCACTTTTGAGACAACTTGAGTTGACTGACTGTATAGTATCTGACTTCAGGAATGACATGTCCAATATTAAAATCTCCAATTTAATCAACTATTATTAACAAATCAAATAAATATATTTCAAGTCACCCAGTGCACCGGTAGTGAAATTAAAGTGTTTTCTTAATCCGTTTACGCATGCTCATTTGTGTGCATGATCCTTTGCCATCAGACTTACCAGAGGCAGGTGGCAGATCAGGTGACTGATCTTGTTGCCGCCCTGCTTTTGATGACTTGAGCGGACGTCCTCTGCATACTCATGGCCGTGAGGTCCCTGGCGTCACAGGGTTCTCATGACAAATATCATGAGCACCCTCTATCACCCCGGGATTTAGCAGTTCACATGTCCCTGGCAGAGGGAGCAAGGAGTTGCAGGATGCATCAGAGGCACTGTGAGAGGAGCTCCCATATGCGATCTGCTGCCCCTGTGCCCTCATGAGGCTCGGATAGTCTTCAATAGTGGCATCAGAGCGATGAGTGGCTTCAACCTGGCGTAGTCGCATCAGATTATGCTCTCTGATGCTCTGGTCCAGGGAGGCCATTCTCTCTCTGAGGTCCCGAATTGCATGAAGAACTGGTCCCTCCACTGCAGCCGCCAGTCTTTCAACGGAGGAAGCCAGATGTTCAAAGGCCTGTGAGTTTGCTGAACTCATACTCTGGATGGATGTCTCCAGAGTATGAGTTATAGCGCGCAACGTTTCAGGCAACTCTGCCAGATTTCCATGGACCGCATTCTGCATCTGCAACTTCGCCTGACGAAAGGATGATCTCAGAGGCACGTCAGCAACTTGCGGCTCTGCACTGGTCTGGCATCCCACTCTCCTCCGAGTGTGTGAGGCATCGGCCGATTCTGCCTCTGGTGTCTGGCCCGGCAACTGTGCTGTGCTCACAGCAGTATGTGACAAAGGGTTCCGAAGAAGGGTCACTGACCCGAAACGTTAACTCTGCTTCTCTTTCTACAGATGCTGCCAGACCTGCTGAGTGAATCCAGCATTTCTTGTTTTTGTTTCAGATTTCCAGCATCCGCAGTATTTTGCTTTTATATTAGTATGTGACATTGATTCCCCAGACACAGTCATCCCAACCGAAGTGTCAGTATCTGCTGTGGTACTTGGTGCATTGCGATGATGTGACGGTTCACCCTCTGAGGCACCCTCCTCCACCTCAGAGGTGGATGGTCGGGCAACGGAAACACTTCCTGGCACATGCTGGGTTTCACCTGTTGGGAAAAGCATTGCAATCAGTTTCATCATCAATCCAGACTTAAGCACAAGTTTGTGCCTCCAGCATGGTTACATCTGGGTGATGTTACAATTGAGAGCAACATTCAGTGCATTTGACATTCACCAAATCATTGGCACATTAGTGCAGCCTCACCCCCCCCCCCCCCCCCCCCCAATAATGAAGTGTTACACCACATTCTGGAACACTCACTCTCATGGCCAGGTACACCGGCCTTGCCATCTGCCACTGTGCATCCTCCTTCCTCCCCTGCTATAATTAAGGCATCCTCCTCCATTCTGGTGAGGAATGCCTGGGTGGTCACACCGCCACCAGCACGTGACCTCTCCCGGGCATTGTGTGCCCTCTTTTCCTAAATAAACAAAAATACTTATTTTATACATAGTCAATGGCATATGACGCTGCCACCCAAAGGGTTGATGTTGCATTTCACTGCTGTGACAGTGCTGGGCGCAACTTTAACACCACAGCATCAGCGTTCATCTCAGACTTGCCCAACATGCGTCCCATTTCAAGGCAGCAGCCAAGCATTGATCATACAGGGCTTCCACATTGCATCATGAGTACACAAAAAACCTCCCTTGGCACATAAACGATTAGATGAATGAGGAATGCCCCTTACCCGAGCTGAGAGAAGCAGGTCATTGAGGCGCTTGCGGCACTGCATCCATGTGCACCTCACTATGCCTCAGCTGCTGACCTCCTTTGCAACCTCCAGCCAGGCCCTCTTGGTCTCTTTGGAGGGTCTCCTTCTCCCATCTGAACTGAATGGAATGTCTCTCCTCTCCTCAACTGCCTGGAGGAGGACCTGCAGTGAATCGTCAGAGAATCGGGGGGCAACGCGATTGCTTCTGCCCTCCATCACCTTTAACAGCAATATTGTTGTCTCCCAGTCTTTCTGTGTTTCAAGGTATGGAGCCTTTGAAATCTCCAGAACTTATGACACTTGTATCTTCCTTGACATCCAATGAAGAACTCACTGCTCTGTTTAACTTCAGTACTCCTTTATATAGGGCTTACAATCAGCCTTCCGCGTATGTGGCCCCGCCCCCAATGATGCTGAAGTTCCCACCCGCGTGTGCCATTTCTTCTCGGAGTTACACTGAGGGCCCGCTGATTAGGTGATCAGCACGTGATGCCGGCGGCCAGGCGACGCGGATTGGGGACCTGATCCGCTTCGAGCGCATCGGCCCCGGAGCCACCAGTAAGCACAAAATTCCAGCCAACATGTCTGCTATTTCTCGCTTTCATTTTGCACTGATCCAATTGTCAGTGGTTTCTGCCCATAAACTCTGTTTCCTGTGAGAAAAAAAAAATTCAGCAAAAGAGAACCGAGGGATTAAGCAGTCAACACAACAGAAAAGATGCAGAAATACAGAATAGCACCTTTGAATATATACTCAGGATCCTGCTCTTTTTCACAGCAAACCAGACTCAAACCTTCCAGTGCCAAGAAGACAGAGTCAAAATGAATGAGTCATGTTTTAATCATCGGTCATCAATGACCATATTTGTGATAATATTTCAGACATTAAAAACTTTACATTCAAAGAATGAAATCCTTCCCTGCTTTGTACATGATTTCATGCTGGGCAGATGCCTGCGGTGAAACTTTTGTTTAATCAGTGATACACTGGACCTTTGGAATTGACACAAATTCTTTTTGATTTTCTGTTTCTGCTGTGGTATAATGATCTGCTCTTTCAAAAATGCAGGTGTTACCTGAATGAAGTACACACAGATTAAATGATGTAATGTCTCCTGCAGAAGTTTGAAATGAATCAATAATGTAAAAGTCAAGGGTAACTATCTCCTTTGCATCCACTGATGAGACACAGTATGGCTGTGACTTCTCACTGCTTAGAACAAACACCTTGCATAGCTCAGAAACTGTGTGCTTTAGCTACCTCCATGACTGGTGTCTCTGATGGTTCCATTGGACTCCAGGTACCATTAGAGATCAATATCTGCTTTAGAGCAGTGCAAGAGGACAGTATCAAATCTCTTGTCAGATCTCGATGCTGGTATAGGTAGAAATTCTGGTCAGTGCAACTGAGTACTGACACAAAATTGGTGATTGTGGAGAGATCTGTTTTCACCAAATCCAAGTCCAGTTCATCGGCAAGGCATCAATTCAACTGCTTCCACGATCTTCATGAAATTTCTACCCTATGTGCTCAAATACTCCACTCAAGATGAAAATGAAATCTTTAATCTTAGTCAAGCTGCGTGTTTTCAAACTTTCACCTTAAGATTTAATACATTCAGTTCTTAACCACTGCTACGAAATGGGAATGAGGTGGCTGGCTTTTTATCAAAGATTCTATTATTAAAGTAAAACTTAGCACATAAATGTTTAACCAATTACATATGAAGAGCTACATAACGGATCAGGGCTTATTTTGTACTCTTGGTTGGATGGAGGCAACCAATACAGAATACAGGACACATGCACTTCTTTCAAAACACCAAAATAATTTTGGAGGCGGTGGCGTAGTGGTATTGTCACTTGACTAGTAACCCAGAGACCCAGGTATTGCTCTGGGGACATGGGTTCGAATCCCACCACAGCAGAAGGTGGAATTTGAAGCTAGTCTAATGATGGCCATGAAACCATTGTTGATTGTTGTAAAAACCCATCTGGTTCACTAATGTCCTTTAGGGAACGAAATCTGCTGTCCTTACCTGGTCTGGCCTACACATGACTCCAGATCCACAGCAATGTGGTTGACTCTTACATGCCCTCGAAATGGCCTAGCAAGCCACTCAGTTCAAGGGCAATTAGGGATGGGCAATAAATGCTGGCCTGGCCTGCGACGCCCACATCCCATGAAAGAATTTAAAAAAATTATTTTTACACTAGTAAAATAACTATCACTATCTACAAAATATAGTGCACAGATAGTTCATAAATTTGCTTATAGAAAATGGTAGGGGAACAATAAATATTTAGATCAGTTAATAGACTGTCTCCAAGATGTGTTAGAATTTATTTCAATTTTTTTATTTTTAAAACATTTTTTAAAAAATTCATTCATAGGATGTGGGCGTCGCCGGCTAGGCCAGCATTTATTGCCCATCCCTAATTGCCCTTGAGAAGGTAGTGGTGAGTTGCCTTCTTGAACCGCTGCAGTCCATGTGGGGTAGGTACACCCACAGTGCTGATGGAAGGGAGTTCCAGGATTTTGACCCAGCGACAGTGAAGGAACGGCAATATAGTTCCAAGTCAGGATGGTGTGTGACTTGGAGGGGAACTTGCAGTTGGTGATCTTCCCATGCATTTGCTGCCCTTGTCCTTCTAGTTGGTAGAGTTCGGGGGTTAGGAAGGTGCTGTCTAAGGAGCCTTGGTGCGTTGCTGCAGTGCATCTTGTAGATGTACACACTGCTGCCACTATGCGTCGGTGGTGGAGAGAGTGAATGTTTGTGGATGGTGTGCCAATCAAGCGGGCTGCTTTGTCCTGGATGGTGTCGAGCTTCTTGAGTATTGTTGGAACTGCACCCATCCAGGTAAGTGGAGAGTATTCCATCACACTCCTGACTTGTGCCTTGTAGATGGTGGACAGACTTTGGGGAGTCAGGTGGTGAGTTACTCGCCGCAGGAGTCCCAGCCTCTGACCTGCTCTTGTAGCCACGGTATTTATATGGCTACTCCAGTTCAGTTTCTGGTCAATGGTAGCCCCTAGGATGTTGATAGTGGGGGATTCAGCGATGGTAATACCGTTGAATGTCAAGGGGAGATGGTTAGATTCTCTCTTGTTGGAGATGGTCATTGCCTGGCACTTGTGTGGCGCGAATGTTACTTGCCACTTATCAGCCCAAGCCTGGCTATTGTCCAAGTCTTTCTGCATTTCTACATGGACTGCTTCAGTATCTGAAGAGTCGCGAATGGTGCTGAACATTGTGCAATCATCAGCGAACACCCCCACTTCTGACCACTATAATTGAAGGAAGGTCACTGATGAAGCAGCTAAAGATGGTTGAGCCTAGGACACTACCCTGAGGAACTCCTGCAGTGATGTCCTGCAGCTGAGATGATTGACCTCCAACAACCACAATCATCTTCCTTTGTGCTAGGTAAGACGCCTACCAGCGGAGTGTTTTCCCCCTGATTCCCATTGACTTCAGTTTTGCTCGGGCTCCTTGATGCCATACGCGGTCAAATGCTGCCTTGATGTCAAGGGCAGTCACTCTCACCTCATCTCTTGTGTTCATCTCTTTTGTCCATGTTTGAACCAAGGCTGTAATGAGGTTAGGAGCTGAGTGGCCCTGGCGGAACCCAAACTGAGTGTCACTGAGCAGGTTAGTGCTAAGCAAGTGCCGTTTGATAGCACTGTCAATGACACCTTCCATCACTTTACTGATGATTGAGGGTAGACTGATGGGGTGGTAATTGGCCGGGTTGGACTTGTCCTGCTTTTTGTGTACAGGACATACCTGGGCAATTTTCCACATTGCTGGGCAGATGCCAGTGTTGTAGCTGTACTGGAACAGCTTGGTTAGGGGTCACAGCAAGTTTTGGAGCACAGGTCGTCAGTACTATTGCCGGAATATTGTCAGGGCCCACAGCCTTTGCAGTATCCGGTGCTTTCAGTCGTTTCTTGATATCACGCGGACTGAATCGAATTGGCTGAAGTCTGGCATCTGTGATGCTGGGGACTTCGGGATGAGGCCGAGATGGATCATCAACTCGGCACTTCTGGCTGAAGATTGTTGCAAATACTTCTGCCTTTTCTTTCGCACTGATGTACTGGGCTCCCCCAACATTGAGGATGGGGATATTTGTGGAGCCAACTCCTCCAGTTAGTTGTTTAATTGTCCACCACCATTCACAGCTGGATGTGGCAGGACTGCAGAGCATAGATCTGATCCGTTGGTTATGGGATCGCTTAGCTCTGTCTATTGCATGCTGCTTACGCAGTTTGGCTCACAAGTCCTGTGTTGTAGCTTCAGCAGGTTGACACCTCATTTTGAGGTATGCCTCGTGCTGCTCCTGGCATGCCCTGCTGCACTCTTCATTGAACCAGGGTTGGTCTCCTGGCTTTATGGTAATGGTAGAGTGGGGGATATGCCGGGCCATGAGGTTACAGATTGTGCTTAAGTACAATTCTGCTGCTGCTGATGGCCCACAGCATTGCTAGATCTGTTTGAAATCTATCCTATTTAGCACGGTGATAGTGCCACACGACACGATAGAGGGTATCCTCAATGTGAAGATGGGACTATGTCTCCACAAGAACTGTGCGGTGGTCACTCCTACCAATCCTGTCATGGACAGATGCAGCTGCGGCAGACAGGTTGGTGAGGACGAGGTCAAGTATGTTTTTCCCTCTTGGTTCCCTCACCAGCTGCCGCAGACCCAGTCTAGCAGCTATGTCCTTTAGGACACGGCCAGCTCAGTCAGCAGTGGTGCTACCAAGCCACTCATGGTGATGGACATTGAATTCCCCCACCCAGAGTACATTCGGCGCCCTTACCACCCTCAGTGCTTCCTCCAAGTGGTGATCAACATGGAGGAGTACTGATTCATCAGCTGAGGGAGGGCAGTCGGTGGTAATCAGGACATTTCCTTGCCCATGTTTGACCTGATGCCATGAGACTTCATTGGATTCGGAGTCGATGTTGAGAACTCCCAGGGCAATTCCCTCCCAACTGTTTACCACTGTGCCACCTTTGCTGGGTCTGTCCTGCTGGTGAGACAGGACATACCCGGGGAGGTGATGGTAGTGTCTGGGACATTGTCTGTAAGGTATGATTTCGTGAGATGACTATGTCAGGCTGCTGCTTGACTAGTCTGTGGGACAGCTCTCCTGACTTTGGCACAAGCTCCCTTCTGTTAGTAAGGAGGACTTTGCAGCGTCGACAAGGCTGGGTTTTTGCCGTTGTCGTTTCCGGTGCCTAGGTCGATGCCGGGTGGTCTATCCGGTTTCATTCTGTTTTATTGACTTTGTAGTGGTTAGGGACAACTGAGTGTCTTGCTAGGCCATTTCAGAGGGCATGTAGAGTCAACCACATTGCTGTGGGTCTGGAGTCACATGTAGGCCAGACCAGGTAAGGACAGCAGATTTCCTTCCCTAAAGGACATTACTCAATTACTCTGAAAGAAAGGAAACAATGGCAAGATGTCATTCATGTATAAGGTGGTGATAATCTTATATGATCAACTTCCTCGTGCTACTAAGTATCATCACCTCATTCCATGACAATATGAAAGGCACAATTCAGCATAGCGGTGCCTCATCAGACCCCTTTCCTATTCAGAGTGGTGTGAAACAGGGCTGTGTTCTCGCACCTACACTGTTTGGGATCTTCTTCTCCATGCTGCTCTCACATGCATTGAAGTCTTCAGAAGAAGGAATTTTCCTCCACACAAGATTGGATGGCAGGTTGTTCAACCTTGCCCGTCTAAGAGCAAAGACCAAAGTACGGAAAGTCCTCATCAGGGAACTCCTCTTTGCTGATGATGCTGCATTAACATCCCACACAAGAGTGTCTGCAGAGACTCATCGACAGGATTGCGGCTGCCTGCAATGAATTTGGCCTAACCATCAGCCTCAAGATAACGAACATCATGGGACAGGACGTCAGAAATGCTCCATCCATCAATATCGGCGACCACGCTCTGGAAGTGGTTCAAGAGTTCACCTACCTAGGCTCAACTATCACCAGTAACCTGTCTCTCAATGCAGAAATCAACAAGCGCATGGGAAAGGCGTCCGCTGTTATGTCCAGACTGGCCAAGAGGTTGTGGGAAAATGGCACACTGACACGGAACACAAAAGTCCGAGTGTTTCAAGCCTGTGTCCTCCGTACCCTGCTCTACAGCAGCGAGGCCTGGACAATGTATGTCAGCCAAGAGCAACGTCTCAACTCATTCCATCTTCGCTGCCTCTGGAGAATCCTTGGCATCAGGTGGCAGGACCGTATCTCCAACGCGTAAGTCCTCGAGGTGGCCAACATCCCCAGCTTGTACACACTACTGAGCCAGTGGCGCTTGAGATGGCTTGGCCATGTGAGCCGCATGGAAGATGGCAGGATCCCCTCGACGCATTGTACAGCGGGCTCGTCACTGGTATCAGACCCACCGGCCTACATGTCTCCGCTTTAAAGACGTCTGCAAACGCGACATGAATTCCTGTGACATTGATCACAAGTCGTGGGAGTCAGTTGCCAGCGATCGCCAGAGCTTGTGGACAGCTATAAAGGCGGGGCTAAAGTGTGGCGAGTCAAAGAGACTTAGCAGTTGGCAGGAAAAAAGGCAGAAGTGCAAGGAGAGAGCCAACTGTGTAACAGCCCCAACAACCAATTTTATCTGCAGTGCCTGTGGAAGAGCTTGTCACTCTAGAATTGGCCTTTATAGCCACTCCGGGTGCTGCTTCACAAACCACTGACCACCTCCAGGCGCGTATCCATTGTCTCTCGAGACAAGGAGGCCAAAGAAGAAGGAGCTATATAGTTTCTCACCTCAAACTTTCAATTAAGTCCTGCATTTATATCGCGCTTTTTATGAGAACCAGATGTATCAAACCACCTTACAGCTAATGTTTACGAAGTGTAGTCATTGTTGTAATGTAGGAAACTTGGCAGCCAATTTGTGCACAGCTAGCTCCCACAAATATCAATTTGATAATGACCAGATAATCTGTTTTAGTGATGTTGATTCAGGGGTAAATATTGGTCAGGACACCAGAAGAACTTCACTGCTTATTGAATTGTGTCATGGATATTTAACATCCATCTTGAGAGAACTCATCTACTCTTCTTCAAAATAGTGCCATGGGATCTTTACAACCACCTGAGAGGGCAGAAAGTGTTGATTATCTATCAATTGTTTGGTTACATGCAGGTGGAGGGTCTTGAGCATTTATAAGCAGACACTTAATGACTCTGGTGGAGGGTTTGAGTGAGGAGCTACATGTTTGGAATCCTTTGACTCTGTACAATAAATGTGAAACTGAGTTAGGATCGGCTCCAGCATTATCCTACCATAACAAGCTTTCTGGAGTTTAACAGACAGGACTTAGTTTAACATCTCATTTGAAAGATGGCACCTCTGACAGTGCTGCACTCCTTTAATACTTCACTGGAGAGTCAGCCTTGATTTTTTTTGTGTTCTCAAGTCCTGAAGTGGGATTTGAACCCAAAACCTTGTGACTCAGAGGCAAGAGAGCTACCAATTGAATCATGGCTGACACAGCTAAAAGTTGTTAAACAATACTACAAAATCACATTCTCCGTTAGATAAGTAGTTTGAAATACCAATGGATATATCACCTTGATTTTTGTTGGGTCCATTTTGTCTCCTGCAACATGTTTTGTCTATGAGACAACCTTGGGAAGGAATTCATGGTACAGAAGTTTGGAATTGAATGCTGGTATCCAAATTAAATCAATTCCACTTTACCAAATTAACATCTTAGCAGATTACTTCAAACAGGACCTACCCATGTGCTTCAGTGGGCTAAATGGCCTTTTGCCCTTTTTGGATGAATGGGCTTGATGGGCAGAATGGCCTTCTTTCACTAGACTCCCTTACATTCTCAAATCATAACATAGCTATCTGTTCCATTTATGATTGTCTCTGATGATATTTTGGCTGCAGTATGGGGCAAGATTTCTGTTAATAGCAAAAATGAAAATCTATCAAAGGAATGTGATCTTGCTGTTAATAGTGAATAACAAAAATGTAGATCATTACCAGCATTCTGTGTTGTTCTTCTCTGTCCTTGTGCACAGTCATAACACTGCAAAAAAACAAAGTAGAGTGTGTGTAGAAAGAGGAGTAATTGACCTATTGGGATTGTAATAGATGTACAAGATGATTCTTTACATTTCCCAAGAAATGCATGTGTGATTTACTTTTGATTTAAAAAAATGCCAGATGAAGCTTATCAGTAAAGTTCAGACACACTTAGTGCACTTACAATTAACAGGTTAGCCACTGGTTAAAAATAGTAAACAGCAAA
Source organism: Heterodontus francisci (assembly GCF_036365525.1). Lineage (NCBI taxonomy): Eukaryota > Metazoa > Chordata > Chondrichthyes > Heterodontiformes > Heterodontidae > Heterodontus > Heterodontus francisci. The sequence goes on along the minus strand of NC_090412.1, from coordinate 4,183,441 downwards.
ATATAGAACAAGAGCATCCAGCATCCAGTCCACTGATCATGGAACAGCATAATATCCATCACATCAAACCATCACTAAAGGCAACGCATGTTATTGAAACTATATCACAGTATTGCAGCAGAGTGTTGAATTAATGGACTCAACAAAGGATGAGAGTTTTGGCCATTACTTTTATTATCCACATTTCGGCAGTCAACAGGTCCCTTTATACCAGATGACTTTTTGAAACTCATCACCATTATTATTTAATTTCAATGAATAAATCCACAATTAAATGACATCTTTAAAAAGAAAATCTAATAAAATGAATCAATCATCACTGTAGCACTTCTACAGGTTCAGTGTTCTGGCACACTGCAATTGTATTAAACTGATCAGATTGGAGTGACTGTAGGTTGATATCTGATGAAGTAGTTCAGTTAATCTAATATAGATGTTAATGGCATAGGTCCGGCAGTTTGTCATCATCAGCCAATTTAGACATGTCAGCGGACCCAATTATTTTTGTGCCTGATTGTCACCGACTTCTCATTCTTTGACCATTGTTGTTCTATCTGCACTGGACAAAAGCACTTGTCTCTTATTAATTTGATTCAGGAATCTTTGCAGTCCACACCAGGCACAAAGCTGCAAAGCACTGCATGTTACCATAAAATAAGTTGCTGGTTGTTAAAAACAGTGATGATACAACTTTAATAAGAGTTTCATAAATTTATTCTTCAATCAGTGCTGTAAATACTTGTTTGAATAGTGCAAACATCAGTCATGGCTCAGTGGGTAGCACTCGCCTCTGTGTCTGAAGGTTGTGGGTTTTAGTCCCACCCCAGAGACCTGGGCTGGATTTTCAAAATGGATTGGGAACCTGAAGCTCAGATGATTTCTGGGTCCTGACACCGTGCCTCAGCTGCGTTGCCAACACAACGCGGTGTTTGATTGTTAATGTCCTAATTGGGCAGGAGACAAGCTTGGCGCCCAATTAGTGACGCTGAGGATCTGCAGGAGGCAGGAGCTGCCTGAAGAGTGTGAGCGGCAAAGGCAGGCGGCATCCATGACATGGCCTGCTGCTGCCTTGACAAGGAGATCAGGCAGCTCCTTAGAGGGCCAGCAGAATGAACAGGTGAGCCAGCGGTTCCATAATAAAATCAAATGTCCTGAGCTGGGCCTGGCACAAGATCCCCATGGGCTGAAAACAATTCTTCAAACAACAAAGCTAGCCCCCTGCCTGCTGTGAGCCTGACAGCTGTGCACTATTGTGCACCAGACTGCAGGCTTTCCAAATTCCTCTTTGAAAATTGTGGTGTGGACCCCTCCGCCCCCTTAATGAGCTCCTAAAGGTGCTTAATGGCCCCTTAATTGGAGGTGAACAGCTTCCCCATTTCCTCCAACTACTCCACCCCAACCCCCACCCCCCCTCACATTAAAAATTGCGGACCAACCAGGAGACGTCGGATTCCGGAGACAACCACCGGGACTGCAATTTTTAAATCACGTCTGCACCAGCTCCCAATCCCATGGCCCTTTGAAATGCCAACCACCGAGCACAAAATCTAGGCTGACACTCCAGTGTAGTACTGAGGGAGTGCTATACTGTCAGAGGTGCCATCTTTCAGATGAGACATTAAACCAAAGCTCCATCAGTCCTCTCAGGTAGATGTAAATATCCCATGGTGCCATTTTGAAAAAGAGCGGGTGAGTTATCCCCAGCGTCTTGACCAATATTTATCTTACAACCAACAAAAGACAAAAACAGATTCTCTGGTCATTATGATATTGCTATTTGTGGGAGATATGTGAGAAAACTGGCTGCTACATTATAACAGTGACTGTATTTCCAGAAGGCGGCACAGTGGCGCAGTGGTTAGCACCGCAGCCTCACAGCTCCAGGGACCCGGGTTCAATTCTGGGTACTGCCTGTGTGGAGTTTGCAAGTTCTCCCTGTGTCTGCGTGGGTTTTCTCCGGGTGCTCCGGTTTCCTCCCACAAGCCAAAAAAGACTTGCAGGTTGGTAGGTAAATTGGCCATTATAAATTGCCCTTAGTATAGGTAGGTGGTAGGGAAATATAGGGACAGGTGGGGATGTGGTAGGAATATGGAATGTGGTAGGATTAGTATAAATGGGTGGTTGATGGTCGGCACAGACTCGGTGGGCCGAAGGGCCTGTTTCAGTGCTGTATCTCTAAAATAAACTAAACTAAAGTACTTAATTGGCTGAAAAGTGCTTTGGGAGGTCTTGAGATTGCTAAATGTGCTGTTAAACGCAAGATTGTTCTTATTATTGACCCAACTAAAAAGGTAACTCCATTTTTAAAAAAATCAATGCATTGTCATATTTTATGATCAAATTTGAATGGATTTAAAGTATGTTGAATTTTTGGAGAAGTTTGGTGAAAGGAAAGATTATTAATGTGCGGCTTGGAATTTCTAATCTTTTCACATTCAGCATCTGGCAGTCAGTAAGAGGCACTGAGACTTTTAAACAAAGTAACATCTACCCTTCCAGAAATAAATGATGTTGAAACAAAAATATGCTTTGCCATGCAGTCCAAACAGAGAAAAAACCTGCCATCAAAGCCCCAATTTTGTGAGGCTCCACCAGTAGTGTGGGGTATTTCTAGCAGAAGGCACAGGCTGGACTGGGAAGATTTGGAAGAAAGTCTGAGGCTGTTGCTGGAATTTAACGCGCCCTGGGAGCTGGCTAGGAGGCGGGGGGGTACATAAAATTTAGTGGGAGGTGGGGGGCGCCGTGCCTGCTGCTTACTCGCACCTGCTGCTATTTCACAAGAGATGGGAGGAGGTGGCAAACAGCTCACCCACCCTTTGGCCAATTGGGGCCCTTAAGGGTCTCTCCCCACTGCCGCTGGTATTTTACCAGTGGCGGACAGGCACTTCAGAACCTGAGGAGACTGCCCAGTAATAGTTGGCAGCCTTGCTGCAGGCTGGGGGGGTGAAGAGGGTAGGTCCCTCCTGATCGAGCCCCCAGCCTGCAGCACAGGCCATCCCCACTAAAACAATCCCCCTGTTAGAGAACCTTCCAAACCTCTTTGTGTGGAAGACACTGAGACTAGAATGCTTTGGTGGAGACTGTTTATTGCTTGCCACAGAGCTTACATCTCCACTCCGAACACCCAGCCAGTGCTGTCTGGCTCTTTGTACTCAGATGTATATATAATGAACTAATCAACATTCAACACCTGTTCACCCTATTACCTTCAACTACTAGGTGGTTAACATCCATTAACAAAACTTATTAGACACTAACACCCTCTCCATACACTCTGACCCCCACTGCCCCCCAGCCGCGGCCTAGCTGATTGTGCCCGGCGAGGCACAACCCCACTTACCTGTTCCCAGGCCGACGCCCCATCATGGCTCCTTTCCCTGGGTGCAGTTCCAGCAGTGGTTACCACTCCCAGCTGCTGGCCCTCTGATTGGCTGGTCCTCTTGGAGGTGGGACTTCTGTCCTCAGAGGAGCGGAAGCCCCGACTGAAGCCAATTAAGGGCCTGAGCCACGCAAAATAGCAGCATGGCTTACAGGCCAGGTGGATGCTGGCTTGCTCCCAGCTTTCCAGCCAACCAACGGGGCCACCGCCTCACCGTTAAATTCCAGCCTGTGTTACTGGCAATTGCAGCATTTTAATATTTAAATAACCTTTTAAACGATTCCATACCGCATTTTATATCTTCGTTCAAGGTTTTGATCACAGAACTAGCCTTATGTATAAAAACAGGGTGGACGAAGAGCTTGAGGACCTGGCTATTTAAATACCAAAATGAAGTTGCATGTCGGTATCTGAGAGACCTGACAGCAGAGGAGTAACTTGGTCGCCTGTCCGTTTAAGAAAAGTGTGCTGCGTGGCTTAGTCTACAAAAGGGTAATCGTTGTGTACAGTTTGTCAAATGCTAGCTCCCAAAGAGCATGCAGTTCTCACCTTAGGTTTGTGCCATGGTTGATGGGTCTCGTGCACCACATGAAATGTGTGAAAAAGTGGAAAGTACAATTACCTTCACCTTACTCCTAATCGGAGAAAACCTCTTCCACATTTGCACCCAGGGGTGGGGGAGGCTGACTGCATTGACTGGAAGGTGATCCTTGGCCCCAGAAAGAGCACTTCTCCAATGTTGCACCTCCTGCAGTGGCACCGCCAACTCTTTCAGTCCAAAGGGAACAGTTTTGTCATTATTGATGTGTGAACTCTCAATAATTTGTCCATTTATTGAACAGTTTCCCCATTTTATAAATGGCAAACTGTGCCCTTTTAAGAGCTGCTGCCTTGCGAAATGCTGTCCTCCATAGCCAAATGCTATATGCCAGGCTCCCTGGCAAAACTGTTCATTTGTCAGTGTCCTATTTAAATTAGGTAAAATTCAGTGCCATCTGTCCATTTGAGCTGCTGATACAGGTGCACCTGTGGGCCAAGTCAACCCAATTTTTCCTATTCTTGCAAAAATTCTTGGTTTAAATACCTGCAGCACAAAGCACTAGGGCAATGTTCAACTCTAGGGTTCCAATAGTGCCATTTTCCCTTTCATGGTGAAAGGCACCATATCTTCAATGCAGTTTATGTCCACTGAATGTTTTTCTTGGCCGTAGGTACATATTATTTACATTCCTTGCATTATGTTCTTCATGTTTGTCATTCCAGCACAGTGATATAACCTCTATTTAGTATGTAGAATACTAGTTGGTCCTATAAACAGTGGCATCATCATGAAAGGTGATCTGTGCAGAAAAGATTTTCTTTACAGCTACCTCTAAGATACAAATAATTGTGGATTAACCTGACTTTTCTGTCTAACAATTAGAGGTACAGTCACTCAGATTGTTGGCTGCTGGAGGTTTTGGTTCCAGCTCAGTGATTGCTAATATTCTAAAATAAATTATTCAGAATTTCTCCAAGTTAAGTGTTTCTGCCCTAATATGCAATGAATATGTAACATACGGTGCAGTTTCATGCACAAACATAGTTTAGCAATGCACTGTAATACATAATTTGAATTTTACTACCGTTGATAAACAATGCGTGTAAGTCAATCATGGAAACCTTCAGCCTTGATAGGATTGCTGGTGGTCTAATATTTATTGTACATGCAGGTCCTGGTAGTTGGCAAGTATAGCTAAGCATTCGACTGCCAATGTCTGGAGGTAATCCTGTGCCTAACACTTGAGTTTTTTCTGATGGGAAACAATATTTCAACTGTTCCATTAAATTGGAACAAACTGACATCAATAAAGCTGCAGCATACAAATATCAAGAAATTACACTCCTATCCAATTCAACCTTTTAATTATATTTCCAGTTGAAATTTCCATAGGGGAGTTATAGGTCCAGTTGTTGGTGTCTACTTGTCGGATCCATATCTGGGGTGGCCTGAGCAGAGGGAACTATGCATTCAATACCTGGCTGAGACGAGTTTCCGACAGGTTCAATGGATGCTCTGCACACTCGCATAATAGCTCTTGAAACATATATTCAATATAGATTAAGAACATAAGAACACAAGGAATAGGAGCAGGGGTAGACCATACAGTCCCTCAAGGCTGCTCCACCATTCAATATGATCATGGTTGATCTTCTGCCTCAACACCACATTCCCACCCACTCCCCATATCCCGTGATTCCCTGAGACCAAAAGTCTGTCCATCTCAGCCTTAAATATATTCAGCGATGAGTATCCACAACGCTGTGGGGTACAGAATTTCAAAGATTCACAACCCTTTGAATGAAGAAATATCTCCTCATCTCAGTCCTAAATGATCAGTCCCTTATCCTGAGACTGTGCCCCCTTGTTCTAGGTTCCCCAGTCAGGGGAAGCAACCTCTCAGTATCTACCCTGTCAAGCACATAATATCATGGTGCAGCCAAGACTGTCTCGCTGCTGTGTTGCTGCCTCCATGCACCTGATCTATCTCTGTTCCAGCATGCAACACATGCACCCCAACCAAGATCCCTAGCTTGCCCTTAATGAGTTGACAATGCTCTTGTTAACTTGATTACTTGGCCTCATTCCTAATTTGGGCAGGTTTCCGGGGCCCGTCTTCCCCTGTCCTTAGAAAAATTGCCAGTGGCAGGAAAGATGACGTGAAACCACACATCGGCCAGCGGGGCTAATTTTTGCGTCCATCCGCCTCCGTGCCCACCTCCATCAGGACCTAAAAATCCTGCCCTTACTTGGGAAAAATGTTACACTTCTGTGACAACAGTTTTTGATTCAATTATGCTAAATAATGATTATTATGATGGAAACCACACTTGCCAAATAGAAACATATCAATTTTGTCATATGGGACACTATTTGAATGCTTACTGGACATTGAACATAACTTGTTTTAAAAAAAACACAGAGTACTGGCTGAAAACATGGCTGCATATTTGCATTCTGAAAGACAGTTGCATGGAGAGACAATGGGAGTACTCCCTGATTCAATTAGCGAGATGGGTTTTGTCAGTAGTGACGATCAAAAGACATTGAGAGTCATTGTTTGTGTAAAGAGCCAGCACTCCACCCGCGCCACACCCACACCCCTACCCCACCCGCCCCCCGTCCCCCCACCGAGTATGTCTAGTAAGCTTTGAAGAGTAAACAATCCTCGCAGGCGATGCTATCTCAAACAAAGAGCTAGTCACATGACTAACCTGCTGGCCAACCTGGGAGTTGATTGAATTGTGCTCACAGTAAAGTTTTGAGGCAGACTGCTTTTTGAGGACTAAAGATAAGCAAGGCCTCTCTCTCTGTCTCTCTCTCTCACGCCAAGTTCCAGGGACCCACGGAAGTAACTTACGCCTCAAGACAGAAGACCCTGCAGCCTTCTGGTACCAGTGAAACAAGTTTGAAAGTGGGCCCCAATGAGAACTGCAAGACTTAACTTCAATCAAAGACTTTACATCCAACCCAAAACCAGTAACTGAATTCCATCTACTACTTCAAACCTACCCTCCTTTAATTCTTTCTCCTCCTCTGTATCTATTTATGTGTTGTTTATCGAGTATGCATGCTAGTGTGGTTGCATCGCGTACTTTCAGTAGTTTTAACTGAGTTAGAGTTTTAAGGTTAATAAACTTACACTTTTTTTGTTTAAACCTAAGAAAACCTGTCTGTTTGATTCCTTTACAATTACAATTAGAGAGCAGAGAACAAGGACTCACTGAAGGAAAGCGAAGAACACTGTCTTTTAAAAATTAAACCCTGTTAAGGCCAAACCAGGAAAAGGCTGAGAGGGGAGCCCTAGACCCCTGCCTCACTTGGCCGTAACAATTACATAGCAAATAAATGTGGAATCACATGTGGAAATCATTGAAACAGTTCCTAGGAAAAGTTAACCAACACATTCAATAATAGTCAAATCAACAAAAGAATGGGTTAGGCTGAGCAGAATTGTAGAGGATCTTTTGTCTGCAAAAGGTCATCGACTTGAAACATTAAATCTGTTTCTCTCTCCAGAGATGCTGCCTGACCTGTTGAATCGTTCTCGCATTTTCTGTTTCTATTTTGGATTTCCAACGTCTGCAGTATTTTGCTTTTATATAATTATAGAGGGTTTAACCACTGGCCACTTGGTGAAGAAGTCACAGGTTATTACATTTACAAAGTTGTGTAATTACTTTTGTCTTAAATGAATGGAAACATTTTATTCTCATCAGAATACAGTCCATTCAAAATGTATCCAAAAGTAATTGATTTTGGGACATCGCTAATTACCTAATTGCCTTTTTTCTGTTTATTTGCTTTGTTACAGCTCAGAGCCCAAGAATGGTAGATGTTGAAATATTATAAATTTTGTAGAAGCTTCTGCATATGTTGAACTGTTTTGGTGCTGCATCTCAAATCTGATGTTCAACATGACTTTAAGAACTTAATAAACGCTGACTTATGTCCTTCATGAGTTGCTAGCTGTAGTAACATTACTGGTAAATCTTTCCATGATCTACAATTTGTATGTTATACTATTCAGGACATGGCAAGGCAACTTCTTATGTTCATTCCTGCCTTGGAGGAGAGGAGAGATGCAATTTATGAACAAAGCAGTTTCCAACAGCAGAGTCAATCTTCCTCACAGCTTTTATTATTCTGATTATTGTGTATTGGGCCTCAAGTCAGATATTGGATAGTTATAAAATATAAGTGAAGGATTGAATTGATAAATCAGGCATGAAGCTCGCCAAAATTGAAACTATCTTTTATTCCTCTTTAACAGATATTAAAATATTGTGCATATGATTTTGATTTGATCAGAGTGTTGAGTTCAAAACTGTTTCAGATCTTGTGGAATAATATCAGTGACTACATATTTATAAATCCTTGTGGTATAAGTAAATGCACTATAATGAATATAGTATGTGGCTTATAGAGGAGTGTTTGGGAATCACTTTTGATAGTGACATAACTCAGTTATTTATTACTTTGTATATATTACATTATCATGTGCACTTAATAAAGAATTCTGACTTTCTGATGTGACAGACAACAAAGGTTAAGCCTATTGAAATAAAAACACAAAATGCTGGAAATACTCAGCAGGTCAGGCAGAATCTGTGGAGAGAGAAACAGACTTCAATAGGCCTAACATAAAAGCAAGGTACTGCAGATGCTGGAATCTGAAATAAAAACAGAAAGTGCTGGAAATACTCAGCAGGTCAGGCAGCACCTGCGGAGAGAAAAGCAGAGTTCACGTTTCAGGTCTGTGACCTTTCATCAGAACTGGGAAAGCTAATTATTTTCTAAGCTTTGCCAGTTCTGATGAAAGGTCACAGACCTGAAACATTAATTCTGCTTCTCTCTCCACAGATGCTGCCTGACCTGCTGAGTATTTCCAGCACTTTCTGTTTTTATTTCAGATTCCAGCATCTGCAGTACCTTGCTTTTATGTTAGGCCTATTGAAGTCTGTTTCTCTCTCCACAGATTCTGCCTGACCTGCTGAGTATTTCCAGCATTTTGTGTATTTGTTTTAGTATTCATTGGTCCTTTGATTATCCACATACATACAGAAATATATGCACACAAAGCACTGATGGAGGTCCCACCCTTGCATCACTTGTGCTAGATTTCCTTGTAAAAATTGACACATGGCACTTCTCAGTTAAAAATGTTTTTCAGACAATTCTTCATGAAGCTAATGATCATCTCAAAATCTTCTTGTGACTTGATTTATTCCTACATACCCATCCTAGGCATCCCAGGGAAATCTGAACTGACTCAGTCCTAATTGATGCTAACTGTGAGCCATCACTACCCTTGCTGGTTTAAGTGGCTTCAGTCAGCCATATGAAGTAAGTTAAGGACAGACAGGGTCAGGTAAAGCAATGAGGTTTCAACATGCAGTATGGCAGAACACCATTCCATTGGGGTCTACTTTGGTGCAGGTGAAACAGTTTGCTCCTCTGTCTCAAAATTGAATGTGATCAATCCTCTTTTTATACCTGATAGAGCAAATTGCAGGCAGACACATGGGGCTGAATTCTCCCTCTGGGGGCAGGTAACAGACGTCGAGACTGTTTCCGGGTCCCAACCCACCCCCAGGGAGAACATGTCACTCATTGGGATTGTCATGGAGACAGCTTCGTTGTCCCATTAAGGACGGAGGGTGGGCTCTCGAAGCCAAAGGGCCAATCAGAGGCCTTCCACTAGAGAGGAGCAGCAGGCTCTAATGGCAGGTAAGTAGGAGAGAGGGCACTTCAAAATGGAGGTGCCTTCTCATTAATTTTTTTAAAACTTTAAGTATAAAATGGTTCTTGCAGCCAGGCCAGCAAGGTGGGGGGATGTGGGGGTAGCCTCTCTACAGGACAACATGTGGCTGCTCTCACACCCAGGTAGGCAGGCAGGGAGGGAGTGTCTCTAGGTCTGCCAAGAGTGCTGCCCTCCCTCTGCACCGCCCCCCCCCCCACCCCCAACCTCAGCTTGCCACTTCTAGGCACCTAAACAGCCTCCTTTAATTGACCTTCACAAGGTATTAGGGCAGGTAGCCCTGCCGACCCTGAACCCACCTCTGCAAAGATTGGTCGGCCTCGGGAAACTGACATGCCCCAGCTGGCGCTGCCTCCGTTCCTGCCCTCAACAGGGCGCAAAATCCAGCCCATGGCTACTTCCTCATCTTTGTGTAACATTAGAATTACTGTGTTACATTCCAGTGAGTCTTCAGACTCCTCAAGAAAGTCTCCCTGAAGATTTTTTTACCATTCACAAGTGATAATGGCTGAAGGAGGTCAAAACAACTGACCTCCAGTCATACTCTCCAGAAGGTCAGGAAAAGGGAAGATGAACGTTCCACAATAAATAAAGGTTAGGGTACATTTGAGAGTGGACTATCAATTACATCACTGACTAGAGACTTGTCTGTCAGGTCATCAGTTTTTTCAAAAACTTCTAATAGAGCAACTACATTTTATTTAAAAAAACATGTATTATGTGACTGGGTTTCTCTGTTCCTATGCTTAGCAGCGCAAGATTTTCTGGCCATTAAAGTGAACGGTTAGGTTGAGTGCAGAGGCGGAAAACCCTCACTTATGTTTAAACAGCGTAGTAGCTGGGGTACAATAATGCATAATTTTACTTTTTGGAAATTTGAAAAGGAAAAATTAAAGGAAAGAACTTGCATTTCTATAATGCCTTTTATGACTTCAGGACGTCCCAAAGCACTTTGCAGCCAAGAAAATATTTTTTGAAGTTTAGTCACTGTTGCAATGTAGAGAAACGCAGCAGCCAAATTGCACAGAGCAAGATCCCACAAAAAACAATATGACGATGATCAGATAATCTGTTTTTAGTTGATTATAAATATTGGCTCGGCCACCCGACGAATGTCCCTGTTTTAGATTTGTGCTATGGGATATTTAACGTCCATCCTGAGAGGCAGACAGGGCCTTGGTTTAACATCTCATCCGAAAGACAGCAGCACTCCCTCAGTATTACACTGGAGTGTCGGCTTGAATTCAAATCTCTAGAGTGGGGTTTGAACCCGAGACCTTTTGACTCAGGGGTGGAAATATTGTCCAATGAGCCACAGCTGAGTGTCTTTTTTTAAGTTGGTAATAACTGAAAGAAAATCAACGATCAGTCAACCTGTATATGTCTGGCAAAGCTCTGAGTGACTAATGTTAAAGCAACACTGCTACTGACCTGGAAATAGGTCACCAGGCTGCCTTTTCAGTCAGAGAAGGCTGTGAGGATTGGAGGTGTCAGGATGGAGAGAGTAATCCTGCCAAAACATTGCATTAAAAATGTAGTGAAAGCAGGTGAAAATACCAAAATAATGGGATATGAACGGAGTGTTTGAATGACACAACATTGTGCGTCTATTCATAGCCCCAGAATTAAAAAGGAATTAACATTAGATTACAGCAAAATTCAATACAAATTGCCAAAAATGTATGTGGACTCGGATGTATTACTTGCAAAAGCCACTGATATAGTAATAAAATAATTTTACTTACAGACTGTGGATTCTATCAGAGTCAGTTCCTAAAATTTATGTCTAAATTAAACTTGCAATATCCATTCTCACAACTGCTGTAGCAGAACCTCTTTCATCTGTCATTCCATATCAGCACTCTCCTCTAAAGCATTTGCTGAAGTCAGGGTTTCATCTTGGAGACCAGCAACAGTTAGGACTGCTGTCATTTGTTAATAAAGTGAGAGATTTTTATATTTAAAATTAAATTAAAACAATCAATGAAAGAAAATTGTGGGGTGGGGGATGGGGGAGGGGGGGACTCAATTATCTACTATATAGGTTTTAAAAATAGGTTTTGTTTCTGAAACCGAACTTGAAATATAGGAACCAAAAAGCAACCACTGTCAAATGAAATGATGACATTTACTCCACAGATAGCTTAGGTGAGGCAACGAATCACTGAGCCCTGTAGCCCAAGAATGTTCAATTTCTGGTCTTTGCTGAGTTTGCTAATCTTAACCCGGATAGGATTATCAACTGTAGGAGCATCATAGCCAAGCTCACCACACATAGCATATCCACACATGCAGCCTGGGCAGGAATGGGAATTGTGACTGATTTTTCCCTCCCTGACCCAACTCTCCTGGGTCTGGGATGGTCAGAGAACTAAGCATGGTTCCAGTCTATGTCTCTAAAGATTGAGCTTGGCTTTGATGCCACTACAGTCCTCTTTGTTGTCCAAACTCACAGATTCAAATCCAAGTCTAGAGATTTAAGCATGTAATCTAGGCCAACAGTTCAATGAAATACGGAAGGAGTGCTACATTGTCGGAGATGCCATCTTTCAGATGAGTTGTTAAACCGAAGCCCCATCTGCCTTTTCAGGTGGGAGGAAAAGATCTGCCAGCTTACTAAAGGCAGCCTTCCGTTGCAGCTTAGGGAGCCATCAGAGCCAGAGTCTCCAAGGCACAAAGAGGGAGCCTCGGGCAGGGAAGGTGGCCCCTGCAGCCCACTGATCTTCCCGGAGGGGTTTCCCCTCTGACCCTCGGCCCTGTGAATTTTTCATTTTTTTTAAACTTGCCTGGCCAAGCTGCCAAGGTCTCCTGCCTACCTCAGCTGCAATCACCTCTCCCAGTGGCACTGTTGAGGCTTCAGAGGTGTCAGCCCTCTGACTGAGCCAGGAGCATCAGGAGCCTGCCCACCATCCTTAATTTGTGTGGCGAATCTGCAGGTGGTCAATTTGGAGGCCACCTGTGGTAAAATTACGGGCTGGTCCTGCTGCCAGTAAGTGCGGGCACGGGACCACTTTTCACCTAAACGTCAGGGTCACGAAGCCCGAGGTAAAATTTAGGCCAAAATATCTGGATCATTAGTCCAGGCCTCTGGATCACTAGTCCAGTAATATAACAGGCTGAATTTGTCAAGGTGGCAGAGGTGGGTTTGAAGGCAGGCAATCTGGTAAATACGCACCGCAGCGCAGCGTGTCGGTTGCCCGATGTGAAACCATCTCGGTGCCATTTTACTGGAGTGCGGCCTCCTGCCCAGTAGTGACAGGCAATTAAGGTAGTTAAGGAGGCACTTGACAGGCACTTGTGAGGCAGTGAAACTTTACCAGACATGACCAGGCCAGACATTGTGTCTGCTCCTCGTCAAAGTAGATGAGGTGGCTGCACAGTGGAAACCCTTGACTGAAGTGGCAGACATTTAAAATTCTGTATAAAAGAATTAATCAGTGAGCAGAAGCTCTTGCCCATCTGGTAAGCTGCCATTTTTGAAGCAGAGCTGAACTATTAGAATTTGTGATGGAGAGGGAGGGTCTTAAAGAAAGTTTTCATGAGAAAGATGCAAGGGAAGTTTGGGAGTTGAGGTCCTAGTGCCTGACACGGTCTCTGATAATGGGGGCCACCTACTCAGAGGTCAGTTGGAGCAGTGGGAAGGAGCAGTGCCCCCAATAACAAAGGCAGTCACATGGTGCCCATGGATGCAGAGGTGCTGGTCAAGGGGCAGGAGGGGCCAGGAGGTGATACCAGTATAGTCGAATATACTGCCAGAGGATCAGCTTCCTGAGCATGTCAGAGCAGCAGTGCCACTGACGGCTGTGCCTATCACAGCAGATGGTGGGTGAGTTGTGCGCACTCCTGGAGGATGATCTAATGGCTCAAGGCGCAGCGGGGAGCACCCTATGCCAATAGCTGTCAAGTTGACAGTGACCTTGAACCTTCTAGCCTCAGGCTTATTTCAGTGGTCGGCAGCCGACCTATGTGGAATCTCTCAATTGGCAGACGATAGCTGCATATCTCAGGTGATGGATGCACTTTTTCTGAGGGCATCTGGCTTTGTTGCCTTCAGCACAGATGCGCCCAGTCAGGCACAGACGGTTGTTGGGTTTACTTCATTGGCAGGATTCCCTCAGGTACAGGGCATGATCAACAGCACACATGTTGCCATCAAAGCCCTGTCATCTCAGCAAGGATCAGTCATCAGCAGGAAGGGTTTCCACTCTATAAATGTTCAGCTGGTGTGCGACCATCGTAAGCACTTCCTTCAGGTTTGTACCAAAGTTCCTGGCAGCTGTCATAATTCATTCATTCTGAGGCAGTTGCAGGTGCTGCAGGTGTTCCTTGCACCACATGGACTACATTGATGGCGGACAAGGGGTAGTGGGTGAAGAGATGGCTTTGACCCCAATGTGAAATCCCATGACTGAGGCACAGGAGAGATATATCTCAGCACAAGCGTAATCATTAAGCAGACTATTGGCCTCCTCAAGATGAGGTTCTGGTGCCTTGACTGATCGGGGGGTGGGGGCGCCCTGCAGTATGCCCACGCAAAGGTTTCCTGCATTGTCCTGGTCAGTTGCGCTCTGAACATCATGGCCATCCAGAGAGGAGTGGAACTGGAGGAAGTCCACGGGAAGAACATGTTGCCTCATCTGAGGATGAGGATCTTGAGGAGGAACGCTTCTCCAAAGCATAGCCAAGCCTCCAATAGAGGCATCTAAATCAGACAATAATGTAATATATTGCTGCCCCTCTACAGAGTACAAGGACAGATTCACTTCTCCTGGGGATTATCATTCACAATGCAGAGAGTCTTCTGCGAGGCCATGTGTCCCTCTCAGACATCTCACACAGGCAGGACCTACTGATTATGTTGTAATCTCCCACATCAAACCACAATGAAAAATTACACTTTTCCATCATAGCCATATCACTCAGAATAAAGTGCATTTCTTTAACAAAACCTTCATATTGTGCACCGAGATGAACCCCTTTGTGATTTTACCGCATCTTCTCTGCCCTCTTGCTCTAGCTCCCAAGTGGTGCTCCCTCTGAGGCTGGAGTAGACGTGGAGGCAGGCTGCTTGAGAAGATCTCCCAGTTGCTGAGAAGCCAGTGACTGCCTTCCTCAGGCTTGCTGTGCAAATGATGGCAATGTGACAGGCTGCACTAACTGCATTTCTGCAGGGACAGCCTCGGGGGAGTGAGCCTTATTGTGTGTCTCAGTCAGAGGGGAGAAGGGCTAGCTTCAGAAGATGAGGTCCCTTGGGTCGAAGCCCCATCCACATCCTCCCTGCCTCCCTCAGCCCTTTCATGGCCCATCTGCCCATCCACTCATATCAGGTGAGTGAGAACACCTGATTGGGAGTGCATGCATCCTTGCACCATCTATGCAACTGACCGGTCAAGGCAACAGAATGCATTATACATTCTGTTCATGCCAGTCCGCTGCTCCTGCATCCACTCAGTGGACTGCCACATATGACTCTCCATTAGGCTGGCCACTCTTTCAGTGGAGGAGCTCATGCGCTTACATGTCTGAGACATGGCGGTGCTCATGTCATGAATGGACTCCTCTATTTTCATACAAGGGACCACACTGCCTCAGGAAACTGTCATGTCCACAGATCTCTCGTTGCTGCACCACTAGCACCCACTTTGTACATGGCCGCCGAGGCTCTGCATCTCTGGCTGTTTAAGCATAGCTGGAGCTGCCCACAGCAGCCTCTGCCTCCATCATCTGCTACTGTTCACATGTGCCGTGCTGCTCACCTTGTGATACCTGTTCTAAAGTCGCCTGAGAATCCACTGAGGTGCGTGTAACTGTGCTGGTGGAGGGCGCGATTGACTCCTGTGATGGTAGTGCCTCAGAGTGCAAGTCGTCCTCTGAGATTGCCTTGGCCTCCACACATGGCTGCTGCTGATCCTCTGGCATTGACCCTGTGTAAGAGAGAAAACATCAGTTACTCGACCTGCTTCATCTCAGTTGGTGCTTCAGCAGACATCCTTCAACACATCAAATGGCATCCACTGGAAAATGCTTGACAGAGTTGGAAGCTGCTCCAAAGTGCTTCCATTTAGCATTCAATGAACTATCAACCTCTCTCTGTCACACACCCACACACCACTTTCACTGTCTCTGACTGCCTGCAATGCTATCACCATTACAATGTTCAGTGCCTCCTGCTGCATCACCATTAATATTGCCAGGTTGGCTACTTCAACTCCTCTCTCATGCTCATTTCTCTTGCAATGTGAGTATAGAGAGTTTAGCTGCACTCAACTTTCCCATTTGCCCATCCTGATTCACTATCTGGAGTGATGCTCCTATCATTGCATTTTCCCGGTGCTTACATTATCTTCATTCCAAGTTTACATTGTTTGGATCACTTCACTTGTGTGAGGGTTGACAATGTGCAATAATCTCCTCGGTGTACCTATTCACTGCAAACCATGAGGCCCTCCTGCTCTGAGGTGTGCCATCTCTGTAAGATACTCAGGTCTGACAGCTTGGCTTTGCTTCATTCTCACCTTGCCAGAATGCATAATGTCATTGAAGCCCTTCTGGCACTGGACCCAGGTCCTGCTCACCATGCTGAGGGTCCTGACCTCTGGCGACCTCTAACCATGCCTCCTTTGCTGGCAAGTCTCCTTCTGCCACTCTCAGGAAACAAAATCTGGTGCTTGGCTTGCACTGTCTCTATCAGAACATCCAGGAAGGTGCCAGAGAACTTTGGAGCTGCCCTTCCAAGGCTGACTGCCATGTCCCTTACCTGCTGTACTGTCCCCTCAGCGCTGCTTCTCTCTCCCTGCATCCACTTTTAAGATTGATGGATGCCCTTTAAATG
The DNA here is from genome assembly GCF_036365525.1 of Heterodontus francisci. Lineage (NCBI taxonomy): Eukaryota > Metazoa > Chordata > Chondrichthyes > Heterodontiformes > Heterodontidae > Heterodontus > Heterodontus francisci. The sequence goes on along the minus strand of NC_090412.1, from coordinate 4,166,928 downwards.
GGACCTGCCACTTTCAGGTCCTGCCTTGTACTCGCACCTGCCATCCTTCATTGGACGGGCATCACAGAGGTGACCCACTAATTGGTCGCCTCCTGCAAAATAAGGGACCCGGAAATGGTCCTGACGTCAAGGTGACACTGAGATCAGCAAAGTGCAGCCCAACTGTCCTGGATTAGTAGTCCAGTAACATAACCACTATGCTGCCATTCCCTATATTACACTTCAAAGTGTAAAGCACTTTGGGATATCCTGAGGTCATCAAAGGTGCTATATAAATGCAACTCTTTCTTAGCTGTTTTTATTATCTTTTGGGGGTGGAGGGGGGTTAGGTTTCAGCTCCGTTGTGGTGGATAATTGAAGTTCTCTTGTAGTTATGTTTTTCCCTCTGCTTCTTGATCAAATGTACAGTGTTATGAAAGTGCTTCCATTTTTTAATGCTTTTTGAGGACTTGTGTTTTAGAGATGGATTCATTGGAGGACTGTGATTCCATAGATGCTGGACTTTTTTTTTAAAGGGTCACTGGAAGGACTCTGTTTAAAAACATTTACTGGAAGTCACATGTCTTCACCTAAGTAAACTACAGGTGCCTTCTGACTATGGGAGTTGTTTACAAGAGAAGTGACATGTCAAGATTTGTGGTGCTCAAGAGTGGGTTTCATTTTTTGAATACTGTTTTGAGTCAGTTGGGTTTGTAGCCTGCTGAAAGAAACACGCAGTTTATCTTTTCTCCACCTCTCTGAGAAATCCTGAGATGCAAGTGTAAGAAATAGAAAAACTGAAGCAGCATTTCTCCTGAGAAGCTTCTGGAAGACTTCTTTTCAACATCTCCTGAATGAACTGCTTCTGAAAAGATCTCAGTGACCCATGTACATGTACTCGGATGCCTGACCATATACTATCTGGAACATAACATATCTTATTCTTTTTCTTCAAGAATTACCAAGTTCTTTGGCTAAAGCATCTTTATTTTTCTTATAACCAGTGTGGGTGTGAGTGTGTGTGTGTCATGGATATTTAGCAGGGTATGTATATATACCCTATATATGTATATATATATATATACTGTCATATTTCAAACTGTGTGTTAAAGCTTTGCATCTTTATTGACTAAGTCTTGCTTTTTATAATAAATTAATACTTTAGTTGTTTATTAAAGAAACCTGGTTGGTGGATTTTATTCTGAAACTAAAATAAATAGAGTACATAATTGGCCGCATCGGTCACTGGGTAAACATTTAAATATAAGTTGTGACCTGTGGAGAAGTCTTCTTCTTCTTCTTTGGCCTCCTTGTCTCGAGAGACAATGGATACGCGCCTGGAGGTGGTCAGTGGTTTGTGGAGCAGCGCCTGGAGTGGCTATAAAGGCCAATTCTAGAGTGACAGACTCTTCCACAGGTGCTGCAGAAAAAATTGGTTGTCGGGGCTGTTACACAGTTGGCTCTCTCTTTGCGCTTCTGTCTTTTTTCCTGCCAACTGCTAAGTCTCTTCAACTCGCCACGCTTTAGCCCCCCCTTTATGGCTGTCCGCCAGCTCTGGCGATCGCTGGCAACTGACTCCCACGACTTGTGATCAATGTCACAGGACTTCATGTCGGGTTTGCAGACATCTTTAAAGCGGAGACACGGACGGCCGGTGAGTCTAATACCAGTGAAGAGCTCGCTGTACAATGTGTCCTTGGGGATCCTGCCATCTTCCATGCGGCTCACATGGCCAAGCCATCTCAAGCGCCGCTGGCTCAGTAGTGTGTATATGCTGGGGATGTTGGCCGCCTCGAGGACTTCTGTGTTGGAGATACGGTCCTGCCACCTGATGCCAAGGATTCTCCAGAGGCAGCGAAGATGGAATGAATTGAGACGTCGCTCTTGGCTGACGTACGTTGTCCAGGCCTCGCTGCCGTAGAGCAAGGTACTGAGGACACAGGCTTGATACACTTGGACTTTTGTGTTCTGTGTCAGTGCGCCATTTTCCCACACTCTCTTGGCCAGTCTGGAGAAGTGGAACTAGAGAAAGACAGTGCACTCCTCCCGCCTTGGTGGCAACAACAGAATAACAATAATCTTTTTCTTTCACACATAAAGTACAAATTTTAGTCCAAATATTAGGGCAAACTTTGTGAAACTGATTTTAGTTTCCAATAACTGGAAATTTGCTGAGAGGCAGCACACCTGGTGCATTTCCCAACAGTGAGGAGGTGAACTGCTGTTCCACACCTCCCCCTGAAAAAACAGCAAATTTCACAAATGCACATTGAACACTAAAATGTTTAGTTTGTGAAAAGACTACATTAGCGAATGCAAGTGCAGTGGAAACCTGGCCAGTAGATAATTACAAGTATTTGTGAACACACACTAACTCACACGAATAAAGCAGAAATTGCTCAAATCCCTAAAATATTATCAATATGAAAATCTTCAGTTTTACAGTATGCATTTCTGCTTTGATGATCATGAATTTGCAAAGACTAATTACGTTTGTAATCTAATCAATGAGATCAGATAACATCACAAACCGTGAGAGTGAAGCTCAGTCTATTTGTGATTATCTTAACTTCATGATTAAATTTAATTTGCGGACGTATTCTATGTCGTTAATCACCAGCTGTGCGTTTGCCATGATATTGTCATGTTCAGGTTAAAAATACCTCTCAGTCACTGTACTGAAAGATTGGCAGAAGCTTTTTAATTAAAAAAATATACTGTTGGATTTTCTGTGCCGTCACTTGAACTGAGGAAGTGGTCGGCAGTGTGTCAGAGTTTTGGGGTGTGTGAGTAGTGGGGTGTTGCTGGGCAGCTGGGCTGATTTACAAGAAAAGGAAGTTAAGCCCAGAAAGTGAGCATGACAGAGATCGGTATGGGTACAGGGCACAGGCCCTTTAATCAAATTTGTGGAGGCTAAGAGGTCTCTACATCACTGTGAGGTAATTATCGTCACAGCTTTGTGTAACTAAATCCTTTACCATTTTACTCATAGGAGCATATGATAAACCAGTCACTTTAGACTTTACAACATTTAATGCAACACCATCATCAACAGTTTTGCTCTCAGTCTGACCCTGGTTGGAAGATTTATGTTAGCTCTTAGAACATTTACATTTTTCTACATAGTGATTAGTAAGAAATGGACATTAGGGAAAATGTTTTGCATGGATGACTAGCAAATAATGAAAGTAAAAATAACTGAAACAATCAATTAGAAAGGAGAAAAGTACAGAGACCACAAAATTACGTTGTGGAATACCAGTGTACAAACAAATTGCACGTTCTTATGCTATTTCTTCCTTTGTTATTTTAACAGAGACGCTAACTGATTTAAAGTAAACAAGTCAATGCCTCTGTTACAAAATGGGAAGATGGAATTTCATATAAATGTATTATTTCATGACCAGAGTTAACTGAGAAGCAAGAGGGAAATTGGCATGCATTGTCAATGGTTAACAGAGGACAGACACAAAAAATCAGTACATTAATAAAAATCTTGCATACAGCTTGTCATTCCTGTATTGAAACCTTACTTTGTGTTGTCATGAGTTTTCGGTCAGACATTTGCTTCAACATTTCCCATTATATATTATTATGTTAACATTTGCCATTGAAGTTTGCTATGTCAAATGTCACTATACAGAAACTGGCCATTAGATGTTGTTGTAAAGTGAATTTCTGAAGACTGTCAGAACTCGGTCTGCTATCTTTCAGTTTTCTTCAAATTTTACATTTTCTGAGATTGGCTGCAAATAAGTTTTAAGTTCAAATTTTTAAAGCCTTTTGCCTTACCTATTATCTGTAATTCTTCCCCACGGTCTTTCTTTTAAAAGCCTGCTCCACAGGTTTTTCTTTTTGATGTGAGACCCTGTTCCTATAGCAGCCCACCTGGCTATAAAAAAACATTAAAATACACTGCCTACCCTCTGCTCTGCAGCTGCACACTGTGATCTTACTCCTAGCTACAAACAAATTGCAGCCTGCTGCTCCCTGCTTTTTTGATGAGACTGTGACCATACTCTCAGGCCTTTTCACCATTCTTTGGCCTTCAAATAATGGCTCCTGGCTGTGTAAAAAAAATAAATAAATACATGCCGCTGCTCCGTGCTATTCATCCTTGAGTCATCCAGCTGTGTGTAACAAAAAAATTATATGCACCGCTCTTCTTTGCCCAGTTGTGCTCCAATTTCTGTTTTAAACTGGAAAATGTTGCGACTGGTGGGAGGAGTGGTGAAAGAAAATCTTTCCCGTCCTTCCCACTAGAAGATTTAAAAAAGCAGTACTAAATTGGAAAATCTTTTATTATTTCAATAACAAACTGCACTACAACTGGGCTAATAACCCATGAGTTGGAAAGAGGAAAGGAGGAAAATATAAAAAAAATGACATTTTGTAACATGATCATTGTCCTTGTGGAAGTGCGTGGGTGGGAATGTTGGGTGCGGCTCGGCTGGGATGATGTCTCCAGGGGAATAACCAACTGTCAGTTATTTTCTAGGCTTGCACATGACGAATGGCCACTTGGGATGAGATGCCAAAGGGCAACCAGTGCCCATAGAGCTATACTGCAAGATGGAGCCAGCACCTTCATGCATTAAGCTAAACAATTAACTGTTGCTGATTACACTTTGCTCAAAATCCCTGAATCTCCAGTTAACATGAAATGGGTCTTGCATATTATCTGGATCTGAATAAATGCAACAGTTTGATTGGGGAGAAACAAAAAGCTTAGAACCCTGCATGAGCCAGATTTGTATTTGGAAACCACTTTGGAACTGGACCCAACTATGACATAATTCTTTTTGAGTTCTCTAATTGTAACACATGCACCTGTTACTGCTATACATCAACAGTACTATCTGATTACTAAAACCTCAAGTGCAATCCTCTTTGCTTGTCTCCCCAGAAGGCATCTGCTTCTGCTGCATTGAAACAGCAATGTCCCATTCATTTGTGGTGGCGTTTAAACCTGTTCGTTTCTCAGCACAATTATTTTGAAGATGCTTGATAAGCAAGGTCAAAGGTGACCTGAAGTCTATTTTCACTCTGTGATGTGTACTGGACAAATATCTGTCATAACTCAACAGTAGCCACTGTGACATTGTCAAAATGAACACCACTTAGTTTGATAAATGGCACAAGTTTTCTTAGCTAAGTGTAGGGAACAGGTGCATCAAGTGTTGAAAAATCTCAACTGCAGATTTTTGGAACAGGTTACACTGGAGTGGCCCCAGTTGATTGAATATGAGACTAGCACATGCACGCCTTCTTAATTACCTGTATATATGACACACTGCAGGTGCACAATCTGCAGTTGCCTGATAATCCTAGGGCACAAAAATATTAGCTATGCTGCTAAATTTGTAGAAGCCCTTTTTTTTTAACCTTTTGCTGATTATCGCTATGCTACTGAGAGCTGCAGTATATAACATGCCATATTTTTAACCGTATGGAGATTAGCACAATCCGTACTGTCCTACTGATGTGGCAAAGAAATTTAGTCATGCATATTGAGAAATATCACAATTTTTTTTATTCATGCATGGGATGTGGGCGTCGTTGGCCAGGACAGCATTTATTGCCCATCCCTAATTGCCCTTGAGAAGGTGGTGGTGAGCTGCCTTCTTGAACCGCTGCAGTCCATGTGAGGTTGGTACACCCACTGTTAGGAAGGGAGTTCCAGGATTTTGACCCAGCCACAGTGAAGGAACGGCGATATAGTTCCAAGTCAGGATGGTGCGTGACTTGGAGAGGGACTTGCAGGTGGGAGTGTTCCCATGCATTTACTGCCCTTGTCCTTCTAGTTGGTAGAGGTTATGGGTTTGGAAGGTGCTGTCTAAGGAGCCTTGGTGTGTTGATGCAGTGCATCTTGTAGATGGTACACACTGCTGCCACTGTGCGTCGGTGTTGGAGGGAGTGAATGTTTGTAGATGGGGTGCCAATCAAGCGGGCTGCTTTGTCCTGGATGTTATCGAGCTTCTTGAGTGTTGATGGAGCTGCACCCATCCAGGCAAGTGGAGAGTATTCCATCACACTCCTGACTTGTGCCTTGTAGATAGTGGACAGGCTTTGGGGAGTCAGGAGGTGAGTTACTCGCCGCAGGATTCCTAGCCTCTAAAAATATAAATATCTCTGGTTCGTCCCATATGGATATCTATTTTCCCACTTTCCAATTTTCTCCACTTCCTGACGACACTGAGTCTTACTGGGGTGCGGTTCCATAGATTCCCTTCTGTACCTCGCCAAGAAACATAAGCCTGGAAAGTGAAGGTCCACAATTGATTCCAATCCACCCGCATATATTGACTTTCCAGCAGGGGCCACTGAACACTAATCAAGAGCAGGAACCTTGGCTGAATTTTCCCCTTCTTTGCCTATTCGTGCTGAGGTCATGAAAGGCGCTATAGAAATGCAAGTCCTTGGGCTGGATTTTATTAGTGCGCTGTGCTCTGCTGCAGCGCACTGTGAGATCGGCAGCCTTCCGACATGGAAGGGCCGCCGCACAGCCCCCACGATATTACACGCAGAGGCTGATTTAAATAGAGGGGGCGGAGCTGCCACCCCCGATGACGTAGAAGGGGCGGCCACCACGTCCCCGGTAACAGCGTCCGGGGCCACCGCACAGTAATTTACTTAGCAGTAATTTTAATTTTTAAAGGTAAAGTAAGCATTTATTTTTTGATTGCAAATAATAATAATATGGAGGCCTTTCCCCAAACCCTCTCCCACAGTGGCCATTTCATTTCCAAAACATGTCTTTCTCGCTAACTGAACTTTACCCCCCAACCTTCTAACTTTTGCCCTTCAACCCTTTCCCACCATCCTCATGTCCAATCAAAAGTGTTTTCCCCGTTCCCGCACCTCTCCCGCCCTGAAAATTTTATTCCCCGGAGTTCCGAAGGTGCGCGAGGAACAAACGACGGCTGTAAAATCGGCGTGGAACAGCTGCCGCAAGCAGGTAAGTGAATTTTGCATCTAATGTAGGCTAATTTGAATATGCAAATGAAGTCCCTGCCGGGGCTGCACTGAGGTCCCCTCCTTCTGGTAATATGCTGCGGGTCCTTCTCCACGTCGGGGGTCAAGGCAGGCCTCTCCCCGCAGAATTTTACAGGCCCCCCACCACGACCCACGGCATAGAGGGGCTCGTAAAATTCAGCCCTTTCTTTCTTTCAGATTCCAGCTGATATTAGCTAATTTGTTTAGTTCGAGTACTTTGTCTGTAAAATATTTACCCAGTCTAAACATGAACACCTACGAATTTAAAGTTTGTAAAATATCTCTTCCAAATCAGTTTCCTAAGTTGTTTCACACTTGGAACAAAATATGCAAATATGTATAAAAAATACTATTTTCTTTTCTTTTATTTGGCTCAATAAATTCTGTTCCTCAATGTTCCTTTCTCAGACTATGACTTAATCGAAGTAAGTACATTTGAACTTGCCTGTGGTTTGGGCATAAGGTTCTAACAGTTTTGCAATAGCATTGATATGTGCAGAGTATGTGTCATCAGCTAATCACATGTACTGTCTGTGTGACTCAGATTCAGGCCCCATAATTACTTTTGAAAATCAGTATTGCAACGGCAGTCAACAGGTTGAACTGTCACATTCATATCACGCCAGTAACGTCACCTAGGTATGATGGGAATGGTGCATCTGCTAGAACAGTGTTGAGATTGGATGACTGTTTATTGATGTAACATGAGTCCTGTAACACAGTTCAGAACAATAAAGCAACCAATGTACATGGGCCATTATAAACTATGTAGCCTCCATGGCGCAGAGTAAATGTGCAAAGTTCAGAGCTTAAGGAGTTAGCATGTGGTGCTGGCACCAGGAATCTTTTGCAGCATAAGTTATTTAAAGGAGGATTGTCATACTTATATCTTCTTAGTTGTTTTCATAAAGTGACAAGGACTACAATGGTTTATTGCACACTGTCTAAATATTTAATACAGCAGAGATTTTTTGAGCGAATTTCATGTACGTTTGCCCAAATATTTAATTGTCACAGCTGCTAACATTACACTAAAGTGAAAATTAAAAGAAATTTAGACCTCTAGTCCTTTGATGTATTTAAAGTTGGCAACTATCTTCGTCTGTGTGCAAGGGAGGGAAATGAATTAAAGAATGGTTCAACAAGACATCATTTTGTGAGGGAGAGGAAAAGAAAAGCGCTAAAGTCCTTCTACACAAAATAAGTGGAAGTGATGATATGTGCACCATTTTCCTGCTGTCAGCTATATGATAAAAGTGCTGAATTAGCATGTTCTGGTAGAAGCAGACACTTCTTTCCACTGTGGTGAAGACTCAGTGCCACAAAAGATCAGGATTTCCCAATCACTTCAATCAAACTGTTTTACTTAGTTTGTCACAATTTGCTCTCATCACTCATCCTCTCCCCAATACCTTTTTAAAGTATAAAAATGTAAAACTTAGCATGAGTCCAATAATTGAAATTGTAAAGCAACTTCAAGACTTTCAGCAGATTATCCTATTTTGCTGGAAGACACAGTGATACAAATGCCTCAAAAGATCTGCTATTTCAGTCTGTTAGACCACTGGTTTTCTTCATCTTATCTGACCAAGTCTGGTCCCATTTCTGTTTTGTTCACTTGTCCTTATATTCTCGCTCACCGCCGACTTTTCATTTTCTTGTCTCTCTCCCTTTTTATATTTTTGTATGTCAACTTTAATTTCATGCTGCTATTGCTAGTTTTCAAACAGGAAGAAATGATGCTTCATGACCTCAATTCAGGCTGCAGTGTATGGAGGAGTAGCACTAGGGTTGGGGGGTGGGGCGCAGAGAATTGAACAGAACAGATACACCAGTCATTCTGGACTCCTTTCACCACAAATAAACTGGTGTTGATTACCTATCAGAGTTCCAACTGAAATATACATTCACAGCTGTCTGCTTCTCTGAGTCATAACAGTATGGTCAGACCTTCTTATATCGAGAAGCTGAAGATGACTTTTCGTGTGTGGTCTAACGAGAGGGTTGCTGTAACTAGATATAACTGAGCTAGAACTGATCTAGGGTAGTCTGAGTGTATCCATATCATGGTTCCTTAGGCTAATCATGCAAATGAGTTAGTGGGATGGGGGCGTGGTGTGGGAGCGATCCACCCCCCTGAAATTGTTGGATACCAAAGATTACCAGTATCTTCTTTGGCCTCCTTGTCTCGAGAGACAATGGGTAAGCGCCTGGAGGTGGTCAGTGGTTTGTGGAGCAGCGCCTGGAGTGGCTATAAAGGCCAATTCTAGAGTGACAGACTCTTCCACAGGCGCTGCAGAAAAATTTGTTTGTCGGGGCTGTTACACAGTTGGCTCTCCCCTTGCGCCTCTGTCTTTTTTCCTGCCAACTGCAATACAGGTTATTACTGAACAGTTTTTAAAGTGTCAAAAGCCTCATCTTCCTTTCTATGCCAATATACGATTGAATAATGCTCATTGGAAAAGGCGTCTGGCTAAATTAGAATCACTTAAGCCTAAAACTGTGTACCTCATTCACATCAATTTGCTCTCTCAATGATTTTATTGATTAAGTTAATCCATTTATTTTCAATGGGTTAAGCATCTGTTTAAAAAGCAGAGAGCAATTTGGTATGAGGGTATTATGTATTTGTATGGTAGCACTGCTCACAGACCTCGTCAGCAGATGTGGTCTCTTCAGACTACTAGAAAAGATCAGATGTCCACCAAAGCTACGAAGTATCATCACCTCATTCCATGACAATATGAAAGGCACAATTCAGCATAGCGGCACCTCATCAGACCCCTTTCCTATCCTGAGTGGCGTGAAACAGGGCTGTGTTCTCGCACCTACACTGTTTGGGATTTTCTTCTCCCTGCTGCTCTCACATGCGTACAAGTCTTCAGAAGAAGGAATTTTCCTTCACACAAGATCAGGTGGCAGTTTGTTCAACCTTGCCCGTCTAAGAGCGAAGACCAAAGTACGGAAAGTCCTCATCAGGGAACTCCTCTTTGCTGACGATGCTGCATTAACATCTCACACTGAAGAGTGTCTGCAGAGTCTCATCGACAGGTTTGCGGCTGCCTGCAATGAATTTGGCCTAACCATCAGCCTCATGAAAACGAACATCATGGGACAGGACGTTAGAAATGCTCCATCCATCAATATTGGCGACCACGCTCTGGAAGTGGTTCAAGAGTTCACCTACCTCGGCTCAACTATCACCAGTAACCTGTCTCTCGATGCAGAAATCAACAAGCACATGGGAAAGGCTTCCACTGCTATGTCCAGACTGGCCAAGAGAGTGTGGGAAAATGGCGCACTAACATGGAACACAAAAGTCCGAGTGTATCAAGCCTGTGTCCTCAGTACCTTGCTCTACGGCAGTGAGGCCTGGACAACATATGTCATCCAAGAGCGACGTCTCAATTCATTCCATCTTCGCTGCCTCCGGAGAATCCTTGGCATCAGGTGGCAGGACCGCATCTCCAACACAGAAGTCCTCGAGGCGGCCAACATCCCAGCTTGTACACACTACTGAGTCAGCGGCGCTTGAGATGGCTTGGCCATGTGAGCCGCATGGAAGATGGCAGGATCCCCAAGGACACATTGTACAGCGAGCTCGCCACTGGTATCAGACCTACCGGCCGTCCATGTCTCCGCTTTAAAGACGTCTGGAAACGCGACATGAAGTCCTGTAACATTGATCACAAGTCGTGGGAGTCAGTTGCCAGCGATCGCCAGAGCTGGCAGGCAGCCATAAAGGCAGGGCTAAAATGTGGCGAGTTGAAGAGACTTAGCAGTTGGCAGGAAAAAAGACAGAAGCGCAAGGGGAGAGCCAACTGTGTAACAGCCCCGATAACCAATTTTTTCTGCAGCACCTGTGGAAGAGTCTGTTACTCTAGAATTGGCCTTTATAGCCACTCCAGGCACTGCTCCACAAACCACTGACCACCTCCAGGCACTTACCCATTGTCTCCCTAGACAAGGAGGCCAAAGAAGAAGAAGACTGCTCACAGTAATTCCCAGGCTTTCATGTAGCTTTCCTTGACTGTCTCTTGGGAGTAATATAATCCAACTCAAACTGGGGGGAAACTGACAGGATCAGATTGGGCGCCTGTTTTTTAAACCCTGCCTGATTTTTACTTTCCACTGACTTCAATAGATATTAAAATTGGGTGGAGTGTACGACAGATACCTGATCCAAACAGGATCGAGTTAAAATTACCCTTTAGACTTTGAGTTCAACAAATCCGCAATACAGGTATGGCATAATATTCAGTGTTAAATCTTTAGCGTTTGATGTGCAAATCTGCCTAAATTATTGTAAAAAGATGTTTTAAGTTAAGCAGTTCTTTTAAAATACATTTATTAAACTTACTCTCCCCTGGAATCTCAAGACCACAAGTTAACTCCAGCCAGTGGGGCTTTCCATTTGATATGTGGTAAAATACAGATCTGTATTTTTATTTGTAATAATTTTTTTAAAAATCCAATTCCTTATGACTGAAAGATAATTGGGGGTAAAGGCCTGCTCAGGTCTGCAAATGAGACCCGACCCGAGCCCAACAGAACCCCAGCCGACGCCTAGCCCGACCCGGCCCGGCCCGAGTCCTTCCATTTTTTCCCACGCCCGACCCGACATGACCATCAGTTAATTTACCTTCCATTTTTCACTTTGTCCCTTACCTGCACAAGCTTAAAATAACTGTAACAAAACCACCTTTAAAGTCCAAAAAGTAAATTAACATTCGAGTGGTGATAGAGTGTGTCCAATCTAGCCTGACCCGATCCGAGCCCGAATGTCAGACCCGGAAGTGCGACCCGACCCGACCTGAGCCCAACACATGTCGTCGGGTCCCGTCGGGTTCGGGTCGGGTAGCAGGCCTTTACTCGGGGGTTTCTGATTTCCATTTCAATTAATTCTCAAAATGTAATGAGATGGTCTTCATATGGAAAAATAATGGGAGGAATTTTACCTCAAACAAGCAATTCTTGCCGCCAGGACCGAAAATAGGTGGTGACCACATGGGTGGCGGCAGAATTGCATGCGCAATGTTGTCAGGGCCGCCCAATTAAACGCCAGCAGGCAGGGGAGGTGGCCAGTGAGACAGCGTGGGCGGGGGAAGGTTCCGCAACCTGAAATGCTGGCGCCATCTTTAAAAGCCTGCCAGAAGCACATGATAACACAGGAAGAGGCCCTGGAGCTGGGAAGAGTTATTTTTATTCATTCAAGGGTTGTGGGCCTCGCTGGCCAGGCCAGAATTTATTGCCCATCTCTAATTGCCCTTGAGAAGGAGGTGGTGAGCTGCCTTCTTGAACCGTTGCAGTCCAGGTGTGGTAGGTACACCCACAGTGCTGTTAGGAAGGGAGTTCCAGGATTTTGACCCAGCGACAGTGAAGGAACGGCAATATAGCTCCAAGTCAGGATGGTGTGTGACTTGGACGGGAACTTGCATGTAGTGGTGTTCCCATGCATTTACTGCCCTTGTCCTTCTATTTGGTAGAGGTTGGGGGTTTGGAAGGTGCTGTCCAAGGAGCCTTGGTGCATTGCTGCAGTGCATCTTGTAGATGATACACACTGCTGCCACTGTGCGTCGGTGGTGGAGGGAGTGAATGTTTGTGGATGCGGTGCCAATCAAGCCGGCTGCACCTATGCAGGCAAGTGGAGAGTATTCCATCACACTCCTGACTTGTGCCTCGTAGATGGTGGACAGGCTTTGGGGAGTCAGGAGGTGAGTTATTCGCCACAAGATTCCTAGCCTCTGATCTACTCTTGTAGCCATGGTATTTATATGGCTACTCCAGTTCAGTTTCTGGTCAATGGTAACCCCTAGGATGTTGATAGTGGGGGTTTCAGCGATGGTAATGCCATTAAATGTCAAGGGGAGATGGTTAGATTCTCTCTTGTTGGAGATGGTCATTGCCTGGCACTTGTGTAGTGTGAATGTTACCTGCCACTTATCAGCCCAAGCCTTCCCAGGTCTTGCTGCATTTCTACAGGGACTGCTTCTGTATCTGAGGAGTCACGAATGGTGCTGAACATTGTGTAATCATCAGCGAACATCCCCACTTCTGACCTTATGATTGAAAGAAGGTCATTGATGAAGCAGCTGAAGATGTTTGTGCCTAGGACACTACCCTGAGGAACTCCTGCAGTGATGTCCTGGAGCTCAGATGATTGACCTCCGACAACCACAACCATCTTCCTTTGCGCTAGGTATGACACCAACCAACAGAGCATTTTCCCCCGATTCCCATTGACTTCAGTTTTGCTAGAGCTCCTTGATGCCATATTCAGTCAAATGCTGCCTTTTGAGTTGAACCAAGGCTGGAATGAGGTCAGGAGCTGAGTGGCCCTGGCAGAACCCAAACTGAGTGTCACTGAGCAGGTTATTGCTAAGCAAGTGCCGCTTGATAGCACTGTGGATGACACCTTCCATCATTTTACTGATGACTGAGAGTAGACTGATCAGGCGGTAATTGGCCGGGTTGGGCTTATGCTGCTTTTTGTGTACAGGACATACCTGGGCAATTTTCCATATTGCCGGGTAGATGCCAGTGTTGTAGCTGTACTGGAACAGCTTGGCCAGGGGCGCAGCAAGTTCTGGAGCATAGGCCTTCAGTACAATTGCCGGAATATTGACAGGGCCCTTAGCCTTTGCAGTATCCAGTGCCTTCAGTCGTTTCTTGATATCACGTGGAGTGAATCGAATTGGCTGAAGTCTGGCATCTGTGTTGCTGGGGACCTCAGGAGAAGGCCGAGATGGATCATCAACTCGGCACTTCTGGCTGAAGTTTCTGCAAATGCTTCAGCTGTATCTTTCGCACTGATGTACTGGGCTCCCCCATCATTGAGGATGGGGATATTTGTGGAGCCAACTCCTCCAGTTAGTTGTTTAGTTGTCCACCACCATTCACGGCTGGATGTGGCAGGACCGCAGAGCTTAGATCTGATCCGATAGTTATGGATTGCTTAGCTCTGTCTATCGCATGCTGCTTAAGCAGTTTGGTACGCAAGTAGTCCTGTGTTGTAGCTTCAGCAGGTTGACACCTCATTTTGAGGTATGCCTGGTGCTGCTCTTGGCATGCCCTCCTGCACTCTTCATTGAACCAGGGTTGGTCTCCTGGCTTGATAGTAATGGTAGAGTGGGGAATATGCCGGGCCATGAGGTTACAGATTGTGGTTGAGTACAATTCTGCTGCTGCTGATGGCCCACAGCGCCTCTTGGATGCCCAGTTTTGCATTGCTAGATCTGTTTGAAATCTATCCCATGTAGCATGGTGGTAGTGCCACACAACATGATGGAGGGTATCCTCAATGTGAAGGCGGGACTTCGTCTCCACAAGGTCTGTGCAGTGGTCACTCCTACCAATCCTGTCATGGATAGATGTATCTACGGCAGGCAGATTGGTGAGGACGAGGTCAAGTATGTTTTTCTTCAGGTTTGCACTTGCTGCTGTTCAATATTCAGTGTATTCACACCTAATCTGTACTAATGCTTTGTCTTTCAACACACCATTAACATATTGTTTGCCTTTTCTCCGTGACCTTTTGGTCAGCTATGTGGCCTGGTCCAATCTGCACCTTCTCCTTTGTTATCTCTTGCCCCACCCCCACCTCACTTGTTTATAATCTGTGACTTTTCTAATATTTGTCAGTTCCGAAGAAGGGTCACTGACCCGAAACGTTAACTCTGCTTCTCTTTCCACAGATGCTGCCAGACCTGCTGAGTGATTCCAGCATTTCTTGTTTTTGTTTTTCCCTCTTGTTGGTTCCCTCACCGCCTGCCGCATATCCAATCTAGCAGCTATGTTCTTTAGGCCTTGGCCAGATCAGTCAGTAGTGGTGCTACTGAGACACTCTTGGTGATGGACATTGAAGTCCCCCACCCAGAGTACATTCGGCACCCTTGCCACCCTCAGTGCTTCCTCCAATTGGTTATCAACATGGAGGAGTACTGATTAATCAGCTGACGGAGGGCGGTAGGTGGTAATCAGCAGGACGTTCACTTGCCCATGTTTGACCTGATGCCATGAGAGTTCATGGGGTCCGGGGTCGATGTCGAGGACTCCCAGGCAATTCCCTCCCGACTGTGTACCACTGTGCTGGGTCTGTCCTGCTGGTGGGACAGGACATACCCGGGGATGGTGATGGCAGAGTCTGGGACATTGTCTGTAAGGTATGGTTCTGTGAATATGACTATGTCAGGCTGTTGCTTGACTAGTCTATGGGACAGCTCTCCCAATTTTGGCACAAGCCCCCAGATGTTAGTAAGGAGGACTTTGCAGGGTCGACAGGGCTGGGTTTGCCGTTGTCATTTCTGGTGCCGAGGTCAATGCAGGGTGGTCCGTCCAGTTTTGTTCTGTTTTATTGACTTCGTAGCAGTTAAATACAACTGAGTGGTTTGCTAGGCCATTTCAGAGGGCATTTAAGAGTCATCCACATTGCTGTAGGTCTGGAGTCACACGTAGGCCAGACCAGGTAAGGACAGCAGATTTCCTTCCCTAAAGGACATTAGTGAACCAGATGTTTTTTTTTTACAACAATCAACAATGGATTCATGGCCATCATTAGACTAGCTTTTAATTCCAGATTTATTAATTGATTTCAAATTCCACCTTCTGTTGTGGTGGAATTTGAATCCATGTCGCCAGAGAAATACCCTGGGTCTCTGGGTTACTAGTCCAGTGACAATACCACTACGCCACCCCTTCCCCTAGAGTGGAGGCAGGCAAGGCAATCGCGGGTTGTGAGATGGGTGTGGATCCCCAAGTGAGTGATTGGTCTAATGGATGAGGGCAGGAGACCCTCTAGCGATCACTGGTCACATAGAGCTCCAGATGACGAGTAATTAGAAGGAAGTGTTGTAAAGTGCGTAACCCTCTCATCAGTCTTACCTCTATTGTAGGTCACAGACAAGAGCAGCCAACCACCAAGCTTGAGCGACAGCCTCAACCTCTGAAAAGAAGGAGGAGACCTCAGAGGGTACACCATCACATCAGTCCCCCCTGCACCCTCCACCAGCACAGATACTCTCATGTCAGTGGTCAGTCGGGTATGGTTAGTAATGGGGTCACAATCTGATGAGCAAAGCGCAGATGCACCTGAGCAGCTGATGGAGGAAATGACAGTTGAGGCCACTCACACTCAGAGGACTGTGGGAGAGTTCAGCGATGCTTAGCTTTAGTCTGATGACGTGCCTCTGAAGTCAACAACAAGGTGGCAGATGCTGGAACTGCAGCATGAGGTGTAGGAACATCTGGCTAAGATTCCAGAGGCTTTGCACACCCATGCGCAGATGATGGAGTTGTCGATCCAAATCTAAAGCGTGGCTACCCAACCAGAACCCGACTAGACCCGACGACATGTGTCGGGGGCGGGTCTCTCTTCCAAATCCAGCATTCGGGCTCGGCTCGGCTCGGGCTGGACATGGAAAGTGGTGCCTTGCGCCAGGAAGTAATCTTCAATTGAACATTCAGGTCAAGACGGGAAACATGCAGTCCGGACTTCGCACTCTGCAGTGAGTGAGTGAGCATCTCTATGACATCATCGAGCTCATGCTGTAGCTTCCATGCATCCAAAAGTGATTCGACACTACAGTGCACTATGGATGCTTGGGTGTGAAAGCTGGGGGTGGGGGGCAGGTATGCCATTGGCTCCTGGTGACAAGATCAAACTCGGATTCCCAACTCCGTCTGCACGATTCTGCAGGAAAAGCCAGCTGCCAAATGGATGAACAGGATCACAACATTTGGACATGGTAGAGCACAATAACCTGTTTGATATCATTAACTTTTTAACAGTAATTGGGTTGGGTTGGGTGCGAAAAGAAATTAAAGGACTCGGGCCCAGGTCGGGTTCGGGTTGGATGTGGTTGGGTCGGGCCAGGGGGGTCGGGTTTCAATTTTATACCTGAGCAGGCCTTTAATCCAGGCCATGAATGCAGCCATAATCTGGCATGTGCGCACATTGCTTTCTCCATCGAATAATTGGTGACCCTCTTGGAGAGCATATCCAGAATACCACCTAGTGGAAGCCGGAGACACGCGTGGACCTGCATACCATCACCACCTCCATGAGCTCTGTGGGGCAATGGCCAGGTGAGATGGGGACAACATGCCTGGAGCCATCACCAGGTCCTCCAACTCCTCAGGTGAGCAGGGAGGGCCAAGTGTGCCCTGAAAGAGTGGAGGAGCGCCTGTCTGCAGCATCTAGGGGCTCCTCTCAGGGTGCTTCTGTTGTGGATGGTGGCTCCTCAGCCCATCTAATGGTGACACCAGCACCTCATGAAGCCACGGAGACAGAGCGAGCTCCGGCAGCTGTGGAGGAAGCCCTCAATATGCCGGGATACTCCAGGCCTTAGGCAGCTAGAGGACAACTGCCACGGCCACAGAGCAGAAAGGTCAGTAGCCTGCCTCCACATCAGCTGACAGCGTGGGGGAGCTCCCGCAGGTGCACTTGGGTTTCACGGGGTTATATCCTGATATTCGATGTCACCTTGCTGTGAATGTGTCATACATGAATAGTGAAACTGTGCACCACTAAAAGAATCCTTTACTTTTTTAAACACTACTGGGTCATTAACAGTTTGCTGGCTCCTGCAAAGGGTATGATGGGAAGGAGCACACCGAGTGAGGTGAAGGCATTTCCCATGCTGTTGCCACATGTGATGACAGCTCCTGGAAAATGTTAAGGGCAATCAAAGAAATAACAACAGGTCTGCAGAAAGTGGAAGATTTATTGGATTGACTGGGTGTGTAAATAAGGCTGATGTAAAACATGCCTGTATTAGCATGACACAGGCTTCCCTTGTGCGTATCTCATTGCATCATGTCTGCAGTCCCCCAGGATCTTCACCTGGTCACTATTCCCCTCCATATCCCCATCCTCGGAGGAGGCATCGTGCTTCAGGGTGCATTCATTGTTCAAAGCTTCTCCCCTCTGTCGCACCAGATTGTCCAGAGCACAGCCCACCACTATATATGCTGGGGTATATTGAAGGGCTCCACCAGATCGATCCAGGCATCAGAACTGCATCTTCAGAAGGTCTATGGCCTGCTCGATGCTCACTTGAGTTGTCCCATGACAGCTGTTTTATCTCTCTGCATCTGTACTTGAGTTCCTCAAAGCTGTAAGTAGCCATCTCTTTAGTGGGTAGCCCTTGTCACCCAGTAGCTTAGTCCTATGTGTTCTTTGAAGCCCACCTCTCCCAAACCTTTCCTTGGCTAGTTTCTTGGGAGCAAGTGCTACTGCCCTGCTATGAACCCTGCAGCACACCCCCGCATTGGTGCTGCCACATTCACCCCCTCTTCTGCTGCCGTCCGGCATTAGCCTCCATTCCACCACACATTGGCTCTCAGTATGGCTGACTGGCAAAGGCAGCACTGAATTCTCGCCTCCTTTCCACCTCCTTTAACCAGGTGGGGCTCTGAAGCCCCATGGTTCCCATGTGCCATTCAAATAATTCTAAAAGCACTGTAAAATCTGAGTTAATTGCTGTTTTAACCATCTTAATTGATGTCCCACCGTGTTGCAGTGAGAAGTCTGCCCTCCATGGTTCCCAGCGCATGCAACATCTGGAAGCAGCGTTGGACTTCCGCAAAACACATCCCGACCACATCATTCCCAAGCCAACCCCACTCTCTGTGGCCTAGTAAAATTCCAGCCTGAGTCTTTCTTGTTTGGATTTGGTAATTTTCCTTTCATTACCTTTCTTTTAGTACAGTTAGAAGCTGCAGGAATGCAGCCACCAACACAAAGCTCTTGCTCATCTGGTTTCAGCTGAACACGCTGTTGTTAAAAAAGTACAGATATAATCATATAAACATAATAAGCCAGTGACAGGGGTCCAACTTTGATTTCTACAGGAAAAGGAACATGTCTAGGAGTTGTGCTTTTTTTGAATTAAACAAAAGCATGGGGGACAATAGTTCCCTGGTGCATTCTCCATGGCAACGCCTCGACCAACCAGAGTCAACTTGCCAACCAATCAGCGCCCTTTTCTCATGCAGTGTAAATTTTTTCTCCCTTCGAAATTTGGCATTCTTGTTTCTGTCCCGATGAGTGCAAGACGAAAAGCTTTAACAGCATGTCTCTTTTATCAGCAGTACTCAACTTTGATTTTATAAAGTGTGAAAATTGCTGTACCACAGCTGAATATATTCTTTAAAATTGCTCTTGACTTGGTATCAAAAAATATAAATCTTGCTCAAGAATCTCCTGACTTTGTGCCCTCCGCAACTTTGCTCACGCATGAAAGACCCTAACTGGATTACGTCAATGTGTTTGATCATACTGAATATCAAATCGTTTGTGAAGTGCACACTATAAGAAATAAACTTTGGAGAAAGGTGGAGGTGGTTCTTTTATATTTAAGCCATCTGCACATTGAGCTTCCTTTGGAAAAGTCTTTGAACCTTGCAAACTTCCTATTTCCCTCCCAATCTTTGTGTACTCATCCAGTTTTCTGCCAGCGCAAATTTAAAAGTGAACAGACATCCTGGTATACTCAGAACAAGGTACCTGAATGACAATGACAGTGTAATAAATATACTGTGAAACAGATGGCTTCTGAAGATCAAAAGGACTGATGATTTAGCACTTAGTGCAAAATGACCCTGTATAGCTTCACACCTGGCACTTAACTGATGTCTATCCCAGTGGTGAGAATTCTGACATTTGAGAATCAAACAGGTCAAGCAGTCTAATTTAGAGCCAATGCACACCATGTTGAGTAAAAATAAACGCTCTGCAGCTCATACCTTTTTCAGTAAGCGTATTTTCAATTTTGAGAGCAATGCAAGTCCATTGGTATTGGAGTTTCAACAATCAGTGACTTCTTTGTGTGTCCTTGCAGGTAAAGGGGATGCATTATGGTGGTAGAGCAAGGATAGGGGAGAAACTCTAAATAGGTAAAATCAGGTCCCCGTGGCAATCTCTGAAGGCTGGTTTTTATCTTCAGTTGAATTGACAAGTCAAATTGATTAAAAATACTTTGATTCTGTTGTTTTAATGGTAGTTTCTAATGTGGGTAAGTAACGGTGTCCTGCTGCCTGTCAGAACACAGCATGAGCTGCGATAGAATCTTTTAGCTTGTAGTTTTGTTGTGAGCTACTGAGAAAACTATAGGTCCTGACCCTGTCCATTTAGCCAATCTATGCACTAAAGAACAACAATGGGTTAATGAATGGCATTCCTTCCCCCAAAAACCTGATTGTTAGGAAAATAAACACTGATGGTAACAATTCAAAGATTAAACGTTTAATTCTATTTCTGGAATGATATTCAGTTCTGTTTGCTTAGCTTGACCTCTGTTTCATACTAGAGTAACCCAAACTAAGTGCCTTCACTTAGAGAAAAGAAAAAAAATTGAATCAAGTAGCTTTGCAGTATGAGAAACAGGATAATACAGATATTCTTTACAAGCAGGACAAACAGAAAAGAAAACCATGTTTATGGTTCTTGTGCATGACCATCCCGATTGCCTTGTTTATCATCTCACTCTCAACTGCCAGCTAATTTTGCACCTTTTGACAAAAGGTCATGGACCTGAAACGTTAACTCTGTTTCTCTCTTCTCAGATGATATTGCCTTACCTGCTGAGTATTTCCAACATTTTCTGTTTTTAATTCTGCACCTAGTTACATAAGGTCTACTTCTTCTTCAGATTAACAGAAAGTGATTTTTTTCACACATCTGCCACCTTTCAATATCAGACCCATTATGAAAAATTTAAGAGATGCAGATGGTCAAAGCTAAGGACCATTGCACCTGTTGTTGAGGGTTCTACAAGGTACCAAATACAGAATGGTAAATGGGTAAAAAGGGACTTTTGCTTTGAGCAAGTTGTTTCAATGTTACCTTTCTGTTTCATTTGGCTAACTAAAGTCCATCAATTGCAATAAATAATTTCTGGAATTATTGTTATCTTTGAAGATTTTGCTAAAAAATCAGGCTAAAGAACTAAAGGAAGTTATGCTTGAAGCAGATTCTACAATATCTAATTGGCCACCACCTATATGTGCAGACCATATGAAAAATGCAGCGATGATGTCAGCATAACTATGATACAGTCTATGCATTATTAAAGAAATCTTTGACTATACTCCTCCCTCTGTGTAATATGTCCTCCACTGCCAGTTTGGACATTAATTTTAGGAAATAGTATACTTTTTAATTATGAATATATAATACTTGATCCATATTGAATTTTTTTGAGTAAGAAGTATACATTATGCACAAATATTTATTTTAATTTTAACTTCTTACTTTTACCATTTCAACTAATTATCTACCACAATAAGTAGCCTTGAAATAGCATTCATGTCCCATTTATGCTGCTTCTCATCATATATCATGGTCAGATCACCCCACTTGCAGATATTAGTTAACCCATAACTCATCATCTTCTGTTTGTACCAGGAATGACTGTGTCATTTCCAGTAATGATTTTTCATATCATGTGGTGATGAAGTTACATTCTAATTGCTATAACTAGGTTGCTTTGAAAATTAATTCAAAGGAAATATTTAAAAGATACTTGTTTGAAAGCCATATCACAAAATTAGTACATGCAGAGCTTCTGGCAAAATGCAAGATAATAGTCATTTAAAAAGATCAATTTTAATGTATGGTGCATACAGAATGCATTATGAAAACTCATGAGATAGGATTTAAATCCTACTTCAGATACTGACCATTTGCAGGGTAATTTCTGAATTATTGAGTCAAATCCTTTAAGTCATGTCCCATGGGTCATCATTATGTATCCTGTGAGGTATGGGGTTTAAATCAAGACCACAACTGTGTCCTTTCATGCTTTATTGAGAAACACTGCCTTTAATGGGGATTTCTAAGCCTTTATTGTGACATCAGTCAATAGTCCTTTTCTTCCATTCCCTTTCCCAAGAATGTACTCCTTCCACTGAATTGTGCCAAATTTGTTTCAATACTTCAGTCCAGGAGGGAAACGAAATGATCAAATATTTAATTTACTGCACTTCATACTAGTTTTCATGAATGAATAAATTTAATTTCAAGCCCATTTCATCAGAGGAATAATACCAGAATCACTTCAAAGACTATTTTCTGGAAATATTCTGCTCTTTGTGGGTTCACTTAAGTGAATGATTTATAAGACCTTGAATATCAAAGTGAGATCTCCAGCCTGAATGCTGCAGTAATGCATTGCACAGATATGGGTTTGACAATATTACATAGTATTAATGTTCTTTCTAAGCTGCGCCCCTGCACAGCAACCCAAACGTTCCCGTGCAGGGCACGCACAAGTTGGCCCCTTTAAGGTACCACACGGCTGCAGAAAAACATGTAAAGGGCCCCCTCACTTAAACAAATCCCCTGCACACTACAAAAAAGTTAGAGGGTATGTTGCATAATGCAACCTTAATATGTACTCCAAGATTCACTTCTGATAATAGCTCTGAAAGACCAGAGAGTAAAGCTGTATCAGTGGTTATGGCCAAGCACAAGAGCTAATGACCTCAGCTAATGCACTTGGCTGCTATTTCACAGTAATTTTCAAAGCAATGGTTTCTTTGACTTCATCCATTTCTCTTTTCCTCCATGAACCACATCTATTTCTTTCAAATTTTCAGCTGTTAGAAACCAGAGTAATTACTGACACCACAATAGTAGGCAACTTAAAACACCAAAGCAGGATTTTGGAGATATATTCCTCATTTGGAAGAGAGGATAAGACAACCCATTGCCCTGCAATGCCTAATTTAACAGTTATTTAACCTGCTTTCACAGCAAATGTCAAATGTCAGACCTTCTGCTGCCACTGCTTTTATCTGGTGACCTTAGAGCAAATGTTAAATAGTGTCTCAGTAGAGGGACTATACATTTAGGCATGCATCGTTTACTCTCTTTCTTCTTGCTGTAAATGTTAATCAAGATACTCACATTTTAACCAATTTTGTAAGTGTGGGTTTCTGTAAAAAACATATTTCCACATTAATTGCTTGACCCACTTGTCTTATTCAATGTTTTCGATTCAATTCAAAGTGTAATTTCTAGAAGAGATTGTGACCCTGAAATTCCTGGGGAGGTCCTACTAGGGAGATTGGCAGAGACCCCTCAGAAATGGCAGAGACCGGTTTATGTCAACCCACCCCTTGCACAGCAAATGACAGGCTAGGAACAGCAACAACTATCACAATTGCCTTACTGCAGCTGATTTAAACAAAGCCTCATGCTACATTTCCACTTATATAACACCTTTAATGTAGAGAAACCTCCTAAACAGAGGCATGTGGACAAATAAACACAAAGCCAAGGAAGGAGAGATAAGGAATGGTGCCCATAAAATGGGTCTGCAGTTTAAATGTTAGTCTGTCCTTTCTTTTTTCAGATGTTAATAGACATTTCAGCATGTTACCAGAATGATCTGTTATTATTTCATTTTGTATTGAATCCTATCTCTCCATTCTACCTTGGCAATTTGCTGTTGCTAACAACTCTGTAACATTTCTGCTGCCGACACTGTGAGGACCATCTCACAGTTTTCTCTCCTCAATGCTGCCTTTTGCCTCTGTCCGGCCGTTGCAGATCACTCCCCACTATGTCACCGACTCTGCTTTCATGCCGTGTTTCTAACAGCGCATCAAACCCAATCCATGCAAAGAAAATCCAAATCTCTCCCCTGAATGAGCTGGCAACAAGCTCATTAATGGCCTTTAGTGGCCATTTAAGTAGTTCAGGTGGGTTGCCTTTTCTGGCTCCCGTCAGCGCATTCTGAAACCTGAGCATACTGGGCTTGCATTGGGAAACTGGCATGCTGACCCAGGGAGTGGGTGGGGGGGTGGGGGGTGCAGTTTAAGTGACCACCCTCCTGCAAGCCTGTCCTCTCTAACAAACCAAAATCCCACTCACAATTGGTGGGAATGCATTACATAGCATTCACAGCACAGAAACAGGCCATTCAGCCCAACAGCTCCAGGCCTGTGATAATACTTCACAAAAGCCTCCTTTCACCCTTCTTTATCTAATTCTATCAGCCTATCCTTCTATTCCTTTCTCCCTCATGTGTTTATTCACTTTATGCATCTATGCTAGTCACCCCAACTATTGCCTGTAGTTGCGAGTTTCACATTCTCACCACTCTGTGCTGTTATGACTCTATGGCTAATGTCAAGTTTTGTTCATTAATTCAACAGACAGCCAGATCTTCGCAACTCATCTCTAACTGCCTAACAAAATATCTTCACATTAAAACAGAAGAAAACAGAAGGTACCTGATCTGAAACATTGTAAAAGTGAGCTCATATCATCAAACAGTCTTGTGCACACGTTAAAACTCTGGGATTCAAGAATGATCCAAATTTGAAAATGTTAGTTATTTTTTAAATGCCTCAATTTTGCCAATTTGTTTCATTTCAGGGTTGAATTTTCCTGCAAGCATAGACGGCCAACACAGCTCTTTACACATGGGTTCTGATGAAAGGTCACAGACCTGAAATGTTAACTCTGTTTCTCTCTCCACAGATGCTGCCAGATCTATAGAACCATAGAAAAGTTACGGCACAGAAAGCAGCCATTCAGCCCATTGTGTCTGCGCCGTCTGAAAAAACTAGCCGCCCAATCTAATCCCACCTTCCAGTACCTGGTCTGTAGCCTTGCAGGTTACAGCACTTCAGGTGCAGGTCAGGTACCTTTTAAATGAGTTGAGGGTTTCCACCTCCACTACCGATCTGGGCAGTGAATTCCAGGCACCCACCACCCTCTGGGTGAAAAAGCTTTTCCTCACGTCCCCTCTGATCCTTCTACCAATCACCTTAAATCTGTGCCCCCTGGTAATTGACCTCTCCGCTAGGGGAAACAGGTCCTTCCTGTCTACTTTATCTAGACCCCTCATAATTTTGTACACCTCAATTAAGTCACCTCTCAGCCACCTCTGTTCTAAGAAAAACAACCGTAGCCTATTCAATCTTTCCTCATAGGTGCAATTTTCAAGCCCTGGCAATATTCTTGTAAATCTCCGTACTTTCTCCAGAGCAATTATGTCCTTCCTGTAATATGGTGACCAGAACTGTATACAATACTCTGCTGTGGCCTAACCAGCGTTTTATACAGTTCCAGCATTACATTCCTGCTTTTTTGTATTCTATACCTCAGCCAATCAAGGAAAGCATTCCATATGCCTTCCTCACCATTTTATCCACCTGTCCTGCCACCTTCAGGGACCTGTGGACATGCAATCCAAGGTCTCTCACTTCTTCTACCCCTCTCAATATCCTCCCGTTTATAGTGTAGTCTCTTGCTTTGTTTGCACTCCCCAAATGCATTACCTCACACCTCTCCGGTTTGAATTTCATTGGCCTGCTGAGTATTTCCAGCACTTTCTGTTTTTATTTCAGATTTCCAGCATCCGCAGTATTTTGCTTTTATTTTATTACATCTCTCTACACATGCGCACACTGCTCTACGTACCCCATGGTTGGTTCAGTAGGTGACACCAACAGCTACACTTGGCCAACATCATAATAACAAAGGGTGATGGCAAAATTTTTAATGTTCTTTTGCAATGGTCGATCATTTAATTGGGCTGGGGTTTCGGAGAAGATGAAGATGTCTACAGTTTAGCGTGTAACAGTGTGCGCTTGCATTCATTTTCCCTCATTATAGTAGAAAAGGGAAAGTATATTTTGCAGACAATCAAGGGAGATAGATGCACAGTCAATCAGGTCCAAATCAGTCCAGCTTTGTAAATTTCCAAATTCTATCACTCCAAAGAAATTCCCCTCCTGTAACTACTTTAGACGATTACAGGAGTCTAATTTACTTAGCAATGCTGGTTGATTGGATGACAGGTCACAGACCTGAAACATCAACTCTGTTTCTCTCTCCACAGACATTGCCAGACCTGCTGAGTATTTCCAGCATTTTCTGTCTTTATATCTGGTTGCTCTACTGTTGAGTTCCTCAAAGACATCATTTAGCAGTTATTCTTCCTGCAACTGTCCCATTGCTTCTCTCTTGCAAAAACTTGTATTTTTTTGTGCCTTTAACAGAGTAAAGTGTCCCAAGGCGCTGCACAGGAGCATTAACAAACAAAATATGGTACCAAGTCATATAAGGAAATATTAGAGCATATGACCAAAGGCTTGATCAAAGAGGTCAGTTTTAACAAATGTCTTAAAGGAGGAAAGTGAGGTGGAGAGGTTTAAGGAGGGAATTCCAGAGCTTAGGCCCTAGGCAGCTGAAGGCACCACCAATAGTGCAGCAATTAAAATTGGGAATGTTCAAGAGGCCAGAATTGGAAGAGCACAGAGATCTAAGAGGTTTGTTGGACTGGAGGTGATTACAGAGATAGGGAGGGGTGAGGCCATGGAGGGATTTGAAAACAAAGCTGAGAACTTTAAAATTGTGGGAGGTGTAAAGTAGAGTTCCAGATTACTATTACCCGTTGTGTGAAGAAGTGCTTCCTGATTTCACTCCTAAATGACTTAGCTCTAATTTTAAGATTGTGCCCTCGTTCTGGATTTGCCACCAGAGGATATAGTTTCTGTGGCAATTACTCTATAAATCTTTCTGTCTCCTTCTATTTGTCTTCCATTCTTTCTGTATCCTTCTTTATTTGTGTCTGGCAGACTTTCTCTCATAGTCTCTGATTTCTGTCCTTCCCTCTATCTTTTCTGCAGTTTGTCTCAACTCTCTCTGTGCACCTTTCTTCGAAAAATAAGAACAGGAATTGGCCATTCAGCCCCTTGGGCCTGTTCCACGATTCAATCAGATCATGGCTGATCTGTACTTCAATTCCATTTAACCCCCGTTGATCCATATCCTTTGATACCTTATCTAACAAAAATCTATCAATCTCAGTCTTGAATATTGCATTTGACCCCCAGCATCTACAGTTATTTTGTGGGATGGTGGTGGTGCAGTGGTGGAACAGAATTCCGGATTCCTAATATCTATTGTGTGAAGAAGAAGTGCATCCTCATTTCACTTGTCATGAATTGCCTGGCTCTGATTTTCAGATTGTGTCCCCTTGTTCTAGATTACCCCACCAGAGCAATTAGTTTCTCTGTATCCACCCCATTGAATCATTTTGTCATTTTAAACAAATTGATTAGATCACCCCTCATCCTTCTGAGGAAGCCACGTTTTTTCAACCTGTCCTTATTGTTCCGACCAATGCACTGTTAATTCAATCCCACTACTCCACAGGTCACAGCATATTAGTTAAGATTCCCACCTGCCGGAAAATAGCCAAATGAATTACTCTATTTGTCCCCCAGAACAAAGCACACCAAACCAGGTTTCTTTAAATAACAAAATCAACTATTTATTAATAAACCAAGTCTCAAACAATAATGAGATAACAGGCCCCTTTTTTATTTGTAGTTATTGTTTCTTTTTACTTTTTTATTTTTTTTGTATTTTAGTTTGTTTCATCGTTCATTTTTTTTTAACCATATGCCTGCCCACTGTTTTTTTTTCAAGTTTGTGCTTTGGGCCAGGACTGTTCACTTTGCTGTCCATTAACACTGTCTCTGCACTAACACTTTGTCGTTCAGCACACCATTAACATACCGTTTGCCTTTGCTCCATGACCTTCTTGTCAGTTATTCTCAGTTACCCTGTCCTATCAACACCTCCCCTTTTGTTATCTCTTGCCCCACCCCCACTTTATCTGCTTAAAACCTATTACATTTCTAATCTTTGCCAGTTCTGATGAGAGGTCACTGACCTGAAACGTTAACTCTGGTTCTCTCTCCACAGATGCTGCCAGGCCTGCTGAGTATTTCCAGCATTTTTTTGTTTTTACTATATGAGATTATGAGATAACTCAATATATAAAAGGATTCTTTTCAAACTTCTTATTCTTCCTAACCCTCGTGCATGCACACATACATTAAAAAAAAGTTAACTGGTTTTAAAAGGATGTTTTGGATTACAACTGTTTCTGAGGAATAATAAAATAATTAGGTTGTCACATTCTCGTAGGTTATTTCCGGGTCGGTGAGGTGTCCCAAAGTTGAATAGTCGGATGCTACTCGAAGTCTGTGCAGATGAGGTTGATGAACAGTCTGTGATGGGTAGGCATTCATGATACTTTGTCTGCAGCAGGTGTCATGCAGATCTTTCGGCAAAGGGTGTAGCAACAGGTCTACTTGGGTTTTGAAATAGCAGTCCAGCAATAGATGCTTCCTTGAGCTTTCAGGATCTTCCAAAACACAAGAGGCAACAGGAATTACTCCAGAGGCAGAGATTTTCCAGAGACTGGAGGCAATAGGAAACTGCTACCTTTAAAAATGCAAGGCTTCTTCTCGGCAAAGGAGCCTTTCTCCACAGAGAGCAGCAACTCCTCTTGCTCTGGATCTTTTCCTCTCCAGGGATTTTTTTTCCTCTCTCTAGTCAGACCACAGCCACCACCTCAAATGTAGAATTTCTTTTTACAAGAGAGGCAAGCCTTCTTTCTCAGGGACAGTTCTTTTATCTGGTCTGCAAAAAACAGGTCCCAGCCAGTTTGTTCTGCCTCCTGTCTGCCCAGTTTACTGGTCTCCACGATGCAAAAATGAAACTGAAACTCTAACAATCAAGTCATGTGACCTGTCATTTCCCTTGCTGTTGTTTAGAACAGCTGTCTTGCAGTCTGTCCGACTCAGTTCAAACACCAAGTTTCAACATTCAGTGTTCACAGAGAAAATCCTTTTTCTCAGTTTTCGAAACACACAGAACTTCAAGCTTTCAAAAAAAACCCAAAACGCTTGTGACATTATATTTTAACCCTTTAAGTTTCTGATATCATTCTGTTGAATCTTTGCTGAATCTAAGGTCAGTATATTCTTTCTAAGATGTGTTACCCTGAACTGAATGTAGCACCTCCAGATGGGGTCTTTCACATCTGCCTTTATGAGCACTGTGTAATTAGTATCTGAATTTATCTGTGATATATGCTAGTGTAGCTTGTCCTCATTGTTTATGTTCTTGGTTATTTTAGTTTCAAAACTTATTCCCAACTCTTCCATGTTAGATTTGATGCTATGAAGAGACATTCAGTACAGCTGATCACAACATACAAAGTGGCTTGCTGTGTTACAATGATGACGAAGTGTACTTGTTGAATTTTACACCTTAGCTGATCTGAATTCTGATCTTTTTTGATGAAATTGTTAATTTTCAGCACAAGTAATATTTCTTTAGATTCATAAAAGAACATGGTTAATGCAATTTACAACCCAGGTTACATCACCGGACCAAAGTTAATTTATTATTCTTCAACTGTGATTTTTCTGCTGTATTAGGAACTTTCACTGGCCTATTAATATAAACGAAGCTATTGGCTGTGCAGCATCAATGTTCAACATTCCAGAGGTATGTATTCAGGGAGGAAGTCAACATGTGCAGGAGCTACTGCTTTGAAGTTTGGTACTTGATAGTGTTGGAATTTGAAACATCAACCAGCAAAGTATGGTAGAAGATATCAAGGTTTTTATACAGTACTGCAACTTTCGTAATATACATCTGTCATGCTAGGCCCCCACCTGCCAAGAATGAGGCACATTAATTTTGTCATGAACATTGATTTTAAACTCTTACTGGAGTGAAGAAAAGACTTGTTAAACAGATCAGCCGTGGCTAGAAAAGACACTTGCATATTAACAGACAGTGATTGGAAGGACAAAGGACCATTCCCTGATACATTCAACCCCTACTGTCCGGTCAGCCAATCCCGAAAAATGTGAAAACTTAGACCCCACATCCTCCTATGTAAATGCAGACACTAGAAGCACCCCACCAGAGTTAATAACAGTATTGACAGGAACCTGCAGAGACAAAGAAAGACCCCTAGGGGGCAGAGAAACTGTGAGGGTGATGCCTCGTCTAGTCGAAGTGCCACAGGGGCGTGCAGTAGCATCTGCACAAATACCTGCAGGCATGAGTGTCCTCTGGGACAAAGGGGAGATTAGCAAAGAATCCTTCCCCACAGTCAGAACCGAAGAGAACTACCCATCCCCCAAAGTCAAAAGCCTTTGCATGACTCAGCAAAGCACTGAAAGAGAATTCAGGATAGATCCACCCACTACTGACTCTCCTGAAAAAAGATTAGTTCAGCAGGAACAAAGACCCTAGGCAGCCATGGAAATGGGCAAATGGAAGAGAACCTTCCCCAAAAAAGGACCACATGTTTACTGGGATGCAAGAACGGGGGGCGGGGCAGTTTTAATAAGTTTTAGGATTTGTGAATGAATGAGAGAAATGCATTTTTTTTTCTGTATCATGATTTCTGTCGATGCTTTTAATGAAATGTCCCTTTTCTCAAATCACATTTCATTCTGCTGGGTGTGGAGGTGTCATGCTAGGCCCCCACCTGCCAAGAATGAGGCACATTAATTTTGTCATGAACATTGATTTTAAACTGTTACTGGAGGGAAGAATGGACTTGTTAAACAGATCAGCCGTGGCTGGAAAAGACATTTGCGTATTAACAGACTGTGATTGGAAGGACAAAGGACCATTCCCTGACACATTCAACCCACAATGGACCTTGGTCACCAGGTATTGTGTGTAAGAGGAACATTCCAGAGACTGCTAAGGTGATACAATCCAAGCAGTGATCAGACTAGTTAGTCACATGACTAACCTGCTTGGCAACCTGGGTTTTTCTGAATTGTACAAACAGTTTGAACTGAGAAGATCTCTCCTGTCTGCTCCCATCTCTTTCTCACAAGCCTCTGAATCCACTGAAGACACATGAACCCCAAGAGAGAAAATCTCCTACAGTGAACAAGGTTTAAGAAGAATACTGGGCCCCAATGAAAAGCAAGATCTACCTACAATCAAGGACTCTACAGTGAGCTTGAAGAACTGTAACAAAAACTCTTCAGCTATTGCCTCAAACTTTTTCACTTTATTTTTCTTCTGTTCTTTTCTGTCTCTATTTGCATGTGTGTATCGCATATGCATGCTAGCATGGGTACGTTGTGTACCCGTAGGCGTCAACCGAATTAGTAAAATTAATAAATTTCAACTTTTCTTCTTTAAACCTAAGAAAGCCTGTTTGTGCTGGTTCCTTTAGCTTATAATTGGAAATTGGTGAACAAGGATTCACCAAGGCAGAGCTTAAAACACGATGTGTTTAAAATTAAACCCTGTTACAGTAAGACCAGGTGAAGGCTGAGAGGGACCCCTAGACACCTTTCTCACCTGGTCGTAACATTACTAAGAGATGCAAAACATAATCTTTTCTAAAATAGGATCCAAAAGTTCAACCTTGACAATGTATCAGCAAAAAATCTTAGAATATCCAGGAAAATTCAAAGTAAACTGTTACCTTAAATTCCCTGAGTAAGCATCCTGCTTAACAAGACAAAATACTCTTGGTTAAGAGCAGAATTTTCTTGTCATGCAGTCAACTATTCTTCCCATAGGTTGAGAAGCATTGATGAGGAATTTCAATACCCCTGATTTTTCCATTCAAAACTCTCATGTTTATACTGTTTAAAATCTCTTAACTCATTTTGGAGTGTAGGTGTTACCTTTCTGTGCGTGTTTATCCCACTTTCATTATCTATGTATGGTAATACCATTAGCTACTTATTCCCAATTAATTATCTGCTGAGGATTCCCTTCTCTTGAAGTTGTGAGCTTTTATCTGGTCAAAATGTTTGTAGTGTTTTATAATAAGACTAAGACTTAACTTTATAAATGTGTTTTGTACTTAAAAGATTTTTAATTAAATTTGTGCAGTAATTTTTTCCTTTTTGGGTTAAATTGGGTTTACGTGGCATCTGTTTTTGTGGGTAACATTCCATCTTGTGATGGATCATCTGTGATGGTTCTTTGATGATACCTTGTACCACCTCCTTAAGTCAGTCTGTCTATATCATTAACATTATCAACTAATTCGGATTATAGTTATCAGTACGGACCATGTGTAGCCTGTCTCATTTAACTTAAAAGGTGTTTCTGGTTCACATTCTATTGTAATAGGGATGTTCATGGATTTTTAACTCTGCCCTTAAAGGAAATTACAGTGAGTCTTGAAAACTGACCATGTATTTAATCTTTAATTCTAAAAGGTATAATGTATTAATTATATCTAAATTCTACCTAATTAAGCCTTTTATACCTATATTTCATCACAAGATATCCCTTAGAAATTCATTCATTTCCCATAGATGATATTTCAAAGAATATATTTTAAAACAATTGATGGATTTTTTTTCCCTGATTAAGGTTACCAATCTCCAGGTTCCAATACTTTGAAGTTAGCAGATAACTGTCTCAAGCACTACCACCAGTTTTGGCATCTACAGTATAACGTTTTAGTCAACATCTCCTATGGCCTCTGGTTGTTTCCATAACCTAGGATCAGTGAAAGCTGTCCCACTGTATGCCAGTTTAGCTCTTCCTCAGATGTGAAGCTCATTGCGATGTTTTACCATGTTAAAGATGCTATATAATTTCAAGTTGTTGTTGTTCCTCCTCCTCCTCCTCCTCCTAAGGGGTCTGCATTAACCAGGATAAACAAAGTTTCAATATGGTCAACTGATATTCTTTCCAAATACATTAACTGGGCAACTCTTGGAGATCAAATTGGATACCTAAAGGATAGTAATGTTTGTGGCGCTTTATGGAGTAAATGGTGTTGCAGTATAAATGGATTTTTTTTTTAGTGAATGGGTTTCATTTTCCTTCTCAGGAATATTAAATTGTTTATTGCCTGTGACACTGAAATTACTTTTAATTGGACCATTGAATTGCCATAATAATAGAATAATTATTATCTTTGCAATGTACTCCATCACTTGCAATTAGAGTGTATGATCTTTGATGATACATACAGGATATCTTATTACCCTATGACATTAAATGAAACAGGAGCTAATATCACTGGGGTTGAAATCATGTGGCACAATAGCTCTTACTTTCAAAGCATGTGATCTGATTTTACAAATTTACCATCAGTCACTGTCGTCAGAATTGTTAATACTTCAGTGGACGTAACACATCTCATTTGTGAGGATGCTGATAAACTGAATGTCTCTCTCTTGCTGTCTGGAATTGTCTGAAGTTCTATATTGGCTGCAAGAAAAATGCACCAAAACAGAGAAATTTTCCGGTCCATCCTTGGCTGTACTGGAGCAGAACAGGTTGGGGGTTTGGGAGATGGCAGATGGTGACGATGGATGACAGAAAATTATCTAAACATCTCGATTGCCAAATCTGCCAGTCCTAAAACAATCATAAACTTCTGAAGGAGGCTTAAAGTGAGTCTTTGGAGGTCTCAATGAAAACAGGCAATTAGGTGTTAGTTATCGCAGGCATATTTACAATAAAATGTCACCGGGAATGTACTTTGCAGCCAATGAAATAGTGTAGTCGCTGTTGTAATGTAGGAAACACGTTAGCCAATTTGGACACAGCAAGATCCCACAAACAGCAGTACGATAATGAACAAGATCATTGAACATCTCTTTGAAAACCTAATGACTGGGGTGCAAGTCATTTTATCAGGGTCCACATCTTTGGAAAACCATCATGTTGTCTAACTTCTCCTCGGTTTCTTGCCACATTTATAAAAACACCTCCAATGTGACACTGTTTGCACAGTCGGAAGAGTAACCAGAACTCAGGGCCTTTATCTCTGATCCGTTGTGGATGCAGGTAAAAAAAAACATAGTTCTATTTTTTTGTGGGAATGTTCTCCCAGAGGTATAAGACAATAATGCTTCAGACCAGGCTCACTGAGAATGACTCCATCTAGTTTCCATTATAACCCTGTCTTTAGTACACCATAATTTTTATGTGCTGTAAAGTTGTGTTTATGTTCCTGCCTTGGGCTGTTGTTTTAGCAATAATTTATGGAAAAATCACTATAGAGTGAAAATCAATTGAAAAGCCAAGCAGATGCAAGTGTTCATTAGACCACCAAATAAATGATACTCTACAGCTCCAAATCGGGATTAATGCCATTAATAAGTAAGAAATATTTTGGTCAACTTGCAGATCTTTGGAGAAAAGTAAGCAACAATTTCTGTTAAAGAAGCATTGCCATTTAATAACAGATGTTGTGGTTAGTAACGACTTGGATTCCTAAGGAAAAAACCCAGAAGTGGTTATTGTTATTGGGGTAGCAGATACACGCAACACAAATTTCTGAGACCACATAGGTTCATTCTACTGGTGCAAATAGAAAAAAGACTTTGGTGATTTAATTCGAGCATGGTGATTCTTTTCTTCCTGATGGCTCAAAGGGTAAGTGAAGCATCCCATGTGATACTGAGCCACACTGGGTAGGGGAGATTCCAGGTTTGACCCATGCTCTGTATTGAGATAGTTGATCTCAACTAATACAACTACGGGATACACTGTGATATTTCATGTTCCATGGCTGGAGTTCCTTTTTTTTAAAATTCATTCTTGGGATGTGCGTGTCTCTGGCAAGGTTGACATTTAAGGGCCATCCCTTGTCACCCTTAAGAAGGTGGTGGTGAGCCTTCTTCTGGAATTGCCGCATTTCCATTTGGTGATAGGTACAACAAATAATTAGGAAAGCTCATAGAATGTTATGGTTTATTGCAAGGGGAATTGAATGCAAAAGTAGAGAGGTAATGCTGCTGTTGTACGGGGCATTGGTGAGACCACATCTGGAGTACTGTGTGCTGTATTGCTCTCCTTATTTAGGATGTAAATGCATTGGAAGCAGTTCAGAGAAGGTTTACTAGACTAATACCTGGAATGGGCAGATTGCCTTATGAGGAAAGGTTGGACAGGCTAGGCTGTATCCACTGGAGTTTAGAAGAGTAAAAGGCGACTTGATTGAAACATATAAGATCCTGAGGGGCCTTGACAGGGTGGATGCGGAAAGAATGTTGTTACAACCGAGGCAGGAGGAGTGTACTGTTTATTCTAGTTCCACTCCTCCACGGGTCACAAGATATATTTAAATTTTTTCCCACTTACCAATATGGTCAATCATGGACTCGAGGCTCAATTTTACCAGCCCTCCAACGTTATGGGTTGTGGCAGGGGGGCCCGGAAAATCCCTCTGGGAGAGGCCCGCCACAGGCCTCGACACCGGGAAGGCTCGGCCGCATTTTACCAGCTGCAGTGAGGCCTCGGTGCGGCCCACCCGCCACTCGACAGCAGAGCCTTAATCTACATATGCTAATGAAATTAAAATGAATGAATAAACACTTACCAGATAGCGACGGCCATCCCTGCCGATATTCCGACCGAAAAATGGCGCCGGCGCCTGCGCAGTGGCATCGGATGCTGTTACCGGGGATCGAGCACCTGCCCCCTTTACATCATCGGGAGCGGGCACTCTACCCCCGTCATGCTGCCGTGCGGAATATTGCGGCGGCTCTGTGGTGCACATCTCCATTAAAATTCAACCCTCTTTTTTTTTCCAGAATAAAACACACCAACCAGGTTTCTTTAACAAACAACAAAATTATCAGTTTAGTATAAAACAAGTCTTAACCAGTAACGAAGTAAAGCATAAACACAGATTGAAATATTAAAGTTCCCTTTTTACCTTAGCCTCTCACACTCACACACATACGCTGGGTAACCGGAAAAATAAAGGGATTTTTTGTTTTTAGAGCTCTATTACAGACAAAAAAACAATTGGGCTGAATACTTGCTCATTCTTGAAGAAACATGAGATATGTTGTGTTTCAAAACTGACATACATTCAGGCCTCTGAGTACATGTAGACAGGTCCCTGGGATCTTTTCGAACAGTTCTTTTCAGGCAGCATTGAGAATTAATTTAGCAGGCTTTGCTTCAAAGGCAGGAGACGAGATGATTTGACACAGTGGACTTCTCAGCGTCTTTTAGAGAGGTGCTGGAAAGCTGAACTGGATTGTGGTCTTCTCTCCTTCCTTGGGAACTCTCTTCTCTCCTTGGAAGTTCCCTTCTCTCCTTGGAAGTTCTCTCCTTTTTTATACAGTTCAACCCTAACTCAAAACAATTCAAAAGTGAAACCAAAACAGGAAATCAACCTTTTGACCTACATCAATCTTGACCTGTCACTTTCTTTTAAAGAACTTCTCCAGGTGTCCAAAGTTCTCTGTTGTTTATTGAGCTGGAAGTCAGGTGGTTTCACAGAAAGGCTTGATGTAGTTGCTGGAAGTCATGTGATTTCCTGGAAAGGCTTGTTTTCCTCACAAGACCTCTCAGTGCCCCTTTTAAAAAACATTTCCAGGGACTGTTTTTCAAAGTCAAGTGGCCTTTACATGACCCCCTTTGAAAACCTCAAAGTTTAACATTTCTTCAATCTTTCAAAAATGAATCCTCAAAAAATATATTTAACAAAACACAGAGGCACTGTAACAATGTTTCCTCTAGTGGGAGAATCTAGAACTGGGGGTCACTGTTTAAAAAATAAGGGGTCGCCCATTTAAGACAGAGATGAGGAGAAATTTTTTCTCTCAGAGGGTTGTAAGACTTCAGAATTCTCTTCCTCAAAAGGCGGTGGAAGCAGAGTCTTTGAATATTTTTAAGGCAGAGGTAGATAGATTCTTGATAAGCAAGGGGATGAAAAGTTATTGGGGTAGGTAAAAATGTGAGTTGAGGTTACAATCAGATCAGCCATGATCTTGTTGAATGGCAGAGCAGGCTTGAGGGGCCGAGTGGCCTACTCCTGCTCCTAATTCGTATGTTTGTATGTACATATAGTGCTCCTACAGTTTGTTAGCTACAGAGTTACAGGATTTTGATCCAGTGATGCTGAAGGAAGGTTGATATATGTCCAAGGGGAGAGCCTGTCGAAGAAGCATTGGCCAGTTTCTGCAGTATATCCTGTGGATAGTATACACTGCAGCAACTCGCCACGGCTTCTTTGACAGAATTCCCTCAAACCCGTGACATCCATTGCCTAGAAGGACAACGGCAGTGGGCACAAGGGATCACCTTCAAGCTCCCCACCAGGTCCCACTTCATCTCAACCTGGAAATATCTTGCTGTTGCTTCATTGCTGCTGGGTCAAAATCCAGGAAATCCCTGCTGGCGGTCACTATCCATACCTTTGGTGGAAAGCAGTCATGGCTAGAACTTTCATGTTTGTGAACATTAGATGAAGGTCAGGTTGGGGTTGGCAGTGATAGTGGTCAAATAATGTGCCTGTACTTCTTGTCCAGGTTCAGACATGAATGAAGTATCGGAAAGTTGTTGGGAATCAGCAGCCGAGATCTGTTAACCCAGAAAACCATGCAAAAACCTGATCAACAGCAAAATGCTGACAATTCACAAACAAGCCCTAAACCTTGACACTATGACACATGAAGGCAAGGACTTGGATGGAAATGCAGAGACACAGGTTTGTCACAGCTAAGTCTGCAGGTATACCAAAGATTTGCTGACCTATTCCAGGGGTGAAAACCTAGAGGACACAAAAGCACATTTTACATTATTGAAGGGAGGTAAGTGCTGAAGGAGTCGGAGCTGGGGGAGCAGTGGTTTATTATCGACTAGAACTAGGGACATCCCCTCTCTCCCCCACCCAAAGAAAATCATTTATTGGCATTTTGCGTGGTTTGTTTTCTAACAGTTTGTGGCCTTTCAAGCCAAAAATATTTTCTCCTGGAAGGGGTACAAATAATTTAAATATTAAAATAAAAGTTGTTGAATGGAATTCAATGGGCTGAAATTTATACTTCCACTGATGATTACAGTGACGGATGTAAACAATGGTGGTCTGCCCATGCGGGCCACACGTCGCGTAGCCACCATGATATTAAGTGCGGCTGCTCATTTAAATACCAGGGTGGACCGCTCACTGCGATGACATGGAGGGGGGGTGCGCTGTCCGTCCCCGGCAATGACATCATCCGCCTTTGCGCAGGTGCTGACGCCATTTTTAAAGGGCTTCAAGTCCTTCCATTCAATTTAAATATTTAAAGCTAGATTGTTCATAAAAAATTAAATAAATTGATCTTGACCCTCTCCCACCCCCCAATAACCACAGAATTAATTCCTTGCCCTCTCCCCACCCCCCCCAAAATACTTACCTTGTGCCCCTGAGCTTCTCCCCCCAAAGTTCATAAACTGTGCACTGTAACCCTTCCCACCATCCCCTACACCAATGAGATGGGTTTGACCCCGCTCTCCCCCCTGCCACTGCACTGAAAAGCTTACCTGCTCTCCCCTCCCCACCAGTATTCTGCCTCGGATCCCCATCTGGGGATCCGAAGGCACAGGAGTGCCGGCCACCGGCACCAATATTGCTCCGGAATGGATGGTGGGAGTGTGATGGTAATTAATTAATTAATTTAAATTATTTTACATATTTATCTTGGGCTCCCATCGCCGAGCGGTTGAGGGGCCACTACGAGGCCTCGCCACTGCTGGCAATATGGGGCCAGGTCTCCCCAGCATCAAGGTCTGTGGCAGGCCTCTCCCGGAGGTATTTTCCAGACCCCCTGCCACATTCCCAACATCGGGGGGTCTGTAAAATTCAGCCCAATACAACTTCATAGGATCCGATTAATTTAATTGATAATTTAACTACAAATGCTTCATGTTAGTTTGTGAACTGAAACATTTTTACAGTATAAACCTAGTGTCTCAACTGGCAATACTTCCTTCACTCACAAGGCAAAACTTGCTCACTATCACATCTATTCCTGTGCTGGACTCCCAGACCAGCCTGGAAACAGGCAGGGGCAATTACATGAATTGAGGATATGCTGATTTAACTATTTTAGATGAACAAGTTTTATTTTTAATTAGCCACAGGAGGGATAAGAATGAGCCAAAATCATGAAAACAAAACTGATTTCTGATGCAGGGTCATATCCAAACATTAATCTGTCATTACAAACAAAAACAAGAAATGCTGGATTCACTCAGCAGGTCTGGCAGCATCTGTGGAAAGAGAAGCAGAGTTAACGTTTCGGGTCAGTGACCCTTCTTCGGAACTGACAAATATTAGAAAAGTCACAGATTATAAACAAGTGAGGTGGGGGTTGGGCAAGAGATAACAAAGGAGAAGGTGCAGATTGGACCAGGCCACATAGCTGACCAAAAGGTCACGGAGCAAAGGCAAACAATATGTTAATGGTGTGTTGAAAGACAAAGCATTAGTACAGAATAGGTGTGAATATACTGAATATTGAACATCAGCAAGTGCAAACCTGAAGAAAAACAACCTGAAAAAAACAGTGGGTAAGCAAACTGAACAAACTAAGATGAAATGAAATAAATGCAAAAAAAATTGTAAAAAATGTAAAAAGGAATGCAAAAAAAAGGGAAGAAAAAATAACTAAAAATGACTAAAAATGAAAGTAAAGTGGGGGGCTGTCATGCTCTGAAATTATTGAACTCAATGTTCAGTCCGGCAGGCTGTAGTGTGCCTAATCGGTAGATGAGATGCTGTTCCTCGAGCTTGCGTTGATGTTCACTGGAACACTGCAGCAATCCCAGGACAGAGATGTGAGCATGAGAGCAGGGGGGAGTGTTGAAATGGCAAGCAACCGGAAGCTCAGGGTCCTGCTTGCGGACTGAGCGGAGATGTTCCGCAAAGCGGTCACCCAGTCTGCGCTTGGTCTCCCCAATGTAGAGGAGACCACACTGTGAGCAGCGAATACAGTATACTACATTGAAAGAAGTACAAGTAAATCGCTGCTTCACCTGAAAGGAGTGTTTGGGGCCTGGGATAGTGAGGAGAGAGGAGGTAAATGGGCAGGTATTACACCTCCTGCGATTGCAAGGGAAGGTGCCCTGGGACGGGGACGAGGTGGTGGGGGTAATGGAGGAGTGGACCAGGGTGTCGCGGAGGGAACGATCCCTTCGGAATGCTGACAGGGGAAGGGAGGGGAAGATGCGACTGGTAGTGGCATCACGCTGGAGGTGGCGAAAATGGCGGAGGATGATCCTTTGGATATGGAGGCTGGTGGGATGAAAAGTGAGGACAAGGGGAACCCTGTCACGGTTATGGGAGGGAGGGGAAGGGGTGAGGGTAGAGGTGCGGGGAATGGGTCGGACACGGTTGAGGGCCCTGTCAACCACAGTGGGGGGAAATCCTCGGTTGAGGAAAAAGGAGGTCATATCAGAAGCACCGTCATGGAAGGTAGCATCATCAGAGCAGATGCGTCGGAGACGGAGAAACTGGGAGAATGGAATGGAGTCCTTACAGGAGGTAGGGTGTGAAGAAGTGTAGTCGAGGTAGCTGTGGGAGTCAGTGGGCTTATAATGGATATTGGTAGACAACCTATCCCCAGAGATGGAGACAGAGAAGTCGAGGAAGGGAAGGGAAGTGTCAGAGATGGACCATGTAAAGGTGAGAGAAGGGTGGAAATTGGAAGCAAAGTTGATAAAGTTTTCTAGTTCGGGGCGGGAGCAGGAAACGGCACCGATACAGTCATCAATGTACCGGAAAAAGAGTTGGGGGAGGGGGCCTGAGTAGGACTGGAACAAAGAATGCTCGACATATCCCACAAAAAGACAGGCATAACTAGGACCCATACGGGTACCCATAGCGACACCTTTTACTTGAAGGAAATGCATGGAGTTGAAGGAGAAGTTGTTCAATGTGAGAACAAGTTCAGCCAGGCAGAGGAGGGTGTTGGTGGATGGGGACTGGTTGGGCCTCTGTTCCAGGAAGAAGCGGAGAGCCCTCAAACCATCCTGGTGGGGGATTGTTTCTGTCATTTCCTCTTTTAGAGTACTGTTCAACCTGCTGTGCATTTCAAACAGTTTCTGTTTTTAGAACCTTAAAACACATGAGGCTAGAAAATATTGTTGGAGAGAAACATATAGTTTATTCATTTGACGGTTTTCTGCTGGTTTAATGGAAAGATTAACCCCCTTATAGTTAACACTGCCATTATAAAAGTATGTAGAGGAATGTCACATGAATGTGTTAAGCTTTCAGCTGCTATCACCAGCATCAATAATTTCTAGCATATATTGGTCTTCTAAATGAATAAAATGAATGAATAAAAAATTCCCACTGCCCTGCCCTTTCCCCATAACCTTGCAATATTTTCCTTTTCAAGTATTTTTGCAATTCACTATTGAAAGTTATTGCTGTCGCTGTTTCCATTACCCTTTTAGGCAGTGTATTTATTCCAGCTCATAACACTAAGTGCATGAAAAACAATCTCATCTTGCCTCTGGTTCTTTTGCCAATTGCCTTGAATCGGTGTCCTCTGGTTACTGAGCACCCCCCCCCCCCCCCCCCACCTGCCCGCCAGTGGAATCAGTTGCTCCATATTTACTCTATTTAAAGCCCCTCATATTTCTGAGGTTTTTTTCTGAAATTGACCTATGGTTTTTCTCTCTTGTTTTCTGCCTCTCTTGGGCGGTGGGGAGAGGTGGACGGTGTTCGGGGGGGGGGGGGGGTAGCTGATGGCGGTAATTGGGTGTAGAAGTCACACCGTGACATGGATCATCTAATCTTTTCCTGTCATTCATTTCTGTAGGTTCATATATTACTGTCTTGCCCCTTCTGTCACTGTGAATCATGTGTGTCAAAACAACAGCACCACATCAATAAATAGTTCCATGAAATTGAATGAAACAGTGCAACTGTTCAAAAAAACTGCAATATAGACTCCATAAACCCACTGGTCAACCGCAGGATCAGTTACAAGAAATAGAACTGTTTTGCTTGGGGGAAAATTATCTCCAAAAACTTTTTTGTGAGATAATGGCTTCAGTTCGAAGGAAAATGTTAGATCCCCCTTGAAATTCCATTGCACCTTCAGTGGTATATGGAGAAAAGTGGGATTAATGCCACTCTCTCGATTTTTAGCCTAGGTGTAATTGATTTACAAAATGAGGAACAATGCAGAAGGGTTTATCAGCCTTCAAAGAACAGGTACAAACGCACATTAGTAATGCTGCCAATCTTACCCTGTATATTGGTCATGTTGTTGCTGTTGGTCTCTCACAGGCATTCTTACACAACTCAGGTTTCATAAAGCCTTAAAATCCATGCATTCCCTGTCTCTCACACACTCTGTCTCTCTCACACAATGCAAGTTTCAGGCACCAGTACTTTTCTGAACTACAGTCTGATAGCTAGTTGGCTGCATGCCACTTTGAGAGTCTCCATATTATTTACAGTATTTTTATGAGTGTCTCAGAGCAGTAAGTTTTTTTAGTGGTCACAGCATTTATAACAGCACTTCCAATTGTGATTCTGTCACATATAAATAGCTGTCAATGACAGGACTTGATGGAAGAAATTGCCAGACATCCTTAAGACCATTTCAGTTTTGATTGCAAAAATACAGATGAGCGGAAGCACGATAAAAGCTTTGGGGTTGGTATAACTGTGTGATGTTCTAGACATTATTTATAGCACTTGCTACTTTTAGGGCACTGGGAAGCTGGGTCATGTTCTTTTGCCTCTGCGATTTGCAAGAACAAAATGGTTTGAAAGTCGCATTGGGAAATAAAAATGCACTAAGTAGATGATAAAACTTCATTGGACAATTAAATGTAACATTTATGTATATTTTTGTTGTACATCCTGTCAAAATGATGCATTTTTGGGATTGAAAATACCACCATTGCAAATCTATTACATTGTACCAAATGTTTGGAAAATTAGACCCCAGGTCTGGGATAAACTCCAGTGTTATCATCAATAATGGCCTACCAGTAATGGTTCAAAGACTTTATTAGCAATGGCACTGGGACTGGGATCTATGGTTTGGGCGTTTGATCTGTGTTATAGGAATTGGCATTGAATAAGTTCT
Source organism: Heterodontus francisci (assembly GCF_036365525.1). NCBI lineage: Eukaryota > Metazoa > Chordata > Chondrichthyes > Heterodontiformes > Heterodontidae > Heterodontus > Heterodontus francisci. The sequence continues at coordinate 4,124,283 of NC_090412.1, read as the reverse complement.
AGAGAGGTTAGGATGAAGTCTGTGAGATTGGACAGTGGTTGAATTTCAGAGCTGGTACTGTCATGAGTTTCTTTGTGTTATCTTAATCAACACAAGGAGCTATGTGGATTGCAGTTCCTTGAAGATCTCTGGAAGGTTTCTTAACAGCTAAACCAGTATATACAATACAGAGCAAACTATATACAGAACCTTTGTCCAGGATGTTGCTGTGCAGAGTGACTATGGCTTCTAGTCACATGATTACATCCTGGTACTTAGCTCATTAGCATACTGAGTTCTTAAAGGGACATCACTCTTAAAGCGATCATACAACATCCCCTTTCTTTCCGAAGATAAGTCTCATACGCTACAAGTACAAACACATAAAATTGATAATATCAAAATTAGTTATACAGGGATAGAGATTATAAAATTTACAAGTATAAAGATAAGGATTGTGAAATTTATAAGTGCAGAAACTTAAGAGTCCATATATTGTTTGATGGTTTGACAACACTCCCAGATCTTGTTACGGTAAAGCCTTCTGGGATGTGGATTTCACCTTTGGCTGTTCTTGGTTTGCAGACGTGTTGTCAATGTGTTGGTTGTTGTCCTGTTGTTCCAGCACACCCTCATCGTCGGAGTGTGTTCTTTCGAGTCTGGTGTGCGCAATTGGAGTGCTGCACATTTCCCTTAACTGGCTTGGGTTTCCCCTCAACACTGCTCCATTTGATGTTTTAACCTTGTAAGACCTAAGCTCACTGCATACTTTGGATAATTCTGCGGGCAACCATGTTTTAATTGTGGGGTGTAGGACCCTGACATTTGTCCTATGTGTAGCTGAGGTAGTTCCACTCCTGCATGTCGGTCATGCACCATCTTTATTCTCCCTTGTTTTTCGAGCAGTGTCTCCTGCATCTCGGAGAATTTGGACAGATGATGGCTTGGCAGAATCATTCTCACTTGTCTGCCAAACATGATCTCTGCTGGTGATAGTAAGCCCATATTCATAGGTATAGCTCTGAGGTGTAACATGGAAACATGAAAATCTTATTTCGTTGTCCTACACTTCAGGTTAAGCAATTTAACTGTGCGAACCATTTGCTCGGCAAGACCGTTAGATCTAGGGTAATGTGGTGAGGATGTCACATGGTGTATATCCCATTTGGCGCACACATCCCTGAAAGGTTTGCCCGTATACTGTGGCCCATTGTCAGAAATAACTTCTTCAGGCGCACCGAGCAGACTGAATATGGCACTCAGTGTGTCCGCGACAACCATGCTTGAAATGTCCTTTACCTGTCTGACAATTGGAAATTCGGAAAGATAATCGGTGACTAAGATAAAGTCGTCTCCATTCATGGTAAATAGATCAGTGGTGATTTTGGACCAAGAGACAGACAGAATCTCGTGAGGGTGTAGAGGTTCTTTACATTGCTGTGGCTGGTGGCTCTGGCATGCCTAGCACATCCTCACTAACTTTTCGATGTCACTGTTGAGCCCTGGCCAATAAACAGTGTCTTGTGCCAGTCGTCCTGTTCGCTCTATACCCATATGGCCTTGGTGAAGTTGTGACAAGATGTCCTGTCTGAAAGCTTTGGGCGCAATCATTTGCTTTCCTTTGAAGGTTACGCCTCTCGAGATATCGAGTTCATCTCTATAAGGCCAAAAGCATCTGAGGATTTCTGGCACCTCTTTTATCGTATCAGGCCATCTTTCCATGATGACTCTCGACAATGCCATCAGTTGTGGGTCATTGGCTGTTTCTGATTGTAGTTGGTCACATTTGTGCTGACCAAAATGCAATAAATTGATTTTGAGCACATCTTCCATCTCGATGTTCATGCTGTCCACTTGTAGATCCAATGGGACTTCTTCATTCTTGTTTGGATTTGGCAATCCGCTCAGTGTATGCAAGGTGACCATTTTGGTACCTGGTTTGTAGCAGTCATTGAAGTCGTACCCCTGTACTTACACAAAAAGTCACTGTAGTTGAGGTGGTGCTGTTGTCAATTGTTTGCGCCAGACCATCTTCAGTGGTTCCAGGTCGGTTTCCACAGTGAACCGCTTACCAACAGGTATGTGCAGAACCTTGTGATTCCAAACACTAAAGCAAGTGTTTCATACTCTATATTTGAGTAATTGGATTGTGTGGAGGATAAACGTTTGGATGTGAGTGCAATTATTTTGCCATCCTACAGGATGCACACTCCTAGCCCTTTCTGTGAGGTGTCGACTTTCAGGATTGTTTTCTTCCTTGGATCATAGTACTGTAGGGTACAGGTTTCTGCTGACAATGCTTGTTTGAGAGACACAGACATATGCTGATGGTCCTCCTGCCATACATATGATATGTCTTTCTTTAAGAGCTCTTTGTCAGAAAAATTTGGAATGCATGACACCAAGAAGATGAAAAATCCAAGACATCTCTGTAGTTCTTCTTTGTCTTGTGGAGTAGGCTTATGCCTTACATCTTTAACTTTGCCTTCATTAGGACAGATTCTGCAACCTGAATAGATGGAGCCAAAGAAATTGATCTGACTTACATTCACCTGGCACTTCTTGCTGTTAAAAACAAGCCCTTCACAACAAGATACTGCCATCAGTGAATGAAGATTTCGATCATGCTCTTTGGTTTTGCCCATTACCACAATATCATCGGCAATGCATATACATCCAGACACGTTTTCTATAATTCTGTCCATATGCTGCTAAAAAGATCTTGACTGACAAATAAGCCGAAGTGTAGTCTCTGGAAGCAATATCTTCCAAATGGTGTTCTTAAGGTGGTGACTTCCTGAGATTCCTTAGCTAGGTGTACCGACCAATATCCATGTTTAGCATCCAACTTGTAGAAGAATTTGGCTCCTATGAACTTGGGATTCAATTTCTCCAGTGCAGGAATCTTGTGGGGGCACCTCTTTAGGGATAGGTTTAGATACCTTGGATCTAGACATACCCTGATTGCTCCATCCTTCTTTAGCACATACGTAATTGAGCTGCACCAGTCGGTGTGATGATGCATGTCCCATGTCATCCAACTCACGCTTAAGCTTTTCTTGTACGTACACACTGCACTTTCTGGGAGGGTAGCTTGATGGAATTGCATTCTGTCTGATCCCATGTGTTCGATCCTTCTGGACCAGCCTACCATGCGGGACCTTGTCAAAGGCCTTGCTAAAGTCCATGTAGGCAACGTCCACCGCCCTGCCCTCGTCAATCCTCTTGGTCACCTCCTCAAAAAACTCAATCAAATTCGTGAGACACGATTTCCCATGCACAAAGCCATGCTGACTATCCCTAATCAGACCTTGCCTTTCCAAATGCATATAAATCCTGTCTCTCAGAATCCCTTCCAATAACTTTCCCACCACTGATGTAAGGCTCACCGGCCTGTAGTTCCCTGGCTTATCCCTGCTGCCCTTCTTAAATAAAGGCACATTAGCTATCCTCCAGTCTTCCAGTACCTCACCCGTGGCTAATGATGATACAAAAAACGCTGCCAGGGCCCCAGCAATCTCCTCCCTTGCTTCCCATAGCATCCAAGGATACACCTGGCCAGGCCCTGGGGATTTATCCACCTTAATGCGCTTCAAAACCTCCAAAACCTTCTCCTTTGTAATGTTGATATGCTCCAGGATATCGCTGTTCCCTCCCTTGAACTCACTAGCTTCCATGACCTTCTCCACGGTAAATACAGATGAGAAATATTCATTTAAGACCTCACCCATTTCCCGTGGCTCCACACAGATTGCCATACTGATCCTTAAGGGGACCTACTCTCTCCCTAGCTACCCTTTTACTCTTAATATACTTATAGAATCTTTTAGGATTCTCCTTCATCTTATCTGCCAGGGAAATCTCATGGCCCCTTTTCACCCTCCTAATTTCTTAAGTGTACTCCTACATCCCCTATACTCCTTGAGGGACTTGCTTGATCCCAGCTGCCTATACCTGACATATGCCTCCTTCTTTGTCCTGACCAGACCCTCAAAATGCCTTGTCAACCAAGGTTCCCTAAACTTGCCAGCCTTGCCCTTCAATCTAACAGGAACATGCCGGCCCTGAACTCTTCCTATCTCACTTTTAAAAGCCTCCCACTTGCCAGACGTCCCTTTACCTGTAAACAGCCTCTCAGATTCAACTTTTGAGAGTTCCTGTCTGATGCCATCGAAATTAGCCTTCCCCCAATTTAGGACTTCAACTTGAGGACTTGTCCTATCCTTTTCCATAACTATCTTGAAGCTAATAGAGTTATAGTCACTGGTCCCAAAGTGCTCCCCCACTGACACATCAACCACCTGAGCAGCCTCATTTCTTAAGAGGAGGTCGAGTGCAGCCCCTTCTCTAGAAGGGCCATCCACATACTGCTTCAGAAAACTATCCTGGACACACTTAACAAATTCTTCCCCATCTGATCTTTTAGCACTAAGGCAGTCCTGTCAACATTAGGGAAGTTAAAATCACCTACTATTACAACCCTATAATTCCTGCACCTATCTGTGATTTCCCTACATATATGCTCGTCCAATTCCCTCTGACTATTGGGGGGCCTATAGTATAATCCCATCAAAGTGATCACCCCCTTTCTTACTTCTGAGTTCTACCCATATGGCGTCACTGGACATTCCCCCCGGGATATCCTCTCTAAGTACTGCCGTGATGTCCTCCCTAATCCATAGTGCAACTCCCCCTCCTCTCTTACCTCTCTGTCATGCCGCAAGCATCAGTACCCCAGAACATTGAGCTGCCAGTCCTGCCCATCCCTCAACCATGTTTCCATAATAGCTATAATATCACAATCCCATGTACCGATCCATGCTCTGAGTTCATCTGCCTTACCTGTAAGTCTTCTTGCATTAAAGTAAATGCAGTTTAGCCTACCAGACCTTCCATGCTCCCTGTCCTGCCCCTGCCCGGCCTACCTACTGGACTTGCTTGCTTTAACTTCTACATTTGCTTCAACTATCTTATCAGAGAGACTACTACTTTGGGTCCCACCCCCCTGACAGACTAGTTTAAACCCTCCCGAGTAGTACTAGCAAACCTCCCAGCAAGGATATTGGTCCCCTTCCAGTTCTGATGCAACCCGAACTTCTTGTACAGGTCACCTCTGCACCAGAAAAGATCCCAATGATCCAAGTAGCTGAAGCCCTCCTGCCTACACCAGCTCTTCAGCCACGCATTCATTTGCCTTATCCTCCTATTCCTACCCTCACTAGCACATGGCACAGGGAGTAATTCTGAGATTACAACCCGAGAGGTCCTGCTTTCGAACCTTCTGCCTAACTCCCTATATTCACTTTGCAGAACCTCATCTCTCTTCCTGCCTATGTCGTTAGTACCAATATGGACCACGACCTCTGGCTGCTCACCCTCCCCTTTCAGAATGTCCTGCAGCTGCTCCGAGACATCCTTGACCCTAGCACAGGGAGGCAACATACCATCCTGGAGCCTCGTTTGTGGCCACAGAAACGCCTACCTGCACCCCTTACGATAGAATCCCCTATCACGATAGCTCTTCCACCCCTTTTCCTCCCCTGCTGTGCAGCAGAGCCCTCTGTGGTTCCACGAACTTGACTGTTGCTGCTTTCATCTGGGAGGTCGCCCCCCACACTATCCAAAGCGGTATATCTGTTTGAGAGGGGGATGGCCACAGGGGACTCCTGCACTACCTGCCTGAGCCTACTACTCTGTCTGGTGTTCACCCATCCCTTTTCTGCCTGTGCTGCCATTACCTGCGGTGTGACCACCTCACTAAACGTGCTATCCACGATGTCCTCAGCATCGCGGATGCTCCACAGTGAATCCACCTGTAGCTCCAGCTCCGTAATGCGGGTAGCCAGTAGCTGCAGATGGATACACTTCCTGCACACATGGTTGTCAGGGACACTGGAAGCATCCCTGATTTCCCACATAGTGCAGGAGGAGCATATCAGGGTGCTGAGCTCTCCAGTTATGACTTACCCTTAGATTAATTAGTTACTCCCTTAATTAAAAAATACTAATTACACTAGGGGCCTTGTTCTACCCACTCCAATCTAAAGTCCTTAATAAGCTACACTGAATTTAAAAAAATTTAGTAGTACTCACCTTATCACCAGAGGTTTTTTTTCAAAAAAAACTTTCCCCTTATTTTTTTAAAGATATTTAAATGCACTAACAGCAGTGACTCACCAACCAATCACCATGCAGCTCTCCTCTGACGTCAATGTTTGCTTTTTTTTGCTTTTTTTTTCAAAACTCTGGCGCGCTGGAAGTGCTCCTCTCTGCTCCGCTCCCGAAAGTTGTTCAACTTCGTTAACACAGTGTGTCAGGTTCACAACGTGAAATGCCTGCTCATCTTCTGGCTGAGAATTGCTGCACTCTGAGTCTTGTCTCAGGTTTATTTCACTGTGGACTTCGTGTATCAGCTTGCAATTACACAGTTCTCTGGCGCTCTCCTTGCTGCTGTACCTGTCTTCTGTTTATTTGTGTCCTATTGTGACTTCTGGCTGCATCTTTGGAGCCAGATTTCTTTCATAGGCGGGGCCAGTGTCCTTTTGCACTCCATGCCTTGCAACAATCTTGAAATGCAGGACAACCTCGCGGTGAGTGGGACAAACCATATTTACCACACAGCTTGCTTGATTTTTGAGACCTGGTTACCATGCCAATATTGTTGGCTGTAACTCGTGCTTGCAGATGCTGTTGTCCAGCTTCAATGGCTTCATATTTCTTGCCATTTTCTAGCAGCGCATCAATGCTGTGACCTTTCTTTTCCCCCCAAGAGGACTTTTTGAAAAGCTTCAATAGTTGTCAAGACAATCTTTTTCTTTTGGGCCTCCTTATCTCGAGAGACAATGGATACGCGCCTGGAGGTGGTCAGTGGTTTGTGAAGCAGCGCCTGGAGTGGCTATAAAGGCCAATTCTAGAGTGACAGGCTCTTCCACAGGTGCTGCAGAGAAATTTGTTTGTCGGGGCTGTTACACAGTTGGCTCTCCCCTTGCGCCTCTGTCTTTTTTCCTACCAACTACTAAGTCTCTTCGACTCGCCACATTTTAGCCCTGTCTTTATGGCTGCCCGCCAGCTCTGGCGAATGCTGGCAACTGACTCCCACGACTTGTGATCAATGTCACAGGATTTCATGTCGCGTTTGCAGACGTCTTTAAAGCGGAGACGTGGACGGCCGGTGGGTCTGATACCAGTGGCGAGCTCGCTGTACAATGTGTCTTTGGGGATCCTGCCATCTTCCATGCGGCTCACATGGCCAAGCCATCTCAAGCGCAGCTGACTCAGTAGTATGTACAAGCTGGGGATGTTGGCCGCCTCGAGGACTTCTGTGTTGGAGATATGGTCCTGCCACCTGATGCTAAGTATTCTCCAGAGGCAGCGAAGATGGAATGAATTGAGACGTCGCTCTTGACTGGCATACGTTGTCCAGGCCTCGCTGCCGTAGAGCAAGGTACTGAGGACACAGGCCTGATACACTCGGACTTTTGTGTTCCGTGTCAGTGCGCCATTTTCCCACACTCTCTTGGCCAGTCTGGACATAGTAGTGGAAGCCTTACCCATGCGCTTGTTGATTTCTGCATCGAGAGACAGGTTACTGGTGATAGTTGAGCCTAGGTAGGTGAACTCTTGAACCACTTCCAGACCGTGGTCGCCAATATTGATGGATGGAGCATTTCTGACGTCCTGCCCCATGATGGTCATTTTCTTGAGGCTGATGGTTAGGCCAAATTCATTGCAGGCAGCCGCAAACCTGTCGATGAGACTCTGCAGGCACTCTTCAGCGTGAGATGTTAAAGCAGCATCGTCAGCAAAGAGGAGTTCCCTGATGAAGACTTTCTGTACTTTGGACTTCGTTCTTAGACGGGCAAGGTTGAACAAACTGCCCCCTGATGTTGTGTGGAGGAAAATTCCTTCTTCAGAGGACTTGAACGCATGTGAAAGCAGCAGGGAGAAAATCCCAAAAAGTGTGGGTGCGAGAACACAGCCCTGTTTCACGCCACTCAGGATAGGAAAGGGCTCTGATGAGGAGCCACCATGTTGAATTGTGCCTTTCATATTGTCATGGAATGAGGTGATGATACTTAGTAGCTTTGGTGGACATCCGATCTTTTCTAGTAGTCTGAAGAGACCACGTCTGCTGACGAGGTCAAAGGCTTTGGTGAGATCAATGAAAGCAATGTAGAGGGGCATCTGTTGTTCACGGCATTTCTCCTGTATCTGACGAAGGGAGAACAGCATGTCAACGGTCGATCTCTCTGCACGAAAGCCACACTGTGCCTCAGGGTAGACGCGCTCGGCCAGCTTCTGGAGCCTGTTCAGCGCGACTCGAGCAAAGACTTTCCCCACTATGCTGAGCAGGGAGATTCCACAGTAGTTGTTGCAGTCACCGCGGTCACCTTTGTTTTTATAGAGGGTGATGATATTGGCATCGCGCATGTCCTGTGGTACTGCTCCCTCGTCCCAGCACAGGCAAAGCAGTTCATGTAGTGCTGAGAGTATAGCAGGCTTGGCACTCTTGATTATTTCAGGGGTAATGCTGTCCTTCCCAGGGGCTTTTCCGCTGGCTAGAGAATCAGTGGCATCACTGAGTTCCGATTTGGTTGGCTGTATGTCCAGCTCATCCATGACTGGTAGAGGCTGGGCTGCATTGAGGGCAGTCTCAGTGACAGCATTCTCCCTGGAGTACAGTTCTAGGTAGTGCTCAACCCAGCGATCCATTTGTTTGCGTTGGTCAGTGATTATGTCCCCTGATTTAGATTTGAGGGGGGTGATCTTCTTGATGGTTGGCCCAAGAGCTCTCTTCATGCCATCATACATTCCTCTGATGTTTCCAGTGTCTGAGGCCAGCTGAATATGACTGCATAGGTGTTGCCAGTAGTTGTTTGCGCAGCGCCTGGCTGTTCTTTGTGCAGTGCTTCTGGCTGCTTTAAGTGCTGCGGATGTTAAATCGCTGGGGGCTTTCTTGTAGTTCAACAGTGCAATGCGCTTAGCGGCTGTGACAGGTTCCAGCTCTTCATTATGAGATTGAAACCAGTCTGCATTTCTCTTCGCACTTTTGCCGTAGGTGGTCAAAGCTGACTCATAGATGGCGTCTCTGATGTGGGCCCACTTGGTCTCAGCATCCCCTGTGGGAGTGTTTTGAAGGGCTGTTACAAGTAAATTTAGAAATTTTTGTAACAGCTGTGGGTGAGAAATTCTGCTCGTGTTGATGCGCGGGTGGCCCTTCTGCTTGGAATGATGCAACTTCTTTGGTCTGAGTCTAACCTTGCTGCACACCAGGGAGTGGTCGGTGTCGCAGTCCGCACTGTGGAAGCTGCGTGTGATTTGAACACTGTTTAAGGCGGCTCGCCTTGTGACAATGAGGTCTAGCTGGTGCCAACGACGTGATCTTGGGTGCCTCCATGAAACCTGGTGACAGGGTTTAGTGTGAAAGAACGAGTTGGTGATGCAGAGGTTATGATAGGTACACAACTCAAGCAGTCTCTGCCCGTTCTCATTCATCCTTCCAACGCCATAGTGCCCAAGGCAGGAGGGCCATGAGTCATGGTCGGCCCCAACCCTGGCATTAAAGTCCCCCAGCAGGAATAGGTGTTCGGTGTTGGGGATGCTGCTAATGATGTTATGGAGTTCCTCGTAGAACTGATCTTTAGCTTCAGGTGGGGAGCAGAGTGTTGGAGCATAGATGCTGAGTAGGTGTACTGGACCAGAGGTGGTGAGCAGTTGGATGGACAGTATGCGTTCCGAGCCATTTGAGGGAGGCTCTATCATGCTGAGCAAGGAGTTTCTGATGGCGAAGCCCACTCCATGCTGTCTTGGTTCTTCAGGATCCCTGCCCTGCCAGAAGAAGGTGTAGTCTTGCTCTGCTAGAGATCCACTCGCGGGGAGGCGAGTCTCCTGAAGTGCTGCAATGTCTACATTGAGTCTACTGAGCTCGTTGTTAATGACGGCGGTCTTCCGAGAATTGTTGATTTGTGTAAGGTCTTCCGACAGGCCAGGACACATAGTTCTGACGTTCCAGCTTGCAAAACGAAGGGCTGGTACCTTCTTTCCTTTTTTCGTGTTGTTTGGTGCGGTGTATCAGTCCACCTTTCGGGCAATGACCCTGAGCTCCAAGCACCCATTGAAGCAGGTAGACTGTGGCGGGACAGAACCTTATTGACCGGGGGCTGCCCGGTTTGAGGCGGGCGGTAGCTGTCCAGTGAGGTGCAATGACCTCTCCCACCGACAAAGGCAACCCGTGGTGCCCAGTTTCTACGCCAATTTATCTGGACTTATAACCCGTAACTGCTGCCTTCCGTGTTGTTTCAGTTGCTGTGAGGCAACTATGGAGTGACCTCTGCATGGCGCATGCCTGGGCAAGTTTATGGAGGTTGAGAGTTGCCCAGTTGTCAAAACCCCCCTCTCGGCCTTTCTGGTGGGGTCCAAAGGAGTGCAGGGCATGACGTTTGGCACCATTATGGCTGCAGGAACTGCCGGAAACATGCCAAAGGTGACACATGACCGCCTACGGGGTTCCGCTCCGGATTATCTGTTAGGGTTTACTCCCTTAGCCTTGGTCTCTCCCGAGACGCCCACAAGGCAGTGGGGTTGTTGGGGCCCCTACACAGGTGTAGGATGGTGCCGGTGGGAGGAGGGGATGCGAGGGGGAGGGGTAGAGGGAGGGGGGTGCGAGGGGGAGCTGGGAAGGGGGCTGTAAGGGGGTGGGGGGGTGCAGGGGAAGGGTTTACGGGGGGAAGATGGTGCGGGGGGGGCGGGCTGGGACGGGGTTATGAGGGGGTGAGCTGAGAGGGTGGAGCAGGGAAGGGGACGGGGGGTGGAAGGGGGGAATGGGGGGGGTGGGGGAAAGCGGGTGCAGGTAATAAGCCATTTCCTCAGTGCCCTCCATCTACGTCTGGAAAGCTCATCCACGTCCTTCGGGAGGTGAAGCATCTTTTGGCAGACTTACAGAGGTGATTACATTCGCTATGGGTTTTTTTTTGCAGTGGTTTAAATAAAGGCATGCAGCATTGCCGACAGTGCGTTGCAGATGCACTCCGAGCCATCTCCCGCGGGCGCTTTGAAGTTGCGGCCAGGGGGCCGTTTGTGGATTTTTTAGGTGATTGGGGCACCTTTTCTCAAGACTTCCCTAGGGTCCCGCTGCTCCTTCTTCACCTCAATGGACTTACCGCATGCCGTGGCTGCAGACACTCTGGACAGTGAAGACAGCAGGATCGGAGATTAAAGTATCGACAACTGTGCTCGTCAGTTTCATCCGGATCAATTTCATTGAGAAAACAAAGAGCAGGTGTGGCTGGGGGAGGGCAGTGGGCCCAGGTAACATACACTAAACTAACTGTTAACTTTTAGATAGGGCTAAAATGAACTGATTTAAAGAGCCAGGGGAATTTAAACAGTTTAAGAGGGTAGATTGGGGGAGAAAACATTAGGAATAGGAGCAAATGGCCATGGATAGAGTTGAACAGCAAGGGAGCTTCCTCGGGAGCTTACAGCCCAGGAGCCATCTTGAGACAATCACCAGCTCCATTATTCACTCCGACAGCTCAATTTCTAAAAAGTCGCATTCAGTGCCCTTACTACGGCATCTACTGATGAACTGATCAATTGATTCCTTTGGCTGTTGCCTGTAGGACATCAATTCCAGGCGATGAATTCCAAAATTCACTCTTACCCGAAGTTGATCTTCTAGCACTTTCCATATCTTTGTGGGATCTTTCTGGTCCTTTTCAGATAAGGCAGAAGTATTGATTCTGTATAACCCCTCATTTCCAACTGCTATCAGTATTTTCACAGCCTGCTTCTCTGGGGTTCCGCAACTGCTTGGTCTATGAAGTATAACTGCATTCTTTGTTTAAAAAGTTTAAACTCAGATAGGATATCAGTGGTCTTCCAGTTCATGTTGGGAAATTTGATATCCATCCTTCTGCTGTTCTTCTGCTGTCTGCTGTATATTTAACTTTGTTCAGCACTGTGTGTGCATTCAGCACTGTACTTATGATGACTTTTCTGTTTGTGGCTTAAAACTTGTTTTAAAACTTATTCTATTAATGCTACACTGTTCCCCTTTTAAGAAATTATTTTCATCAGGCTAGTTGATTTGATGGAGTGTTAAAGGTGCTTGACAGTGTTCTCAGTTTTTTTCTCTTTCAGCACTTCGCTTGCAAGTTTACACAGTCATTCTACAGGCAGTTCAGGGGTTTCCCTTTTGCTTTTTTTTTGCAAGAGTTTATTTATCTTCTTCATGCTTGACCAGTTTAACGATTTTTTCAGCTCGACTGCTTTAATGGAGACTCTACTGTGTTCAGAGGTTCCCACACTTTTTTCCACTATCGTACTTTGTTTTTTTTAGTTCGCACGCTTTTCAGGGTTTTCCCCTTTTTTTTTCTCTTGCTCACAAGGAGCCTCTAGAAAATTAATTTTTTGTAAAACTCTTCAAAGGCTTTTTTTTTTAACTGGGATTTCTCGATCGTCAGCACAATGACTCACCCAATCACTTGCTTTTCAGCCACGTTTCCATTCTATGGAGCTTTTCTCAGCCTTCTAAGGTATGTAGCTTTCCTTCACTCTTTTCAGGTACTTGTTCTAATATTTCTTCATTTGTTTGCTGTTTTATCCATAGTCTTCAAGCTTATATCTTGTCTTTTCACCACCGCTGCCACCATTATATGAGTTTCTTTGTGTTATCTTAAGCAACACAATGAGATACGTGGATTGCAGTTCCTTGAAGATCTCTAGAAGGTTTCGTAACAGCTAAACTAGTACATACAGAACAAACTATATACAGACCCTTTGTCCAGGGTGTTGCTGTGCAGAGTGACTATGGCTTCTAGTCATATGACTACATCCCGGCACTTAGCTTATTAGCATACTGAGTTCTTAAAGGGACATCACTCTTATAGCGATCATAAACGCATAGAATTCGCATTGCAGCTTGGAGTTATAAACAAAACAGATTCACTTTCCAGTCTATGAAAGCTGAGCTTTGTTTAAGTGGCATTCATTTTCCGGATCTTGCTTGTTGAATACCTATTAATTCATTTTGTTTGAACAGCTATGCTGTCACTTTCAGTGTCCCAGGCTCCAAATTCTCATTTGTAAAATCCATGTACAGTACGTGCAAACCATTAAGAAAGTCTGATAGTTTGAGTTATACTATCAGGATCAGTATCATTTTTGAAATAGTGCGAGCAGGCTGAATGGAGTTATACTGCCTATTGATGTGGAGCTTGAAATTACACTGCACAGTAGTAAGTATTCAACCCATGTTGAATATGTCTCTAAATGACATTTCTGTGTCTAATATTTTAAAATGCAATGGGTTTGCACCTCTTTAAAAAAGCAAAGGAAGGGCATTCATGAAAATAGATTAAACACTGGTGCAGTATGATCCTGCCATGTAATTTCAGGACCATTACTGCCTCATCTTGAGAGCAAAGCTCTCTGTGTCTTTATTTAAACTAATGTGGAAAACTCTACTCACTCGTCATCAACTGTCAGTGGCATTTTTGAGTTAGTAAAAAGCTGAGTATATCATCAACTCTCTCCTATTTATAAAAGAAATGAAGAAAGATTTGCATTTGTATAGCCTTTCACAACTGTTTCAAAGCACTTTACTGCCAATGAAATGTAGTCACTGTTGTAATGTAGGAAATACAGGGGCCAATTTGTGCACAGAAAACTCCCAGAAACAGCAATGTGGTAATGACCAGATAATCTGTTTATGTGATGTTGATTGGGAGATAAATATTAGCTTAGATACAAGGCGGTAATGCTCCTGCTCTTCTTCAAAATAGTGCCATGAGGTCTTTTACGTTCACCTGAGAGGGCAGACAGGGGGTCAGTTTAACATCTAATCCAAAAGGCAGCACCTCCAACAATGCAATACTTCACTGGAGCATTAGCCTTGAATTTTATGCTTAAGTCCTGTTGTGGGATCTTCTGATTCAGAGACAAGCATGCTACCAACTGAACAATGGCTGATGCACTTTTTAAAGTGAAAGTGCTGCGGGAGGGAAGTCCAGGATTTTACACACATACATGGCCTCTGGGTAGAATGAGCTTGATGGGCCGAATGGTCACTTCATTTTCTTTAGGATCTCATGTAAGACACCTTCAAAATTTTAAATTTTGTATTGCCAATGGCCAAATGCTAACCAGTCTGAAACCAAAGAGAAACTATCTTTCATGTCAGAAAAGTGCTGAACTGGCAGAATTCATCAAAATCATTCAGCTTCAGTGTGACGAGGTTCGTTTGCATTTGAACAAGATATGCGGTGTAGCTACCCAGTAAGATATTTTATGTACAGTGTACAAAGTTAAGACAAACTGGCAAAAAAAATGTGGTTCATTAAAGAACAAATTTTCGGGCCTGACAAAAACTGATAAACGCACACAAATGACGATCACAATAGCAGTTCCAGGAGAAATACATGAAAATGTGCTGTCTGATGGAACATGTGGGGATGATATTTTGTTTATAAACTTGTTATTGTAAAGATTGTCCTGAGAAAAGAATGTTTGACAGAAACATGACTTCATCATCAGCCTTCAGTTTCTGGGATTAGAGATTAATTTCTCCCAGCTGTGAGCTTGTCTTATTGGGGACAATGTGCAACATTTTGAGAGAGCAATTGAGGATTGAGTAATTGAGTCTGATCTTGAGGTGATATTAAATTGATGTTGTAGTTAAAGTCAGTTTAAACCAAAGTTTATTATAGTTTGTGCGCACAGTACCATGAGTTTTTTCAGTCATTCATTGGTTACGCTTCCTAAAACTTGTGCTAATTATTACTGTCCTGAACTGAATAGGGCCAGCACTTACTGCCCATCCTTAATTGTCCTTGAGAAGGTGGTGGTGAGTCAGTCACCTTTTTGAATACAAGTAAGTAGCTGACTTGGCCATTTCAGAGGGCAATTAAGAGTCAACCTCATCACTGTAGGTCTGGAGGCACATACAGGTTTCAGAGGGCAATTAAGAGTCAACCTCATCACTGTAGGTCTGGAGGCACATACAGGCCAGACCAGGTAAGAATGGCAGTTTTCCCTCTCTAAAGGACATTAGTGAACCAGATGGGTTTTTACAACAATCCAGTAGTTTCGATGGGCTGGTGTCGGCGGTCTTAAAAGATGGCTGCCTGCATGCACGGCTTTCACTCTGCGGAGCCACCGCAATCTTAAATGCGGCGGCTTATTAACATGCCCAGGGCCGCTGCAACCCCTCCCCCCCTGCCCGATGATGTGGAGTGGGTGGGTGAGCTATCCCCAGCAACGTCACCCGGCCCCACTGCACAGGTGCCGGCGCCATTTTTGAAGGGCTTTGAACCCTAAATGACAGTTTGTAATCTTAAAAGTATCAAAAATAATTTTATAAATCTTTCCAACCCCTCTTCCCCTCCCCCAATAGCTTTACATTCAATTCCTTGTCCACTCAACCCCCCAAAATACTTACCTTGACTACGTGACCTTCCCCCCACAAAGTTCATAAACTCTAACCCTCAATCCCTTCCCATCATGGCCCCAACCAATCCAAAGAGTTTGACCCTGCTCCCTCATTCCACACTGAGAAAATTACCTCCTTTCCCCCCCCCTCCCCACAGGAGTCGCACCTCGTTTCCCTGCTCAGGAATCCGAAGGCTCGTCGATGTCATCCGCCAGGATGAGGATCACAACCTGCTGACTGAATTGCAGCGGCCTGCATATTAATGAATGGTAAGTGCCCATCTGCATATTGTAATCTGGGTCCCATCGCCGAGCGGCCGGGGTGGGGGGGGTGCCGACATGAGCCCTTGCCACCGCTGCCAAGATCGGGATGGGCCGTGCTGGCGTCGGGGTCGGTGGTAGGCCTCATCCGGAGGGATCTTCATGCCCCCCACCCCACCACCGTTCCGGACTTCGAGGCCCCTATAAAATTCAGCCCATAGTCCTCATTACTGACACCAGCTTTTCATTCCAGCTTTTTATATAATTAATTAAATTTAAATTCCCCAGCTGCCGCAGTGACATTTGAACTCATGTCTCTGGATCATTAGTCAAGGCCTCTGAATTATTAGTCCAGTAACGAGAGCGAGTGCAGCTGAACACGTAGCTACAGAGCTGGTGTAGGAGGGAGGGCTTCAGATATGTGGATCATTGGGATACCTTCTGGGGAAGGTGGGACCTGTACAAGAAGGATGGGTTGCATCTGAACTGGAGGGGCACCAATATCCTGGGCGGGACGTTTGCTAGAGCTCTTCAGGAGGGTTTAAACTAGTTTGGCAGGGGGATGGGAACCGGAGCTACGGATCAGTGGATGGGGTAGCTGTTGAACAGGCAGATACAGAGTGCAGAGAGTCTGTGAGGAAGGTTAGACAGTTGACAGGGCAAAGTTGCAGCCAGTATGATGGGTTGAAGTGTGTCTATTTTAACGCAAAAAGTGTCAGGAGTAAGGGTGATGAACTTAGAGCATGGATCAGTACTTGGAGCTACGATGTTGTGGCCATTACGGAGACTTGGATATCACAGGGGCAGGAATGGATGTTGGATGTTCCGGGGTTTAGATGTTTCAAAAGGAATAGGGAGGGAGGTAAAAGAGGTGGGGGAGTGGCATTGCTAATCAGGGATAGTATCACAGCTGCAGAAAGGGAGGTCGTCGAGGAGGGTTTGTCTACTGAGTCAGTATGGGTGGAAGTCAGAAACAGGAAAGGAGCAGTCACTTTATTGGGAGTTTTCTATAGACCCCCCAATAGCAACAGCGACACGGAGGAACAGATTGGGAGGCAAATTTTGGAAAGGTGCAGAAGTAACAGGGCTGTTGTCATGGGTGACTTCAACTTCCCTAATATTAATTGGAACCTCCTTAGTGCAAATAGTTTGGATGGAGCAGATTTTGTCAGGTGTGTCCAGGAAGGTTTCCTGACTCAATATGTAGATAGGCCGACTAGAGGGGAGGCTATGTTGGATTTGGTGCTTGGCAACGAACCAGGCCAGGTGGCAGATCTCTCAGTGGGAGAGCATTTCGGTGATAGTGATCACAACTCCCTGGCCTTTACTATAGTCATGGAGAGGGATAGGAGCAGACGGGATGGGAAAATATTTAATTGGGGGTGGGGGAATTACAATGCTATTAGGCAGGAACTGGGGAGCATAAATTGGGAACAGATGTTCTCAGGGAAATGCACGACAGAAATGTGGAGGTTGTTTAGGGAGCACTTGCTGCGACTGCTGGATAGGTTTGTCCCGATGAGGCAAGGAAGGGATGGTCGGGTGAAGGAACCTTGGATGACAAGAGATGTGGAACAGCTAGTCAAGAGGAAGAAGGAAGCTTACTTGAGATTGAGGAAGCAAGGATCAGAAAGGGCTCGAGAGGGTTACAAGGTCGCCAGGAAGGAACTGAAGAATGGACTTAGGAGAGCTAGAAGGGGACATGATAAAGTCTTGGCGGGTAGGATTAAGGAAAATCCCAAGGTGTTCTACACTTATGTGAGGAACAAGAGGATGGCCAGAGTGAGGGTAGGGCCGATCAGGGATAGTGGAGGGAACTTGTGCCTGGAGTCGGAGGAGGTAGGGGAGGTCCTTAATGAATACTTTGCTTCAGTATTCACTAGTGAGAGGGACCTTGTCGTTTGTGAGGACAGCGTGAAACAGGCTGATAAGCTCGAACAGGTTGATGTTAAGGAGGATGTGCTGGAAATTTTGAAAGACATGAGAATAGATAAGTCCCAGGGGCCAGACGGGATATACCCAAGGTTATTATGGGAAGCGAGGGAAGAGATTGCCGCGCCTTTGGCAATGATCTTTGCGTCCTCACTGTCCACTGGAGTAGTACCAGATGATTGGAGGGTGGCAAATGTTATTCCCTTGTTCAAGAAAGGGAATAGGGATAACCCTGGGAATTACAGACCAGTCAGTCTTACGTCGGTGGTGGGCAAATTATTGGAGAGGATTCTGAGAGACAGGATTTATGATTATTTGGAAAAGCATAGTTTGATTAGAGATAGTCAGCATGGCTTTGTGAGGGGCAGGTCATGCCTCACAAGCCTTATTGAATTCTTTGAGGATGTGACAAAACACATTGATGAAGGAAGAGCAGTGGATGTGGTGTATATGGATTTTAGCAAGGCGTTTGATAAGGTTCCCCATGGTAGGCTCATTCAGAAAGTAAGGAGGCATGGGATACAGGGAAATTTGGTTGTCTGGATACAGAATTGGCTGGCCCATAGAAGACAGAGGGTGGTAGTAGATGGAAAGTATTCAGCCTAGAGCTCGGTGACCAGTGGTGTTCCGCAGTGATCTGTTCTGGGACCTCTGCTCTTTGTGATTTTTATAAATGACTTGGATGAGGAAGTGGAAGGCTGGGTTAGTAAGTTTGCCGATGACACAAAGGTTGCTGGAGTTGTGGATAGTGTGGAGGGCTGTTGTAGGTTGCAACGGGACAGTGATAGGATGCAGAGCTGGGCTGAGAAGTGGCAGATGGAGTTCAACCTGGAAAAGGGTGAAGTGATTCATTTTGGAAGGTCGAATTTGAATGCAGAATACATGCTTAAAGACAGGATTCTTGGCAGTGTGGAGGAACAGAGGGATCTTGGGGTCCACGTCCATAGATCGCTCAAAGTTGCCACCCAAGTTGATAGGGTTGTTAAGAAGGCGTATGGGGTATTGGCTTTCATTAACAGGGGGATTGAGTTTAAGAGCCGCGAGGTTATGCTGCAGCTCTATAAAGCCCTGGTTAGACCACACTTGGAATATTGTGTTCAGTTCTGGTCGCCTCATTATAGGAAGGATGTGGAAGCTTTAGAGAGGGTGCAGAGGAGATTTACCAGGATGCTGCCTGGACTGGAGGGCATGTCTTATGAAGAAAGCTTGAGGGAGCTAGGGCTTTTCTCAGTGGAGCGAAGAAGGATGAGAGGTGACTTGATAGAGGTGTACAAGATGATGAGAGGCATAGATGGAGTGGATAGCCAGAGACTTTTTCCCAGGGCGGAAAGGGCTATCACCAGGGGGCATAATTTTAAGGTGATTGGAGGAAGGTTTCGGGGAGATGTCAGAGGTAGGTTCTTTACACAGAGAGTGGTGGGTGCGTGGAATGCACTGCCAGCGGTGCTAGTAGAAGCAGATACATTAGGGACATTTAAGCGACTCTTGGATAGGTACATGGATGATAGTAGAATGAAGGGTATGTAGGTAGTTTGATCTTAGAGTAGGTTAAAGGGTCGGCACAACATCGTGGGCTGAAGGGCCTGTACTGTGCTGTACTGTTCTATGTTCTATGTAACATAACTGTTATTGTTGAATTCAGTTCAGGACAGTAATAATTGGCACAAGTTTTAGGAAGTGCAGCCATTGTCCATGTCGCCTCAGAAACCATGGCCATTTCACACAAAGATTACTGGATTTGCTAACACCTGGATGCTAATCTAATTTAACAGTACTGTCATTGACCTACTTTGTCAGCTGTAAACAGCTTAAATAGAATTTCTGAACTTGATTGGGATTTCTTCAAAATAGATTGAAATACAGAAATGAATGAGATTTCAACAGTGAGGCAACCTCATTGTACATTGAAAATAGAAGCAAATCAAAAGTTATAGCATTGTGAAAGCAGCTGTTATTAAGCTTGCCAATGCACTGTTATCTTTTAATCAGATGCTTGGTTTGCCAGAGTTCATTTTGAAAGCTGGAGGATTTCTGTAACTCTTTCGTACAAACCTGCATTACAAAACATTTTTTTTGTCGGGGGCTGTTTTGTATTTGTTTGACTCATGCTTTTTGCAACTAACCATTCATGCACAGTGTATAAATTACACTCCAGTTGTACATTGAGGCCAGTTAGAGGTTAAATGTGTCAAATGTTTGCACTTGTGTAAGAAACATAAATTAGAAGTGAATTGTGAAACCAGAGATCTGGGTTGCAGCTCCCAATTTATGTTTTTAAAATGGGCAGTTAGCCTGCCTGTCAACAATCTGCATTTCAAATGGATAGTTTGGTGTTTTGCACCTTGTGTCTGTACATCCGCACTTGCGAGTAAGAATCAGCAGGGATTTAAACATCCCCTGTCGCATTGAGTTCACATTCTGAGCTATTGCAGCTCAGTTTTAATGGTCCCATCCGTTCCTGACTCCTGATGTTTCTGATGCCAGGGATCAAACACTGCAGGCAAAAAAAAATTCAACCAGAAGTGTCATCACATAAAAGTAGCCTTTCTTCATGCATTAAATTATAATAAACTTTATTGATATTTGAGATTTCCTGACCTTGGCCCAGAATTTGCTGTAGTGGGGCATCTCACTGTGAGCTCAGTTAGACTTTTCCTCTCGTCCTTCATCTCAAAGATTTCTTGCTCTGTGACTTGCTGGATGTGCGAGTTGATAATGACATGGTAAGGGCAATGAGGCATCTAAGACCTTTGTGAACGCACAACCAGTAGTCTATCTCCTTAACCAGTGAGATTTATGGATTGAGAAAGAAATAGAGGAACAACAGAAAAGGAAATGAAGTGAATTAGAGTCAAATGAGGCACAGAAAGAGAAATAAAGAGAGCAAATGAATGATTGGATTAAAAGGGAGAGAAAAGAGAGATAAAGGAAAAGTAAGAAAATGGAAAATTTAAAAAAATCTCGAACAACTTTTTATTGCATGCGGAATGAGACTCCATAGTTTAAATTGTTTCCTTTCTGGGCCGGAGAGGTTGAATGGCATTGCAGGAACACAAATTTCTTTATTAAAAAGATACTTTTGCTGTTAAGTACCTGCCCTAACATTCTGCAGTAAGTTTAGTTGGCATATGTCACAACTTCATGAAACACACAGGGAGGTTGAGGGCGAGCTGCGGTTTCTGTGATGCTAACGGCAGGGCAGCACAAATCATCCAACAATTTGTGGTGATTCGCAACTCACAGGCTGTCTCTTCCTTGTCACAAGTTGCTGGAAAATTTACACATTGATAATGGCGATGCCATTAAGCTCACTATGACTTTGGCAGCAAATTCTGAGTCCTTGGGGTAGAAATTGGAAACTACAGTGAGTGGCAAATCAGCAGCTAATTTGTGCACAGCGAGGAATTAGGGGGAAAGGGGAAGGAGTGCCTCTCTGTGAATAGAGAGAAATGGAAAAAACAGTGGGGTGGATTTTAACTGCCAGCGATTTGTGGTGGGAAGCCACTAGTTTCCGGTAGTTTCCAACACGCCCACGGTAGAATGAGGCCATACTGATTCTAACCATCGAAAATCACTAACATGCTAACTGACCACCTAGAAGTAGGTGGCAAGCAGCTTCTGGCCTCTGCAAAACTGAGCAACTAAAGGCACCTGGATATGTGGAGAAGGAGGTTCTGGCGGTGTCCCTTGCCATAGGGAGATGGTGTGGGAAATCTAAGGCAGGAAAAGCACTCTCATGTGCCTGGCTTCTGCTAGTGGATGGTGGGCTGGCTGGCTGTAGTGAGTCTGGTAGATGCTGGTTGTGAACAGTGTGTTTTTAAAAGCTAGTCCCGTGTGTTTATATGCCCTCTGCAGAAACTCAATGGGGATGAAATTCAACTTGTTGGCAGGGGCACAAAATGAGCAGGATTGGATCAACCCCCCGTTTTATACCCCACTGATTTTACTTTCCATGGGGGTAAAATTACCCCTGCTCCTGGTCTTGCTGTTGATGCTGGATGTCCAAAGGACTGCATATCCTGACATGAACAGCACTCGTATTAATGAACAGAAAAAATCTTGGATAGAAGCGAAGGACAGTCTTTCAATATCAACTTTAAAACTGAAAATGAATTCCAAATAATGGTCACAATGCGCTCACAATGTGGTCACCTCTATATTGGGGAAACCAAACACAGATTGGGTGACCGCTTTGTGGAACACCTCCGCTTAGTCCGAAAGCATGGCCCCGAGCTTCCGGTCGCTTGCCATTTCAACACCCCCTCGCCCTATCATCCCCCACCCCCTGCTGTCATGGCAACATCTCTGTCTTTGGCCTGCTTCAGTGTTCCAGCGAATATCAACGCAAGATCGAGGAGCAGCACCTGATCTTTCCATTAGGCACTCTACAGCCTTGCGGACTGAACATTGAGTTCAATAACTTCAGAGCATGACTGGTCTTTTTAAAAATATTTTTATATTTATTTTATTTTATTTTATTTTTTAACCATGTGCCTGTTTTTCATGTAGTCAGAGCTGCTCATTATTCCGCTATTAACATTCTCTCTGGACTAATGCTTTGTCTTTCACCACAAGCATTAACACACTCATTGCCTTTGTCCCAGGACAGCTTTGTTATTTAATCTCTCCTGCCCTCTGCCCTGTCAAACACCCTCCCCTTTTTCTCTCTTCCCCACCATCACTACCCCCCTCACCACATCCTTCACTAATTCTTTTCTAACCTTTGCCAGTTCTGATGAAAGGTCGCAGACCCGAAACATTAAAGCTACTTCCCTCTCCACAGATGCTGCCTGACCTGCTGAGTATTTCCAGCACTTTATTTTTATTTCAGATTTCCAACATCTGCAGTATTTTGCTTTTATTCCAAATAATGGTGCCAGCTGTAGCATTAAGAACACCGAACTAAGTATAGAAACATGACATTTGAATGTACGCAATTAGTTGGCTATTATCAAATCAACCCTGTAATGAATATAGAGTAAAAGCAAAATACTGCGGATGCTGGAAATCTGAAACAAAAACAAGAAATGCTGGATTCACTCAGCAGGTCTGGCAGCATCTGTGGAAAGAGAAGCAGAGTTAACGTTTCGGGTCAGTGACCCTTCTTCGGAACTGACAAATATTAGAAAAGTCACAGATTATAAACAAGTGAGGTGGGGGTTGGGCAAGAGATAACAAAGGAGAAGGTGCAGATTGGACCAGGCCACATAGCTGACCAAAAGGTCACGGAGCAAAGGCAAACAATATGTTAATGGTGTGTTGAAAGACAAAGCATTAGTACAGATTAGGTGTGAATATACTGAATATTGAACAGCAGCAAGTGCAAACCTGAAGAAAAACAACCTGAAAAAAACAGTGGGTAAGCAAACTGAACAAACTAAGATGAAATGAAATAAATGCAAAAAAAGATTGTAAAAAATGTAAAAAGGAATGTAAAAAAAAAGGAAGAAAAAATAACTAAAAATGACTAAAAATGAAAGTAAAGTGGGGGGCTGTCATGCTCTGAAATTATTGAACTCAATGTTCAGTCCGGCAGGCTGTAGTGTGCCTAATCGGTAGATGAGATGCTGTTCCTCGAGCTTGCGTTGATGTTCACTGGAACACTGCAGCAATCCCAGGACAGAGATGTGAGCATGAGAGCAGGGGGGAGTGTTGAAATGGCAAGCAACCGGAAGCTCAGGGTCCTGCTGAATATAGAGTAGTCCCAGTTATTTGAATGGAAGTAACAGCCCTCTCTCCATCATCCTGGATGTTAATGAACCTGGAATCACTTATTTTTTCTGTTGCTCCTTCACTTTCACAAAGGATGATGGTTGAGGTTGTAGGAGGCCAGTCATCTCAGCCCCAGGACATCGCTGCAGGAATTCTTCAGGGCAGTGTCCTAGACCAAATCATCTTCAACTACTTAATCAATGACCTTCCCTCCATCATAAGGTCAGACGTGGAGCTGCTCACTGATGATTGCACAATGTTCAGTCCCATTCATAATTCTTCAGATAATGAAGCAGTCCATGCCAGCACAGACATGATGGGCCGAAGGGCCTGTTTCTGTGCTGTATGACTCTATGACTTTATGCCTGCATGCAGCAAGAGCTGGACAACATTCAGGCTTGGGCTGATAACTGGCAAGTAATATTCGCACCACACAAGTGCCATACAATGACCATCTACAAAAAGAGGGAATTCTAACCATCTGCCCTTGACATTCAATGGCATTACCATCGCTGAAACCTTCACAACAGCATCCTGGGGATTACCATTGACCAGAAAAGTAACTGGGCCAACCACATAAATACTGTGGCTACAGGAGTGGGTCAAAGGCTGGGAATTCTGCAGTGAGTAACTCACCTCCTAACTCCCTAAGTCCTGTCCATCATCTACAAGACACAAGTCAGGAGTGTGAGTACAGGAGCAGAGGATTTGGGGACAGGAGTAAAGAAGTCTTGCTGCAATTGTACAGAGCCTTGGTGAGACCACACCTGGAGTACTGTGTACAACTTTGGTCTCCTTACCTAAGGAAGGATATACTTGCCATAGAGGGAGTGCAACGAAGGTTCACCAGACTGATCCCTGGGATGGCAGGATTGTCCTGTGAGGAAAGATTGAGAAGACTGGACCTGTATTCTCTAGAGTTTAGAAAAATGAGAGGTGATCTCAATGAAGCATACAAAATTCTTACAAGGCTCGACAGGGTTGATGCAGGAAGGATGTTTCCCCTGGTTGGGGCATCTAGAACCTGGGACACAGTCTCGGAATAAGACATAGGCCATTTAGGGCTGAGATGAGGGGGAATTTATTCACTAAAAGGGTGGTGAATCATTGGAATTCTCTACTCTAGAGGGTTTTGGAGTCATTGAGTATGTTTAAGTCAGAGATTGATACATTTCTAGATATTAAAGATATCAAGGGATATGGGGATAGTGCAGGAAAATGGCATTGCGGTCGAAGATCAGCTATGATCTGGTTGAATGGCAGAGCAGGCTTGAGGGGCTGAATGGCCTACTCCTGCTCCTATTTTCTATATTCCTATGTGATGGAATTCTCCCCACTTACCTGGATAAGTGCAGCTTCAACAACATTCAAGAAGCTCAACATCATCCAGGACAAAGCACACTGTCCACCACCTTAAATATTCACTCCCTCCACCACTGTAGCACACAGTAGCAGAAGTGTGCACCATCTACAAGATGCACTAAAGCAACTCACCAAGGTTCGTTCAACAGCATCTTCCAAATCTGCAACCTCTACCACCTAGAAGAACAAGGACAGCCGGTACATAGGGACACCACCACCTGCAAGTTCCCCTCCAAGTCACACACCATCCTGACTTACCATTCCTTCGTCATTGCTGGGTCAAATTCCTGCATCTTCCTAACAGCACTGTGGATGTACCTACATCACAGGGATTTCAGGGCTTCAAGATGGCAGCTCACCACCACCTTCTCAAGGGCAATTAGGGATGGGCAATAAATGCTGGCTTTGCCAGCGACACTCACATTCCATGAGCGAATAAAAAAATTCTGGAAAGTATTACAGAACAGCGAAGACAAAGGGGTTTTTCTGTATTTTGCATGTTCGGAAGCTATTGCACTCAGGGCTAAATAGTCTGTGTCCATATATTCAGTGTTAACTCATCAACACCAAAAGTGAACACAAATGGAAAAGGTTGATTTCCAATATATAGAGCCGTCTCTGGCTTGAACCAGAGTGCTCACTTCTCCAAGAACAAACAGCAGAGTTCCACCTCTGAGAAACTATATGTAAGATTTTTCACCACAACCATCCCTTCCTGTCAGCTGAGCCGATTGGAACCTGGGTCATAAATATCATGGCGGGTTGGAGGTTTCCTCTGTGTGCTATATATATTGTGATAATATAAACTAGTTCTTTATAAGAGGGACTCAAATGAGTGGTTCAGGCTTGACGCAAGAAGAAATACCACTCTATCCAAACTCTACCCCAAAGAGGCAGAGCCAGGCTTCAAGTGTTTGGGAGCATATCGCAGGTGCTAAACAACTTCGGAGTTTAAATAGCCAAGCAAACTGCTCCATCTTTGCTCGTGATTAAAAACACAAACAAAGCCCCTTCAGTGCGGTGCAATCTTGCAAAAATTGCCACTAGATGTTTATTGCGTTTAACGGAGAAATTTCGGTGAATGATGTTTATAAATCATGTATTAGTCAGGTGTGTTGTTAGCACC
Source organism: Heterodontus francisci (assembly GCF_036365525.1). Classification (NCBI taxonomy): domain Eukaryota; kingdom Metazoa; phylum Chordata; class Chondrichthyes; order Heterodontiformes; family Heterodontidae; genus Heterodontus; species Heterodontus francisci. Next base: position 4,098,482 of record NC_090412.1, on the reverse strand, counting down.
TGTCCAACCTTTATGGCACTAATGCCATCTGATATTGCAGCATCAGCTTCATTTACACATTGTGGGTGAGCTCTGCTCATTTTGGTTTTGGTGATAGTACCTGATGGGGCAGGGGAGAGGCAGGTGGAGGGGGAGTGCTGAGAATTGCAGCGACAAGACTTAAAAATAAAGGATAAAATTAACCAATCCAGCCTCTTAAAGACAAGTGTTCCAGCTTACCTGCTCAGCCCCTGGTTAAAATGCTGTTGGGTTCCAAACATTTAACACTTTTGCATTACATTCCTTGCCCCAATATTTTGATGGAGCCACTAACCTGCTTAATCCTAATGGGTTAATACCAGCTTTAAAATAGCAGAGAGGGGAATTTGATCCCAAGGCGTTAAGTGTTCATAAGTTGTCCCACACAGAAATTTCCAGATGTGTGGAACATAGAGAAACTTCTCACTAATATGGCCTGTTGAAATGACACAGACTGATAACCGGTGCACTTACATGCTTGATTTGTTTCCTGTACTGATGCATCTTTACTGCTCAGAAACCTTGTACAAACACATGGTGTCAACCTCCATCATATCTGACAGCATGTGGCCAATGTGCAGTAAATGTTTCTCGGGCTGTCGTTTGGACTCTTGGGTAGTAGAATACACTGTAGGTTCTGTATCTTTCAGCACATATCAATGCTCTTTCATCACTGTGCAAGGGCTGCTTTTTTAAGCAAACATCAGGTTGAGTAGGAGCAGAGCTGCCCCAAAACTCTCACTGCTGAGTTCAAAAACCTAAGTAGTGTTTGAGACAGCCTTGAAACTGTGAGCCACCACTCCCTGCATGCTGTCTCACTCAATGGGAGTGCACATGGATAGTCATGAAGGTTAGCACAGCCAAATCTCTCCGAACAGATCAAAAACCGCATCTCACTGATTGCCTCATCACTAAAATACTGGCCGTACCTCACTGTTGGGTATCGCTAAAGTACTGTCCATGCCTCACTATTGGGCATGCTGCAGAATCAAGGCAATATTAGTAACTGAATGAGCGTCATTTACTTAGACCCCCGTGAACAATACTTGGATAGTGTAGAACAATTATTTTCCAGTTCTTTTGTCAGTTTGAAGGCTGCATTCAATATTGAGGCCCTCTGTATTAAAGCTACCCCAAACAAAATCTGGTGGATGGTAGCGTCAGATGAAAGACTTGTCGGTTCCTTGCAAATAAGTGAGTTACTTTGTTCTTTTTCTGCAATTTGCCTATTTGCTTTTATCTAATTGGCTTTGGCTTTATACATTAAATATTGTGACTTAATTGAATGTATTATTTGCCTACAGCAAAGGAAATGAATGGAGCCAATCTCCTGACGTAGTAGGTAAACAGAGGCAGGTTAGTCTCACACGTTGACTATGCTGGAGGCAGGGCGATGTATAAATATCTCCTGGTGGTGTAGCTGAGATCATTAACTGTTAAAAGTTTTATATCTTGACATTTTTTGCAACAGTATGTTGAGGTAACAGAAGATTACCATTAATTTTACCTCTTACAACTACTATAAAACAATATGCACTAACCCTCCCCCAGCCACTTCAAAATATCCTGACAATATTTGGACTGCCCCAATAAAAAGCCTACAGGACTTGTTCCAAAATTAATCCTTTAGGAATCTTGCCTGTGAGAATTTATTTTACCAGAAATGTGCTTCATTATATTTTTAGCAATGGTTCTCTGGCTCTAAATTAAATGTGTCACCCACACAATAACATAGTAATGGGACTGAGTACTTCCTGTTGCCCTCGGCCTTCATTGTTCTCCCTGTACCATACATCATGGGTATGTTCGCACTGTAAGACAGACCCCTACAATTGAAAAGCAGCCAACCCACAGTGTGAAACAAAATGGTGCATTTTACCCTAGCCTGTCTTAATGAGAAATGCTTCAATTTCAAAACATTAATACAATTCTATAGGACCTCTGACAGGAATATAGGATCAGGACGAGGTCATCTAACTCCCCGTTCCACCATTCAATGAGATCCTGGTTGATCTGTACTACACCTCCATTTATCCACCTTTTGCTTTTATTTTAGTGTTTAATTCTGTTGTTATGTTTCCCTTCAATATTTGCTTTCACTAAAACTGTTAAAAAAATCCCAATGTTGGGGTACAATTACAAGATGTTATCTAAAAATTACTTTAAATTGCATCCAAAATGGTCCAAACTCGGCATTTGAGAAAATAAAAACTGGAGTTTAGAAGAGTGAGGGGAGACTTGATTGACGTATATAAGATCCTGAAAGGTCTTGACAAGGTGGATGTGGAAAGGATGTTTCCTCTTGCAGGGGAGTCCAGAACTAGGGGGCAGTGTTTTAAAATTAGGGATCGCCACATTAGGACAGAGGTGAGGAGAAATTTTTCTGCCTCAGAAGGTGGTGAAGTCAATGTCATTGAATAATTTTAAGGCGGAGGTAGATAGATTCTTGTTAGACAAGGGAACCAAAGATTATCAGGGGTAGATGGGAGGGTAGAATTTGAGACACAAGCAGATCAGCCATGATCTTATTGAATGGCGGAGCAGGCTAGAGGGGCCGAATGGCCCACTTCTGCTCCTAATTCGTGTGTTCATATGTAAACATGAAATATCTAATTTGAGGCACTTTTTTGGTCCCGGTCTCAACTGTGAACTGTGGTCATTTAAAACCTTTGATCTATATTCTCAGATAGCCTAACCTAATAAAAATCTGTCAATTCTTTGTCTTGAAAGCTCCAATTGACCATCATCCACAATCTTTTTTAGAATTTAGAACATTACAGCGCAGTACAGGCCCTTCGGCCCTCGATGTTGCGCCGACCTGTGAAACCATCTGACCTACACTATTCCATTTTCATCCATGTGTCTATCCAATGTCCACTTAAATGCCCTTAAAGTTGGCGAATCTACTACTGCTGCAGGCAGGGCGTTCCACGCCCTTACTACTCTCTGAGTAAAGAAACTACCTCTCACATCTGTCCTATATCTATCACCCCTCAACTTGAAGCTATGTCCCCTCGTGTTTGCCATCACCATCCGAGGAAAAAGACGCTCACTATCCACCCTATCTAACCCTCTGATTATCTTATATGTCTCTATTAAGTCACCTCTCCTCCTCCTTCTCTCCAACGAAAACAACCTCAAGTCCCTCAGCCTTTCCTCGTAAGACCTTCCCTCCATACCAGGCAACATCCTAGTAAATCTCCTCTGCACCCTTTCCATAGCTTCCACATCCTTCCTATAATGCGGTGACCAGAACTGCACGCAATACTCCAGGTGCGGTCTCACCAGAGTTTTGTACAGCTGCAGCATGACCTCGTGGCTCCGAAACTCGATCCCCCTACTAATAAAAGCTAACACACCATATGCCTTCTTAACAGCCCTATTAACCTGGTTAGCAACCTTCAGGGATTTATGCACCTGGACACCAAGATCTCTCTGTTCATCTACAGTACCAAGAATCCTCCCATTAGCCCAGTACTCTGCATTCCTGTTGCTCCTTCCAAAGTGAATCACCTCACACTTTTCCGCATTAAACTCCATTTGCCATCTCTCAGCCCAGCTCTGCAGCCTATCTATGTCTCTCTGTACCCGACAACATCCTTCGGCACTATCCACAACTCCACCGACCTTAGTGTCATCTGCAAATTTACTAACCCACCCTTCTACACCCTCTTCCAGGTCATTTATAAAAATGACAAACAGCAGTGGCCCCAAAACAGATCCTTGCGGTACACCACTAGTAACTAAACTCCAGGATGAACATTTGCCATCAACCACCACCCTCTGTCTTCTTTCAGCTAGCCAATTTTTGATCCAAAGCTCTAAATCACCTTCAACCCCATACTTCCGTATTTTCTGCAATAGCCTACCGTGGGGAACCTTATCAAACGCCTTACTGAAATCCATATACACCACATCCACTGCTTTACCCTCATCCACCTGTTTGGTCACCTTCTCGAAAAACTCAATAAGGTTTGTGAGGCACGACCTACCCGTCACAAAACCGTGCTGACTATCTCTAATGTACTTATTCTTTTCAAGATGATTATAAATCCTGTCTCTTATAACCTTTTCCAACATTTTACCCACAACCGAAGTAAGGCTCACAGGTCTATAATTACCAGGGCTGTCTCTACTCCCCTTCTTGAACAAGGGGACAACATTTGCAATCCTCCAGTCTTCCGGCACTATTCCTGTCGACAATGACGACATAAAGATCAAGGACAAAGGCTCTGCAATCTCCTCCCTAGCTTCCCAGAGAATCCTAGGATAAATCCCATCTGGCCCAGGGGACTTATCTATTTTCACACTTTCCAAAATTGCTAACACCTCCTCCTTGTGAACCTCAATCCCATCTAGCCTCGTAGCCTGAATCTCAGTATTCTCAACAACATTTTCTTTCTCTACTGTAAATACTGACGCAAAATATTCATTTAACACTTCCCCTATCTCCTCTGATTCCACACACAACTTCCCACTACTATCCTTGATTGGCCCTAATCTAACTCTTTTATTCTTGATATACCTATAGAAAGCCTTAGGGTTTTCCCTGATCCGATCCACCAATGACTTCTCGTGTCCTCTCCTTGCTCTTCTTAGCTCTCCCTTTAGATCCTTCCTGGCTAGCTTGTAGCTCTCAAGCGCCCTAACTGAGCCTTCACATCTCATCCTAACATAAGCCTTCTTCTTCCTCTTGACAAGCGCTTCAACTTCTTTAGTAAACCACGGCTCCCTCGCACGACAACTTCCTCCCTGCCTCACAGGTACATACTTATCAAGGACACGCAGTAGCTGCTCCTTGAATAAGCTCCACATTTCGATTGTTCCCATCCCCTGCAGTTTCCTTCCCCATCCTACGCATCCTAAATCTTGCCTAATCGCATCAAAGTTTCCTTTCCCCCAGTTATAATTCTTGCCCTGCGGTATATACCTGTCCCTGCCCATCGCTAAGGTAAACCTAACCGAATTGTGATCACTATCACCAAAGTGCTCACCTACATCTAAATCTAACACCTGGCCGGGTTCATTTCCCAGTACCAAATCCAATGTGGCATCGCCCCTGGTTGGCCTGTCTACATACTGTGTCAGAAAACCCTCCTGCACACACTGGACAAAAACTGACCCATCTAAAGTACTCGAACTATAGTATTTCCAGTCGATATTTGGAAAGTTAAAGTCCCCCATAACAACTACCCTGTTACTCTCACCCCTGTCGAGAATCATCTTCGCTATCCTTTCCTCTACATCTCTGGAACTATTCGGAGGTCTATAAAAGACTCCCAACAGGGTAACCTCACCTCTCCTGTTTCTAACCTCAGCCCATACTACCTCAGTAGCCGAGTCCTCAAACGTCCTTTCTGTCGCTGTAATACTCTCCTTGATTAACAATGCCACACACCCCCCTCTTTTACCATCTTCTCTGTTCTTACTGAAACATCTAAATCCCGGAATCTGCAACATCCATTCCTGCCCCTGCTCTACCCATGTCTCCGAAATGGCCACTACATCGAGATCCCAGGTACCAACCCATGCTGCAAGCTCACCCACCTTATTCCGGATGCTCCTGGCGTTGAAATAGACACACTTTAAACCAGGTTCTTGCTTGCCAGTGCCCTCTTGCGTCCTTGTAACCATATCCCTGACCTCACTACTCTCAACATCCTGTACACTGGCACTACAATTTAGGTTCCCATTCCCCTGCTGAATTAGTTTAAACCCCCCCGAAGAGCACTAGCAAACCTTTTAGGTTTGAGAATTCCAGATTTCCATTTCTCTTTGTGTGAAAGAATGATCCTTGATTTCCCTCCTAAATGGCTCAACTCCATTTACCCACCTTGGATCAATAATCCTTCTTTACCCTTGTCTAGCAAAAAATTGTCAATCTCAGTTTCAAAATTATTAATTGAGCTAGCATTTACTTCTTTTTGTGAATGTGAGTTCCACACTTGTACCACCTTTTCTGTGAAGAAGTTTTTTTCCTAACTTCCCTTCCGAATGGCCTGCTTCTGATTTTGCCATGATGTCCCCTTGTCCCTGACTCCCACACTAGCGGAAAAATTTCTCTCTATCTACCTTATCAGTTCCTTTCAAAATCCTAAAAGTTCAGTCAAATCATCCCTTAACCTCTAACTTTCCATAGAGTATAAGCCTTGCTTATGGAATCTCTCCTCACAATCCATGAAGCCCTGGTAACATTCTGGTGAACCTGTGCTGCATTTCTTTCAATGCCAATAGACAGCATTTCTATCCTGGGTCCAGCACAGGTGCGCAAAATACAGCCTGGGGCTACAAGAAGCCCACAAGCTCTGATAGTTCCATTAGTTCCAAGAGACTGGGTGGTCTCTTCCTATTATATATTTAGAGTATGTAGTTAATGAGTAAGGACCTCAAGAATTATGAGTATTATAAGAAAAATGAATTGCATTTATACAGCGCCTTTCGTGACCTCAGGATGTCCCAAAACACTTTCTAGTCAATTAAGTACTTTTTGAAGTGTGGTTACTGTAGTACTGTAGGAAACATGAATAAGAGGTCATGTTGTAGAGTAAATTACAGGAATGTCCATTAACAAGTAGGATTGGAGGACTGTTGGGACTGTGGGGTATTTCTTGATACATGATAACAAAATTGAAAATAAAAGTGATCATCTTAATGGGAAAATGCTGTTGTGATCCTCAGACAGTTAAATTCAATCTACTCGCAGGGTTCAGGCAACTCAACAAGGGAATCGGAGAGGAGGCAAAATGGTAAACAATTAGTGTCACAGCTCATTTGGGAAAACAAGTGGAAATCTTTACCAGGACATTGCAGTTTTACAGTGTGACTAAGATGCACTCTGAATGATTTTTCTGTTTATACTGCTAACATCATTGTTTTGTCTCATCAGTACAATTTCATACAGGAGTGACTCCGTGTGAATGTGTTATAATGTGTAATAACGAGGCAGTTCAACAGGAATGTTTGCAAAATCACAACACTTTTCACGTTTAGGATTGATTTATCAATGTATAGAAATTAAATGAAAAGTTCAGATCGTTTCATAAACTGCAAGAGCCAAGTTAAGATAGCTTCCAGGCAATAACTGACTTGATGACTCAACTGCAACTCTTTGTTTACTCACTACATTTGAGTAATTGAAAGCAGTGCAAAAAACAGAGTCAAGATTAGACTCGAATGACAACTGCAAGAGGCTATTGTGGCAGGGAGTGCACAAAAGTATCCCTAAGATTTTCCCACTGACTGTTTTTCCTGTCTTCTGGTTAGCATCACACAGTTAGGAACTGAACATAAGATGACTCACAGGTGCAAACTGTTGCACTGCCAGCCTGTATACAGCTTTCAGTGCCAGGTCAGTGCACCTTTTATGCAGCTATTTATTTCAGTCGAAAAGCTAACAGACATCCAGCCTCATCAGCACATAAAGTGGGGTTTCCCTGAGGATTATGGTAAGTGATTATGGCCTGTTAAGCAAATGAAGTTTTTCTTGGAAATAGGTCACACACTTAGACTAAAGACCAAATGAGAGCAGTAATGGCATCTAATGAGCTATGAATTCAGTATTTTTACTTTATTCTGCTACCCTTGACCTGCTTCTTGACCTCAGATGTATAAATATTCAGACCTACAACAGGCAGGAGACATGAGGGAATAACATTCTGACAGAAAGAAATGAAAGGGAAGGACCAGAAGAGACAGAAACCACCCAGCCTTCTGGTTAGATTTCTGTTTTGGCCTTCACTCCTTCCCTTAGCAACATCCTGCTGCCAAATTGCCACTGTGTTGCTGTCAGTCACATGCTAACTGCACTCAGCTGCACAACTGACAGCTGAAGCCCAAGATCCTAGATTTAGAGAAAGCTTCAAACGTCATTTGGAAAACAGTAGAGTTTCATAATTGCATAATTTTTAAAAACTTACTGATCAGGCCGATAATCTGGTAGCACTGTGCTGTGTCCTGACAGATCTCTGATGACTCCTGTTCCTCGCACACTTGCATCTCCCCAGCTTAGCAGATCTAGAGGTGGACCTCACCCTACATGGAGAGAGAGGAAAGTCAAAAGTTGAGTTAGCATGGGCTGGTCCTGGCCATCGGTTGCAAAAACAATCATTATAAAAAACAAAAAATAACATCTCGATTCCTCAAGATATGAAAATCTTGATATGTTCTTTATTCTTTTCTTTTGACTTTAAGAATATTTGCCAGGAATTCCCTTGAGGAGATAAGTGCCATTACAATGGTGTATCTATGCCATAAAGCCATTGTCCAACACAAAGATCTGAGGCAAATATGGTGCATGAGTTAAGCCATCTGTAATTTCCTGGGACTTTTAGCACAAACTCCTTTTAGCAAAACACTGATCAAGGTCACAGACCTAAAACAGTAACCCTACCTTCCTGTAAGTGCTGATATTTAATTGAATCCGAAAATTCAGTTGGCGAGTGTTTTTTTGTAGCCTAGGAGCAAAGTGCAGCGATTCTATAAAGACTGACTTAACATCAATTTTTTAAAAAGGCTACATTTATTAACAGTTTAAAATGTTTATTTAGAAGGATAAATTCTGCGAATTCTGCATTGAGGTGAGCTCGACGATTGGGCTGGATTTTGTAGTCCTGCTGCCTGAAACATGGCGGCCATCCTGCACATGACCCACGTGGTGGTGCCGCAGCAATTTCGGCCACTTACCATAATGACGGCAGCCACCCCCCCACTCAATCATGTAGCAGGAGCAGCAGGAGCAGCATTCGCGACAGTGTGAATGGCATCACCTAATGCAGGAGTAGGTGCTGGTGCCATCTTTAAAAGGCTGCCAGCCCTCCAAACAGTGTATCCAAATGCAGAGTTTCCCCCTTCCTCCTTATCCATAAAATAATGCAGAGTTGACCCCTTCCTCCACCCCACTCCCCCTCCCCCCCCCCCACCCCCGCCATTATCCATACACACAATGCAGAGTTGACTCCTTCCCCACCTCGGTGGCACCAGCTTCTTATGGATGGGAAAGTGAAGGTATGTGAGTGCCACACGTTGAGCTCAAAAGTGGGAACGGATGGTAAGATCGCGGCGAATTACATTCAAATGGATGCAAAGAGGTACTTACCATATTTAAAGTAGGGTCCTGTTGCAGAGCAGCGGAGGTGTCACCACAGAGTTTTTCTGCCCCCTGCAAGATCAGAACCAGCAATCCAAGCGCTGGTTTCCAGGGCGGCTACTGCCGCTCCGATTCTCCGACGCCCCCGCCACGAAACCTGACATCGGGAAGAGAATAAGATCTAGCTCCTTGTGTGGGTTGCACCTATAAATTTAGAAGTAACATTTTTTAAAAGCAAGCCTTGCCATTAGCACCTCTTTTTAGAATCAAACAGATGGATATAGTTAACTTTAACACTCCTTTCCGTTTGTACTGAAGTTACTTGGACTTCCTTCACGCTGTCGGTCTGACAGAACCCTCCAAGGCCAACACTATCATCTCATTGTTTTAACAAAAAAAAAGAAAAAGTAATGGAAATTGATAGGAAACAACAAAATGATAAAAATAATAAATCTGTAGGCGAGGTCTTCCCATGAAATGCTCACCACTGATTATTTCAGCAAAGAAACTCTTTAACTTACATAAAAACAAGTACACTGGTAATACTATTTGTTTAAACAAATGAAGGTTCTTGGGTTTTGGAGATAGGAGAATTATATATTTAGAAGGATATGCAGCTGGGGTTCGATAAAGTAAGGTGGGAGGAGACTTGTGTGGAGAATAAACACCAGCATAGACCTGTTGGGCGAATGGTCTGTTTCTGTGCTGTAAATTCTATGTAATATAGTAAAACAAAACCTGTTCATATTCTTGACTAAGACCTGGAGAATGGAGTGAGCAACATCAGCTCGATGGCCTTTAGTCATTGCACAAGAACACAAGAAATAGGAGCAGGAGTAGACCATATTGCCCATCGAGACTGCTCCGTCATTTAATATGATCATGGCTGATCTTAGGCTTCAATTCCACTTTCCCACCCGCTCGCCATATCCCTTGATTCCCTGAGAGACCAAAAATCTGTCTATCCCAGCCTTAAATGTATTTAATGATGGAGCTTCCACAACCCTCTGGGGTAGAGAATTTCAAAGATTCACAACCCTTTGAGTGAAGAAATTTCTCCTCATCTCAGTCCTGAATGATCATCCCCTTATCCTGAGACTGAGCCACCGTGTTTTAGATTCCCCGACCAGCAGAAACAATGGGCTGGATTTTATAAGCTCGCCACCGATCTCGGCAATATTGAAGACGGCTCATGAGCCATTCCATTTAGTTTAAATATATAAAGAGATAGTCATTTAAAATTTATTTTAAAAATTAAATAAATGTTTCTAGCCCCTCTCCCACCCCACCAATAACCATACAATTCATTCCTTGCCCTCTCCCCCACCTTGTGTACCTGACCTTTCCCCCACAAAGTTCATAAACTTTTAACTTCACCCCTTCCCACCATCCCCTACACCAATCAGATTAGTTTGACCCCGCTCACCCCACCCTGCACTGAAATACTTACTGCTCCCCGCTCCCCATAAGTGTCTCGCATCGGATCTCCAGGCAGAGATCCGAATGCGCGGGAGTGTTGGCCACTGGCACCAATATCGGAGCGGGACAGACAGCGGTAGCAGGTAAGTGATTAATTCATTTATTTGCATTTTTAAAATATGTAAATTCTGCTCCCGTTGCCGAGTGGCGTGAAGGTCACCTCGAGGCCTCGCCGCTGCCGACAATATCAGGCTGGGCGTTCCCGGCATCGAGGCCCGTGATGGGCCTCTGCCGGAGGTATTTTCTGGCCGCCCCGCAATGACCCCAGAGGTCAGGGGGGGTCTGTAAAATCCAGCCCAGTCTCTCAGTGTCTACCTTATCCAGTCCCGTCAGAATCTTGTATGGTTCAATGAGATCGCCTGCCATTACCATTTTGACAAGCCCTCGAATGCCTTTCAGTTTTCATAAAAAGTTCCCCATCTGGGTTTTACGAATTAAATCTGATTCAAATGACCTGCGCAGCAAAGTGACTTGTGCTAGGTTTGTGGACTTTTGCCAGAGCTTCATATCAGCAACTCTTTTCTCTCCAATGTCACAGAAACTTAATAAAGTGATTCAACATCTTCAGTCCAAATTGTATTTTTTGACTTGAAAGAATATTCGTTTTTTTATGACAAAAAAATGTAATGTATGGGAATGTCAGACCCATTCAAAGCAACGATTAAAATTCTGTCCTCCTATAAACAATGATCTTTATTACAGGCTGAGGCTCGCTTTATCTCAGTGTGAATCGTTTTGGAAAGAGGATCTGAAGAAACGGGCAGTTCTTACTGTTTGAATGTGTATCCAATTTAGTATATAAAATGCAAGAGGTACAAATGGAAGCAATAAGTTTGGACAAAGTTGAATAATACTGTTCACTTGTCAAAGAGCAGATGGGCAGTGTGAAATTCTCTGCTGAAAACCACCAGATGTGGAAAAGCGGCTTATGGGAAATGGGTGGAGCACTGCAATATTGAAGACTGTCACCACCAGACATTTATATCATCGCTTTCTTAAGGTATTTGACATTTGATTTCATTTTCATAAACTGTGGGCCTGTTTTTATTTAAAATGCCATCAGTCCAAATTCTATTTTACATCTCTTATAATACATCTGTGATTACAATAGTAGTTAAATAGAGATCAATTACCTACATGTTTTTCATTGCAGTTTAGATGGAGTGTTGGGACTCTGATCATTTTGGACATACTGATGCTTAATACATCAAAAAGTTGGTTAATACATCTTCAGCCATTGCCAACATTTTTGTGACTATTTAATCCAATTTTGTTTTTTTTTCTGTGCCAGTATAATTCCAACATTATTCCATCAAGTCAGTTTTGGACTTGAAAGAAAATCTATTAAAAGAAAATATGCTTGGGGGTGACATTGCCACTGAGGGAGACAGCATGTGGTCACTCCTCCCCTACACTGCTACAGAAGGTGCCATTTAAAAATAACTTGCTGATGTAATGGAAACACAGTAGGGTTGGTTTTCAGAAAGAATGAAGTCAAAATGAGCCAAGGAGCTTTCCTTATCGAATGTAATCTTCTGGTCGAGTGAAACTACATGATATTCATTCAAATGATCACATTTGCATTAGTGTGTACCTTGGCATCAAAGATTGTGGAAAAACCAGTGCCCACTTCATTCATGATTACCCACAATAGTCCTTCTGAAAAATACAGTGAGACATAGGCCAGTAAAATGGCCTATGGCTGAATTGCAGTGAAATAAAACCTTTAAGACATCAGACACTACTTTTTGGCAAATTACAGGGTAGACATGGATCTGATTGTATTGAAAGTTATGGGAATGCATTAAACTGTGTAGTGCAGTGGAGTCCAGGGCATTGTACTATAAAGTGATGGCACAGAGATAAATGCCCAGGATTCTTCACACAGTAAAGTGTCAGTGTTAGATCTGCCATTGTGAAATAGCAGCAGATTGAAGAAGGGAATTCAGAGGGAAAGGCACTGTTCATCATCCTTGTGTACTTCCTCCTGGCCAAGTCAGCCAACATTGGTGAAGGTGAAGGCTGCCATGACCATGCTTGATGCTAGTAAGGCCCAGAAAAAAGTGATGGGGAGAGAAATACTACACCAAGAGAGAGATTCAACATCATTGAAGAAAAAGAACATGGAAACAGGGCAGACAGTTCACTCACTGCCAGGTGCCACAAACAACAATGAAAAAAAAAAGCAAATTACTGCAGATACTGGAAATATGAAATAAAACCAAAACATGCTGGATACTCAGCAGGTCTGGCAGCATCTGTGGAGAGAGAAGCAGAGTTAACGTTTCAGGTCAGTGACCTTTCATCAGAACTGGCAACGGTTAGAAAATAATTAGGTTTTAAGCAAATAAAACAGGGGTGAAGTGAAATCAAATGAAAAAAACCTGGTTTTTGTGGTGTTGGTTGAAGGACAAACAATGGCCAGATCACCCAAAAAAACTTCCTTGCTCTTTGTCGAATTATACAATTTATGTCCACTTGAGATGTTCAGCAGGTTTAAAACCTCATCCAAAATGACCCCAAATGGGTAATTTGGATCACACGCCTGATGCTTGGGGTAATCAAAGTTTTGTGCTAATGAAGGGAGAAGATTTGGCTCAGGTTTAACAAACACATTACTTTTATTTCTAAAGATCAAAAACACACTAAAAGAAAAGGCTTACGAATGAACTGAAGATTGTGATCAGAATAAATCTCAGTGCAATTCCAGTGATGTTATTAAGATATGACAACTGGAGGAAATCTTCCTAATTAGAAACCAGAGTTGCCAAAGTTTTGAAAATTAGGATAACGGAGTAAATATAAGCTAAAAAACTGAAAGGTCGGATGTGGCTTCAAAATGCAGTGCAATCAGAATGACCAATGTAAAATGAAGAGCAATCACTTTAACCACAGCCTGTCTAATATCAAAATCAATTAGATATGAACTATAATCTTAATCCTATTTTACGCACAGTGAAATATGTGGTAGTAGAAAGCACGGTCATTGATGCAGTTCTGCATTATCAAAATAGAAATACAGAATTAAAACTGTGCTCTAATTTGTGATTTACTACAATTTCAAGTTAGACCTTTGTCCAGCTTTTTAAAAAATATACTGAATGACCTCACGCTCCTGACCTTTCAAGCCACAATCAGAACACACGCTGCCAACTGGAAACTCTCAGGCCTGAGGCTCTCTCAGTGATGTGTGTCTGTGTTTTCAGTGTGGCATTGATCCTCCACTTCACACTCAATCATTATAGGTAGTAGTCCAATTGTTTTATGGGCCAGTGAAAGAGGGCCACATCCCATCTTACAATTTCCTGATTCGAGATGGGGAGTCACAAGTGAATTATAAAGTCAGTTATTCTTTCACAAAGCAGGGAAAGACAAACATAAAGAAAAACAGACTTTGATGTCATCAGATACAATCATAAAAACAATGTCACATTATCCAGAGGCAAAATTAGACATCCCACTGACGTGGTCTGATAATTATACAGAGGCGAGTTAAAGTCAAAGTGCCTGGTGAATCAAAGTTAGTTTAAAGAGATATTTCAGTTCTTTGAGAAGCTGTGAATAAACATGTCAGCCACGAAATTTAGCTTCTTAGCACTACCCAATTTTTCAGCACTACGTCTGTAGATGGCTTCCGCAGTGCACATGCACACTTCTGGTGCTGCTGTGCCAGATACCACTTTGGTGAGGGCATCAGAGCGCCCGCAGGGAGCGTGTGCCTGAAGTACGCAGTGTAGGCAGATCAGTGTAACGCTGATTTGACGCCAGCACTGGCATTTTGGAGCTCATCTCTCCTGATATCGCCCTCTCTTAACCTCTCACAGCTGAACAACAGGAAGGACCCTCTATCAGTGCTATTTAAAGGGATCATCAATTATTTTCAGGTTAGTTGTTGATTTGATTTCTGTTGGCTGTTGCTGCAATTGTAGAAGTGTTTGGTGGTTTCTAGAGTTGTTTAAAGTTGCTAAAGTCTACAGGAAGTGGTGTGGCATGTGCTGAAGGTCATCGTCCTGACGTCAAGGATTCTGAACAAACCACGTGCTCCCAGACATGGATCTTTATGCATCAACCTTGGACTAGAGCATGACATGGAGAATAAGCAGAGGGAACACAGAGCAGGACATGCTGCTGGAAAATGGAAGGGGAAGAGGGGAATAAGGCAGCAGGCCACATCCATCCAGGGTGTTCAGGGAAAAATTGTCCTACCCGAACCTTAGTGAGGAACACTGGTCGGAATTTTACGCCACTGCAGTGAGCCGGATGATGGTGGGAGGGGTGGCGCAAAATGGATCGGGAGGCTCCGGGAAATCTTTCCGACCCACTCCCGCCTCCGCCCCACTTTACGTAAGGTGGGGGGGCGGGTGGCGGAAAACGGGCCGCTCGCCCCAGGCCAATCAATGGCCAGTTAAGGGTCTTCGCTCACCTCCACGGGAATTTACCTGTGACAAGCGGGGCATCCTGGAGCCGGGAAAGGATGCCCGGTGAAAGCTGTCGGCCTCTCCGTCCCCCGGGGGGAGCCCTGACAATCGGGCATAGAGTGCCTGATTGAGGGCCGTCCCTGCTTCCCCAATCACCCCTCGGACCCAAGATGCCTCCCCCTTTCCCCCAAACAACCACCCTTGCCTCGCCAGGGCACGACCGCTTACCCTCAGCAAGGCAACCCAAACTTACCTGCAGTCCTGGCTCCTTGTCCGCAGCTCGGCTGCAGATCCAGCAATGGCCACCGCTCCTGGTGTCGCTGCTGGGACTAAGAGCTGCCGGCTCGATGATTGGCCGGCAGCTCAATGAGGCGGGACTTCCTCCCTCAAGCGGATAGAAGTCCCGCCTCGGAACAATTAAAGCCTGGGGACCCGTAAAATACGGGATGGATCCCCAGGCTAGGCGGAAGCGGGTTCGCCATCGAATTCTACGTCTGTGGCCAGCTCCCATCCACCCAACGCAAAATCCAGCCCAGTGTGTCAGACGTCTTCACTTCACCAAGACATCCTCATTGAAATCTGCCACCCACTACAGCCACAACTGCACCTTCAGAGCATGGCAAAGACAGTATTGCCAGTGGCTGTGAATATGGGCATGAAGCTTCATGCACCTGGCTTCTTCCAGGCTTGAGCAGACAATATTTCCAAGATCTCCCAGTTTACCATCCACTGTTGTAAAATGGCCACCAAGGCTCTGTATTCCAAGAGAGCTGAATATATTTCATTCTCTCTTGCCAGAGAGAGCAGGCAGAGTGAGCAGGAGACCTTGAGGATTGCAGGCTTCCTCATGGTGCAGGGTGCCATTGTCTGCATGCACGTTGCTTTTTAGGCACCACATGTCAATTCTGAGATGTACATCAACCAAAAGGGATTTCACTCTCTGCGTATCATGCAGCATGCCCTATATTTGAGCAGCAGTCATGATGTCTTCACTCCTCTGTGCCACCTACATTTGCGTCATCATGGCAAACTAGATGGTGGCTACTGGGTGACAAGGGCTATCCTTGGATGACATGGTTCATGACCCCGGTGTGCAATCCATGCATATGTGGGCAGCATGCTTATAACAAAAGTCATGCTACCACACGAAATGTGATAGAGCAGACCATTAGGGTGCTTAAACAATGCTCTGCTGCCTGACCTTCTCTGGAGGAACCCTGTGTTTTTTTTATTCAGTACTGTCATGTGGGCGTTGCTGACTAGGCCACATTTATTGTCCATCCCTAATTGCCCTTGAGATGGCGGTGGTGTGCTGCCTTCTTGAACCGCTACAGTCCTTGGGGTGTAGGTGCTGTTAAGAAGGGAGTTCCAGGATTTTGACCCAGCGACAGTGTAGGAATGGTGATATAGTTCCAAGTCAGGATGGTGTGTGGCTTGGAGGGGAACTTGCAGGTGGTGATGTCCTCATGCATCTGCTGCTCTTGTCCTTCTAGGTGGTAGAGGTCGCGGGTTTGGAAGGTGCTGTCTAAGGAACTTTGTTGAGTTTCTGCAGTGTAGCTTGTAGATGGTACACACTGCTGACACTGTGTGTCGGTGGTGAAGGGAGTGAATGTTGAAGGTGGTAAGTGGGGTGCCTATGAAGTGAGCTTATTGGGTGTTATTGGAGCTGCACCCATCCAGGCAAGTGGAGAATATTCCATCACACTCCTGACTTGTGCCTTGTAGATAGTGGACAGGCTTTGGGGAGGCAGGAGGTGAGTTACTTGCTGCAGAATTCCCAGCCTCTGTCCTGCTCTTATAGCCACAGTAGTTATGTAGCTGGTTCAGTTGAGTTGCCCAGGTCTTGCTGCATCTGGATACAGGCGGCTTCATTATCTGAGGAGTCGCGAGTGGTGTTGAACATTGTACAATCATTAGTGAACAACCCCACTTCTGACCTTATGATGGAGGGAAGGTCATTGATGAAGTAACTGAAGATGATTGGGCCTAGGACACTACCCTGAGGAACTCTTGTAGTGATGCCCTGGGACTGAGATGATTGACCTCCAACAACCACAACCATCTTCCTTTGCACTAGGTATGATGCCAACCAGCGGAGGGTTTTCCCCCGATTCCCATTGACTCCATTTTGCTGGGGCTCCTTGATGCCATACTTGATCAAATGCTGCCTCGATGTCAAGGGCAGTCACTCTCACCTCACCTCTTGAGTTCAGCTCTTTTGTCCATGTTTGGACAAAGGCTGTAATGAGATCAAGAGCTGAGTGGCCCTGGCGGAACCCAAACTGAGTGCCAGTGAGCAGGTTATTGCTAAGTAAGTGCCACTTGATAGCAACATCGACGACCCCTTCCATCACTTTGCTGATGATCAAGAGTAGATTGATAGGGCGGTAAATGGCCAGGTTGAATTTGTCCTGCTTTTTATGGACAGGACATACTTGGGCAATTTTCCACATTGCCAGGTAGATGCCAGTGTTGTAGCTGCACTGGAACAGGTTGGCCAGGGGTGCAGCAAGTTCTGGAGCACAAGTCTTCAATATTATTCAGGTCTGGCAGCATCTGTGTAGAGAGAAACAGAGATAATGTTTCAGGTCTGTGACCCTTCATCAGAACTGGCAACAGTTAGAAATATAACAGTCTTTGATCAAGTGAGAGGGGGGAGGGAGGGGAAGTAGAACAAGAAGGACGGACAGGGAAGAGGTTAAGTGGCAGATGTCATGGCACAGAAAGGAAATGGAGTGCTAAATAGTTGTAGCAAAAGACAAAGCACGAGTCCAAATGGGGTGCTAATGGTAGAATAATGAACAGGTCTATACGAAAGCAAAACCATGAAAAATAAGTTTAAGACTAGCACATGGTTATAAATAAATAAATAAAATGTTAAAAGAATATATTTTTAAAAAATCAGAACAGTTCTGATGAAGGGTCACGGACCTGAAACGTTAACTCTGTTTCTCTCTTCACAGATGCTGCCAGACTTGCTGAGTATTTCCAACACTTTTTGTTTTTATTCAAGATCTTCAGCATAACTGGACTCCACGCATCTCATTTATTTTGCATCAGACGACATAAAAGAACTCATTACAGGCAGATTGATGTGGAATTAGCTGTTTAACTCAATTAAGTTGATAATTTCACTTCCCACTTCACTAAAGCAATCGATGTGAAGCCACCTCAAGTAGGTAGGCTCACACTAGCTCAGTGCAGTATAACTCCAGTCTTACACACTGTGTGATTGAGTCATAGAACTGCACAGAACAGTACTAAGGTCACAAAATTACACTGTGAGATTTTAGCATCAAAACAAGTAACACATTGGTCAGAAATTTCTCTCTCTGCTATTTTAGTGGTGGCATTAACCCATTTCATTTCATCTGGTTAACACCTCTGCACAAATAACAGACAGGAATTTCAGGCAAGTGTGTGCTAAGCATTCATTATTCTCATCCCACAGTATAATTTCAAAGCGCAAAGTAATTGTCAAACGACCAAAGGTGAGATGAGGAGAAATTTTTTTACCCGGCGAGTTATGATCTGGAATGCACTGTCTGAAAGGGCAGTGGAAGCAGATTCAATAGTAACATTCAAAAGGAATTGGATAAATACTTGAACGGGAAAATTTTTCAGGGCTATGTGGAAAGAACAGGTGAGTTGCACTAATTCGATAGCTCTTTCAAAGAGCCAGCACAGGCACGATGGACCGAACGGCATTGTTCCATGTTGTATTATTCTGTGTAAGAGTTTACGATAACATAGCTCATCAGGTTTTGCTTTGGTTACATTCATGTGGGCTGGTAACTACACCAAATGGCACCATTTGAGGTCCTGTAGATTTGTCCCCCTTCCCAAAGAACAAGCAAATATCTTTTTGGTCCTGAGAATCTCGGTGATTGTGAGAACCAGAGTACTCAGTACTTCCCCATGAAATACTGTTTTCATTTCCTCTCGGGGGACTTGACTGAATCACTTGTGATTTCATTACTGATGAGTTACCCAGTCAGCCTTTGCTTTGCAAAATAAAAAATTACACTTCATGAGAAGGATTGAAATATCATTATTGAACTCTGCTCTTGTGTGTGTTTGAATGGATTTTGATGTGAGCTTTCAGTTTTGTAGTTTTTAGTAATCAGCAAATTTTAAATTTACTCAAGCTGAACTTAGGATTTTATCGATTCTATCTATTGATGTGCAGTGGTGTGTTTACCAAAGGAATGCTTTGACATTTAAGAGAAAAAGTAATGGATGGAAATTGTGAGGGCCTTGAATTGGGCGTGCTGAGATTTTCAGTGTGTGTTCCCGTCACACACAACTCTTACAGGATCTAACTTGGGGAATTTACCCCATAACCTATTAGCCTACAATTATCCTACAGATATCAGGTACAAGGTACAGTTGACAGACTGAACTATATTACTGGCTGTACTTAGCTGTTCACATACCAGAGGAGAATGTTCTATCCCTCATAACAGTTAAAATAGTCCAGAATAAGTTTTAAAAATCTTAAGTGAAGGAGGTCCAGTGGACTGGTTGGGAACTTTTGAAACTTGGCTTTGCATCAAACTGGTATTACTGATTGAGTTTTGCACCACACATAGTCTAAGAATGTATCTCCAGCAGATGATCCAATACCTCTCCCCTTCAGTACACTCAAGAGTCAGATTATTGAGTAGATTGCAGAACCATATCCCATATCATGTTGGTGCATATCCAAAACCACATGACATCACACCAAAAATTGTAGTTTAACAGCAGCATTAGTGTTACAGGTATTTTTTAACACATCAGTTTTCTTTTGAATCAAAAATTTCAAGAGATGGATGCTGTGTTAACTTTGGACAGGCTGATATAAAATCATAAGTTCTTGTTGGAGTGTATTTCCCGAGAATGAGCACTGAAAGTTGTTGTGCCAAGTTATAATCATTGCACTCTGCCTTCAGGAAACAAGGCTGGGGAGTTTCCATTGTTACAGGAATTCCACACCCATCATTTCATCGTCCTGCGCAGAATATACTGGGAATAAAGGAAGTGTCCTTAAGTCAAGGCCTGTACTATGAAAGATAAAAGATGTAGGTTATGATTGCTGACTGGCTCATAAAGTTATTTGCTACAGTCAGAAAGTCCAATGGTGTCAACATTTGTGGAATGAGAGTAAAACTCTGTTATATGCACCAAGTCAGGATTGACACCAAGCTACAGACAGACAAGCATGAAGTGGCAGTACCACTACTGGCTAAAAAAATTTATGAAATTGGTAAAGTGCTCATTTCAGAACTGGGCATACTGTACTCCAGTGTGAGTGGTTTTCTCATCTTACTTATTGATAGGCCCATTCATCTATACAATATTCAGTGTGGTGTGTCATGGAAAATAGGCCAAGCTGAACTAGTTACAATGTTAAATAAAAACAAGAAATGCTGGAACCACTCAGCAGGTCTGGCAGCATCTGTGAAAAGAGAAGCAGAGTTAACGTTTCGGGTCAGTGACCCTTCATCGGAACAATGTTAGCTGTGGTTCAGTGGGTAGCATTCTTGTCTCTGAATCAAAAGGTTGCAGGTTCAATGTCCTGCTTCAGGTAATTGAGCATAATATCCAGGCTGACACACTCAGTGTAGCACTGAGGGACTGCTGCATTGTCAGAGGTGCTGTCTTTCAGATGGCTCATTGAAACAAATCCTGTTTGTCCTCTCCGGTGGATGCAAAAGATCCCTCAGCACTATTTTGAAGAAGAGCAGGTGAGTTCTCCCCAATGTCCTGACCAATATTTATCACATTGTTGTTTGTGGGAGCTTTCTATGCACAACATGGCTGTTGTGCTTCCTAAAATAGTGACTTACAGTTTCAAAGTCCTTTATTGTCTGTAAAACATTTTGGGATATCCAGAGGTTGTGAAAGGCACTATATAAATGCAAGTTTTTCATTTTTCCTTTTTAGTTGCTAGTTCCACCAGATATAAGGTGGTGAGAGGCCGAGGAGGGACTTGTATTGAAACCAAGTCACTAGAGTAAGGACAGTGCCTGATAGAGCTTGGCAACTGTAGGTCAATAGGTGAGAAAGAAGCACACAGGATAAGATGTGGGTAGCAGAGTCCTGCAGGAGTTTGCGTGGGGTGATGCAGGGTGATGAGGAGAGAATCTGTGATGTCAAGCTCGAACATCATGAAGAAATAGAGCGGGGCAGGCTCAGCAGCAGTCCAGACTACCAAAGAGAAGTCTAAATGCTTCATAACTGTCAGCTGAACCTGAAGATTAGATTACTCATTAACATCAGTGGTTGGGAAACTATTGGAAAAAATTCCGGGGCAGGATTAATCTCCACTTGGAGAGGCAGGGATTAATCAGGGATAGTCAGCATGGCTTTGTCAGGGGGAGGTACTGTCTAACTAACTTGATTGAATTTTTCAAGGTGGTAACTAGATGTGCAGATGAGGGTGAAGCAGTTGATGTAGTCTACATGGACTTCAGTAAGGCTTTCGTTAAGGTCCCGCATGGGAGATTGGTCAAGAAGGTAAGAGCCCATGGGATCCAGGGCAATTTGGCAAATTGGATCCAAAATTGGCTTAGTGGCAGGAGGCAGAGGGTGATGGTCGAGGGTTGTTTTTGTGAGTGGATGCCTGTGACCAGTGATGTACTACAGGAATCGGTGCTGGGATCCTTGCTGTTTGTAGTGTACATTAATGATTTAGATGTGAATATAGGAGGTATGATCAGTAAGTTTGCGGATGACACAAAAATTGGTGGTGTCGTAAATAGTGAGGAGGAAGGCCTTAGATTACAGGACGATATAGATGGGCTGGTAAGATGGGCGGAGCAGTGGCAAATGGAATTTAATCCTGAGAAGAGTGAGGTGATGCATTTTGGGAGGACTAACAAGGCAAGGGAATATACAATGATGGTAGGACCCTAGGAAGTACAGAGGATCAGAGGGACCTTGGTGTACTTGTCCATCGATCACTGAAGGCAGCAGCACAGGTAGATAAGGTGGTTTGGAAGGCATATGGGATACTTGCCTTTATTAACCGAGGCATAGAACATAAGAGCAGGGAGGTTATGATGGAGCTGTATAAAACGCTAGTTAGGCCACAGCTGGAGTACTGTGTACAGTTCTGGGCACCACACTATAGGAAGGCTGTGATTGCAGTGGAGAGGGTGCAGAGGAGATTCACCAGGATGTTGCCTGGGCTGGAGCATTTCAGCTGCGAGAGAGACTGAATAGGCTAGGGTTGTTTTCCTTAGAGCAGAGAAGGCTGAGGGGGAACCTGATTGAGGTATACAAAATTATGAGTGGCAATGATAGATTAGCTAGGAAGAAACTTTTTCCCTTAGCGGAGGAGTCAATAACCAGGGGGGATAGATTTAAGGTAAGAGGCAGGAGGTTTAGAGGGGATTTGAGGAAAAATTATTTCACCCAGAGGGTGGTTGGAATCTGGAACACACTGCCTGAAGAGGTGGTAGAGGCAGGAACCCTCACAACATTTAAGAAGTATTTAGATGAGCACTTGAAACACCATTGCGTACCAGGCTATGGGCCAAGTGCTGGAAAATGGGACAAGAATAGTTAGGTGCTTGATGGCCGGCACGGACATGATGGGCCAAAGAGCCTGTTGTATGACTCTATACTCGAGAGTTACCTGATTTATTTTAAGCGTGTGTTTTATTCTTTTTAAGACACATTTGTACCCTCCATCAATGCATTATTGAGAACAGCTATCAGTGAGCTTTGCAAGGTGTGTGCTAATTCTCACATAAGTCATTACAACTTTTTTTTAATTCATTCATGGGATGTAGGCGTTGCTGACTAGGCCATTTTTATTGCCCATCCCTAATTGCCCTTGAGAAGGTGGTGGTGAGCTGCCTTCTTGAACCGCTGCAGTCCATGTGAGGTAGGTACACCCACAGTGCTGTTAGGAAGGGAGTTCCAGGATTTTGACCCAGCGACAGTGAAGGAATGGCGATATAGTTCCAAGTCAGGATGGTGTGTGGCTTGGAGGGGAACTTGCAGGTGGTGGCGTTCCCATGCATTTGCTGCCCTTGTCCTTCTAGTTGGTAGAGGTCGCGGGTTTGGAAGGTGCTGTCTAAAGAGGTTTGGTGAGATGCTGCAGTGCATCTTGTAGATGGTACACACTGCTGCCACCGTGTGTCGGTGGTGGAGGGAGTGAATGTTTGTGGATGGGGTGCCAATCAAGCGGGCTGCTTTGTCCTGGATGGTGTTGAGCTTCTTGAATGTTGTTGGAGCTGCACCCATCCAGGGAAGTGGAGAGTATTCCATCACACTCCTGACTTGTGCCTTGTAGATGGTGGACAGGCTTTGGGGAGTCAGGAGGTGAGTTACTCGCCGCAGGAGTCCCAGCCTCTGACCTGCTGATGTAACCACGGTATTTATATGGCTATTCCAGTTCAGTTTCTGGTCAATGGTAACCCCTAGGATGTTGATAGTGAGAGATTCAGCGATTGTAATGCCTTTGAATGCAAGTATATCAAGAAACAATCACATTCAATACCAAGAGATGTTGCGTCTGGTACATACCTGATCCTGAAACCACTCTCATATTTCTCCTATCTGGAACTTCATCTTCATTATCACTTGCTCAGAGCTGGGCTTTAGGGCATCTGCTGTGCTCTACACTTTTTCTTGGTTACTCACAAGTTTTGCAACTTCGACTCGAGTTCCTCCTCAACACACCATTTGTATGGACATTGAAAATATGAGTTTTGATGGGTTGGAGTTTGATCTGGACTCATCATACAAGTGGAGTTCCAAACTGTGCTGGTTTCTGGGTTATGAGGAGAGGGAGCACTTTGCTGGTATCAGAAGAAGGAGCACTGTGCTTCTCTCTGGGGTATAAGGAGAGGGAGCACTGTAATGGTCTCTGGGTTATGAAGAGATGGAACATTGTATTGCTCTGAGAAGAAGCACTGGGTTACGAGAAGCGGGAAGACTGTGTTGCTCCTTGAGAGAATCATCACTAGTCAGTGAAAGAACTCATCCTTGCCCAGAACCACATTGGTTTCTCGTGTTGGTGGAATTTTAAGGGTTAATGATGTAAAGGAAAGAGAACAATAGCAACCTCAATTGGCACTGTTCTTATAAGAAGCATAACACCCCCATACCAAATTCCTGTCTGCTATTTCAAAGCAGGAGTTAGCCAGTTTAAAACAAGCGTCCACTTTAAAGTGCAGACTAATTTTGTACAAGCCTGTACAAGAACAAATGCTAATTGTAATTTCCACCCTCTCGTGTCATGTGTACATGTGAACACCCTGCACCAGGAAAGGCTTCCAGACATAAGGCTGGATTTTAGGAGCTCACCGCCGAGATCGGTGGCAAGCTCAAAAAATGGTGGCCCGCCGCGTGGGCTGCACGCCAACGAGCCGTTGCAATCTCCTGTGTGGTGGCTCATTTAAATGGCCAGGGCAGCCCCCCCAATCAGCTGCCTGTGCGCAGGCGTTGGAGCCATTTTTAAACAGCAGCCATCCCTGCCGGCACATTTAGATTTTTAAAGAAGTAACCCCTCAAAATTAAATAAATAAATTTATAACACTCCTTTCCCACCCCCCAATAACAATTACAGTAATTATTTGCCCTCCCCACCTCCCACTTACCTTATATATCTGACCTTCCCCGCCCCCCTGCCAAACTGCACAAAGTTTAAAGGTCAACCCTTCCCCCACCATCCCCTCCACCCATTACGTTTATTTGACCCCTTCTCCCCACCAGTGTGGCACCACGTTTCTCGGGACGGGGATTTGAAGGCGCACGAGTGCCAGCCACCGCACCGAAGATCACGCCAGGCCCTCGAGATCGCAGGCAAGTCTATTTAAATGTGTTCATTTTATTAATTTGAATATTTTAATTGAGGTTCCGTCACCCATGCTGTGGGGGAGCCGCCACGGAGACTTGCTGCTGCCGGGAGGATCGTGCCGGGCCCTCACGGCATTGAGGTCCGTGGCGGGCCTCATCCAGAACCATCTTCCGGCCTCCCCCACCCCTCGCCACAGAACCCAACGCCTAGGGGAGAACAAAATCCAGCCCATAGAGTGCAGCAGAGTGGGTAATTGGTTTCAGGTCTGGAGTCTACTCCAGCAGGTCAGCACTGACCCCATGACTGACAGTTCAGAGGAAAGTGCTGAATATCGGGTATGAGTGCGATATCTGTAGGTTATCTGTGCTGAAGCAGCTGTCTGGCAGGTTCTTGAATGCTCTCTGTGAAATGAAAGGTTTAATCTCAATGGCTGTTGCATATCTGGAATTTGGAAGGATTGACATTGCTGTGGATGGTCAAAGTCCTGGGACGGTACATAGTTGAATGAGATAATTAGAAAACAGCAACATATGGAAATGATGGAAATAATGCAAGACAGTACACGCATTGGGAGAAAGGGAGAAACGTCACAAAGAGGGAACAAGTTTTCTCACATCATCAAATCTGGCGCGAGTCGTTTTGAGTTGAGTTTGTCTTTGTCTGAGCAACAGTCCCTCACAGTTCAAGTATGCAGGTGGGGGGTGTGCTCGCTTGGGATTCAAGACTGGGCGATGTGCTTTCTGCATTCTGCAAAGACGTGGGCTGAAAAAGACTTGCAAATTTCGAGGTATAATGTCTCAAGTTTTGAAACTAAAGCTGTTGATGAGAGACAAAACAAAACTTGGCATAAATATTTAACAACTGTTGATTGAAAGACATGTAATGCTTATACGACAAAGCCGATTTGGGAATATTTGGATTCACCAGTGAGTGACGGGCAGACTCATTGCAGCCAGGAAAAGTCTAGTTTTTATGAAGTACAGTTTTTGACCATAAGAGTCTGAGATGCCAAATGAAGTGATAAGCATTTGGAAAACTCAACACACTGTCTAAAGTGTCTTCTTGTCTTCATGTTTTCTGCCCTGTGCTAAATTCCCACACCAGAGCTTGGCTGTTGGTCAATTACCGCCCCTCTGATATTTGACACAGTAACTGGCCATTAGGTTCTGCATGCAAAAGGTCAAACTTATGCTCACTGACCTACACTGCCTCCTGGTCCAGCAATGCCTTGATTTAAAATTCTCATCCTTGTTTTCAAAATGCTCCATGGCCTCACCCCTCCCTAACTCTGTAACCTCCTACAACCCTCCAAGAATTCTGTGCTCCTCCAGTTCTGTCCAATCACTCCACCATTGTTGGCTGTGCCTTCAGCTGCCTAGGCTCTTAGCTCTGGAATTCTCTCCTTAAACTGCTGCATCTATCTCTCCCCCTTTAAGACGCTTCTTAAACTGAACTTTAGGCAATCTTCCGCCTCCATTATGTGTCTGCCTTGAAGTAGAACCTGATTCTGTCCAGTTTTGCTAAAGTAATAGTTCAGGCACCAGTGACAATTTACCCTACATGATAAAAGTAAACTGAGTCTTGCTGGAGTAATGTAATACTAATTTTCCAAGTTAGTTTCTAATTCAAATTACCTTCAATAATATTGTTGTCAATCTTCTCTTTCCCACATTACAGCGGTGACTACACTTCAAAAGTATTTCATTGGCTGTAAAGCACTTTGGGATGTCCAGTGAAAAGCGCTATATAAATGCAAGTCTTTCTTTTCTTTCTCTTTTACCTTCAGCAACATACTGTAGCTATTGACATCTCTGTGTCCCTGTCAGATTCCGAAGGGTTGCAGCAGGGATGCAAATTCCTTCTCCCTTAATTGATTAAAGCTCTCTTTGTTTTCATGCATTCTGACTTCTGTGAGCTCAAATTATTAAGGACAACTGGCCAAACAAAGTGCCAGGGCAGATTCACATTTTTTAAATATTTGTTCTTGGGGCATGAGCATCGCTGACCAGGCCAGCATTTATTCCCCATTCCTAATTGCCCTTCAGAAGGTGGTGGTGAGCTGCCTTCTTGAACCACTGCAGTCCATGTGGTGTAGGTATACCCACAGTGCTGTTAGGGAGGGAGTTCCAGGATTTTCACCGAGCGACAGTGAAGGAATAGTGTTATAGTTCCAAATCAGGATGGTGAATGAGTTTGAGGGGAACTTGGAGGTGCTGATGTTCCCATGCGTCTATTGTTCTTGTTCTTCTAGGTGGTAGAGGTCACAGGTTTGGAAGGTGCTGTTGAAGGAGCCTTGGAGAGTTGCTGCAGTGTATCTTGTAGATCAGGGTTTTCCAACATACGGCTGGCGAGCCAGGATCCGGCCTGCCAAAGGTTTACATTCGGCCCGCGAATGTAATCTGTACCCGGGGCCATTCGTCATACTCCCCAGGGGTCCGTGACTGGAGAAGAGAAATTCCACATTGTCAGATTTGCTTTTAAAAAAAATCTCAAGTCAGTTTCACAGCTGACAGATCCCGACATCGGGAACAGCAGTTTCTGAACTTTGGACAGATTCAGGATTTTCCGGCGGCCTTTTATAAAACTCTGAATCTGTCCGGAGTTCAGAAACTCCTGTTCCCGATGTCAGAATCTGGCAACTGTGACACTGACTAGAGATTTTTTTTTAAACTGATCAACCATCTGCTGAGTATTCCCGCTCTCTGCAACTGCCAAGGAGGAAGAGAAAGGGGGACAGAGGGGGAGGGGGGCAGAGAGAGAGAGAAAGGAGGGCAGAGAGAGAGAGGGAAAGTGGCACAGAAAGAGAGAGGGGCAGAGAGCGAGAGAGGAGGAAAGGAGAACAGAGAGAGGGGGCAGAGAGAGAGGGGAAAGGGGGAGAGAGAGGGGGGCAGAGAGAGAGGGAAAGAGAGTGATCAAGATCATTCCTGACAGAAAGACATCGATCCAGAATACTCCGCATCACTACAAGTGTGCGGATAAACATCGACTACTTGTACAAACAAAAAAATGCAGGTATCTCACTAAATCAATGTCCAACATAGTGACCAGAAAGTAGGTCAATAAATTAGTCTTCATATTTAAAGCTTCTTCACAAAAATGCAGCTTTGTTGTTGTTCTGATTTGTAGTAAGATCAATTTTAATGCCTTTATCTTTCTGAAATTGTCTCACTGACCCCTCACGTAAGACAAAAATTGTAATATGCCCCCCACCACAACACAAAAAGTTTGGACAACCCTGTTGTAGTTGGTACACACTGCTGCCACAGTGCGTCGGTGATGGAGGAAGTGAATGTTTAAGGTGATGGATGGGGTGAAGATCAAACGGGCTACATTGTCTTGGATGGTGTCAAGCTTCTTGAGTTTTGTTGGAGCTGCACTCATCCAGGCAAGTGGGGAGCATTCCATCACACCCCTTCCTTGTGCCTTGTAGATGGTGGACAGGCTTTGGGAAGTCAGGAGAGGAATTACTTGCTGAAGAATTACCAGCCTCTGACCTGCACTTGTAGCCACAGAATTTATATGGCTGGCCCAGTCAAGTTTCTGGTCAATGGTAAAACCCAGGTTGTTGATGGTGGGGGATTCAGCAATGGTAATGCTGTTGAATGGCAAGGGGGGATGGTTAGATTCTCTCTTGTTGGAGATATTGGCATGGTCCTGTGTTATTTTTTTTTCTCTCCTTGGAAATATTGTGGTGCACCTTTAAAAGTGTAAAGAGATCAGTGCATCTTTTAAGAACTCTTCGGAGACAGTGGGCAAAGTGCATTCTGGTTGCCAAGCAACAGCCACAGGGAGAGAGAGGACAGAGATTCAATGTAGCAGTTTTGACTTTGAAAACTAGCTGGCAAAAAACTGGTTTGGATAGAGACAGACTGTTCTAGCAATTGAAGGAAGGAGTTGATTGCTCTGAGACAATTTAAACTGAAGGGTGTGATTTGTGTTATTTCTCTCTCAAGATTCTACCAAGCAGCAAGCCAAATTAATTCCCTAAGAAAATAAGAAAAGCTTTTCTTTCTTAAATTACTGTTTATCACTGAAGGGCCAATTTATGCTACAAGTGCCGAACTGAACTGCTGGATTCCTATCTTTGGAAGGATCTTCGGTTTCATCAGACCTTGGAAGACTGCAAGTGAACTTTGACTGTGTTGTATTGGAAAACTCCATTCATCAGGAAATTAACTTTTTAAAATTTTTTCGGCAGCTAATTAAAAACCAAACTACTGTTAGTTTGAGTATATAACATAAGAACATAATAACTAAGAGCAGGAGTAGGAAATTCAGCCCCTCGAGCCTGCTCCGCCATTCAATACGATCATGGCTGATCTCATCTCAGCCTCAACTCCACTTTCCTGCCTGTTCTCCATAACCCTTCAACCCATTACTAATTAAAAATCTGTCTATCTCCTCCTTAAGTTTACTCAGTGTACCGGCATCCACTGCACTCTGGGATAGTGAATTCCACAGATTCACGACCCTTTTAGAGAAGTAATTTCTCATCTCTGTTTTAAATCTGCTACCCCTTATCCTAAAACTATGACTTCTCATTCTACATTGCCCCGCTAGAGGAAACATCCTCTCTATGTCTACTTTGTCAATCCCCTTAATCATCTTATATACCTCAATTAGATCCCCTCTCATTCTTCTAAACTCTAGAGAGTAAAGGCCTAAACTGCTCAATCTCTCTTCATAAGACAAATCCATCATCTCAGGAATCAATCTAGTGAACCTCCGCTGAACCGCCTCCAATGCAACTACATCTGTACTCAAGTAAGGGGACCAAAACTGTACACAATACTCCAGGTGCGGTCTCACTAATGCCTTGTACATTTGCAGCAACACTTCCCTACTTTTATACTCTATTCCTTTCGCAATAAATGCCAAAATTCCATTTGCCTTCCTTATTACCTGCTGCACCTGCATACTAGTTTTCTGCAATTCATGTAAGAGGACACCCAGATCCCTCTTCACCGAAGCACTTTGAAGTTTGTCTCCATTTAGATAATAGTTTGCCTTTCTATTCTTCTGACCAAAATGGATAACCTCACACTTATCCACGTTAAACTCCATCTGCCAAATTTTGGCCCATTCACCTGACCTATCCATATCCATTTGTAAATTTCTTATTTCTTTATTGCAACGTACTATCCCCACCTATTTTAGTGTCATCTGCAAATTTGGCTATAGTACCTTCTATCCCTGCATCCAAGTCATTTATATAGATTGTAAATAGTTGGGGCCCGAGGACCGAACCCTGGGGCACCCCACTAGTTACATCTTGCCAACCAGAAAAGGACCCATTTATCCCGACTCTCTGTTTTCTGTTGGTTAGCCAATCCTATATCCAAGCTAATAAATTGCTTCTAACCCCATGTGATCTTACCTTGTGTATTAACCTTTTGTGCGGCACCTTATCAAATGCCTTCTGGAAGTTCAGATATACTACATCTACAGGATCCCCATTATCCACTTTGCTTGTTACATCTTCGAAGAACTCTAGCAAATTAGTCAAACACGATTTACCCTTCATAAAACCATGTTGACTCTGATGGATTGCATTTTGACTTTCTAAATGTCCTGTTATTACTTCCTTAATAATGGATTCTAACAATTTCCCAACAACAGATGTTAAACTAACTGGTCTATAGTTTCCTACTTTCTGCCTCCCTCCTTTTTTGAATATTAGCATTTTTCCAATCCACTGGAGCCTTTCCCGCATTCAGGGAATTTTGGAATGTTATAACCAATGGATCCACTATCTCCACTGCCACTTCCTTTAAGACCCTAGGATGTAGGCCATCAGGCCCTGGGGACTTGTCTTCCTTCAATCCCAATAGTTTGCTCAATATTTCTTCCCTAGTGATGATGATTGTTCTAAGTTCCTCCCTTTCTATAACCTCTGCATTACTTGTTACTATTGGGATGGTACTAGTGTCCTCCACCATGAAAACTGAGGCAAAATACTGATTTAGTGTCTCCGTTATTTCTGTGTTCCCCACAATAAACTCCCCAGTCTCATCCTCCAAGGAACCAACATTCACTTTAGCTACTCTCTTCCCTTTTATATACTTATAGAAGCTTTTGCTAACATTTTATATTTTGCGCTAGTTTTCTTTCATAATTTACCTTTGCTCTTTTTATTACTTTTTTAGTAACCCTTTGTTGATCTTTAAAAGTTTCCCAGTCTTCCAGCCTGCCATTGGCCTTTGCAATATGGTATGCCTTAGGTTTTGTCTTTATGTTATCCTTAAATTCCTTGCTTAGCCATGGATGTTTTTTCTGCCTCTTACAATCTTTCTTCCTCTCTGGAATATATTTTAGTTGGGAGGAATTGAATATCTCCTTAAACATCTGCCACTGCTCATCAACTGTCCTACCTTTTAGTCTTCCTGCCCAGTCCACTAGGGCCAAATCTGTCCTTATGCCTATGTAATTACCTTTGTTTAACTCCAGAATGCTAGTGTGGGACTCCAGTTTCTCGCCCTCAAACTGAATTTGAAATTCTAGCATGCTATGATCACTCTTCCCTAGAGGATCCTTAACTATGAGATCATTAATTAATCCCACCTCAGTACACAATACCAAATTTAGAATAGCCTGCTCCCTGGTTGGTTCCACAACATATTGCTCCAAAAAACAATCTCTAATACATTCAATGAACTCTTCCTCAAGGCTACCCTTGCCAATATTATTAATCCAGTCTATATGCATATTAAAATCACCCATGATTATTGCTGTACCTTTCTTACAAGCCCCCAGTATTTCCTGGTTTATACTGTGCCCCACTGCAGAACTACTATTCGGGGACCTATAGATTACTTCCACCAGGGTCTTCTTTCCCTTGCTATTTCTACCCAGACTGATTCTACGTCTTGATCTCCAGTGCCTATATCATTTCTCACTACAGCACTGATCTCTTCCTTTACTAACAAAGCTACACCACCTCCTTTTCCTTCCTGCCTATCCTTCCGAAATACTGAGTACCCTTGGATATTCAGTTCCCAAACCTGGTTTCCCTGCAACCACGTCTCAGTAATCGCCACTAAATCATACTCATTCGTCTCTATTTGCGCTGTTAACTCATTAATTTTATTCTGCATGCTTCGTCCATTCAGATACAAAGCCTTAAAGTTTGTTCTATTATCAATTTTCCCTACTCTTGTATGATTCCTTGATGCAATATGATGTTCACATGTTCTGTCCCTACCTTTTATTTTCTGGTAACAATCAGCCTCATCACTAACCTGCACTCCTACCTTCTCTTTTAACTTTGACTTCCTAATTTTCCATGCAACTGAACCCAACATATGTATGCAAATGCAGGAGTTAGATTTTTAAATAAGTTATAAGGTCTTTAGATATTGGTTTATCTTAGTAGTGTTTAAGATTTTAGTTTCTTAAATAAATAGTTAATTTGTTGATAACTAAAGATACCTGGTTTGGTTCGCTTCATTCGGGGCTTACTAGATTGTTCAATTTGGCTGCTTTTTTCCGATTTGGAAAACTTAAAGAAATATGATGCGACCTGTGGAGCGACAGGACTGAATTGACAGTGTGTTGCTCCCACTGCAATCAGAATCATATTTTGATTCGGGGCTTTGTCCTGAGCGGTCGTAACAATATAGTAACAAATTGCCTGGCGTTTATGTGGTGCGAATGTTACTTGCCATTGATCAGCCCAAGCCTGAATGTTGTCTAGGTCTTGTTGAATGCAGGCACGGACTGCTTCAGTATCTGAGGAGTTGCGAATGGTACTGAACAGTGTGCAATCATCAACAAATATCCCCATTTCTGACTTTATGTTGGAAGGAAAGTTATT
Organism: Heterodontus francisci; assembly: GCF_036365525.1. Taxonomy (NCBI): domain Eukaryota; kingdom Metazoa; phylum Chordata; class Chondrichthyes; order Heterodontiformes; family Heterodontidae; genus Heterodontus; species Heterodontus francisci. The sequence continues at coordinate 4,065,873 of NC_090412.1, read as the reverse complement.
GATGCAGCAGCTGCAGATGGTTGGGCCAGAGGATACTGCCTTGAGGAACTCCTGCAGCAACTTCCTGGATCTGAGCTAATTGGCCTCCAACAACCACAACCATCTGCCTTTGTGCTATGTATGACTCCATACCTAGTTTTCCTCCTGATTCCCATTGACTTAAATTTTGCTAGGATTCCTTGTTGCCACACTCAGTCAAATGCTGCCTTGATTTCAAGGGCAGTCACTCTCACCTCATCTCTGAAATTCAGCTCCTTTGTCTCATTAATCGTGTAGTCCTTTGCCTTGTTTGACCTCCCAAATGCATCACCTCACACTTCTCCAAGTTGAATTCCATTTGCCACTTTTCTGCCCATCTGACCAGACCATCAATATCTTCCTGCAGCCTACAACTATCCTCCTCACTATCTATCACACGGCCAATCTTTGTGTCGTCCGCAAACTTCTTATCATGTCCCCTACATTTACGTCCAATTCGTTAATATATACCACAAAAAGCAGGGGACCCAGTACTGAGCCCTACGAAGGCCACTGGGAACAACCCTCCAGTCGCTAAAACAGCCATCAGCAATTACCCTTTGTTTCCTGCCACTGAGCCAATTGTGTATCCACCTTGCTGCATTTCCCTGATTTATTTTTTTAACCAGTCTGCCATTTGGGACCTTGTCAAAAGCCTTGCTAAAATCCATGTAGACCACATCAACTGCACTATCCTCATCCATCTTCCTTGTTACTTCTTCAAAAATTCGATCAAGTTGGTCAAACGAGATCTTCCCTTAACAAATCCATGCTGACTATCCTTGATTAACCTGTGCCTTTCTAAGTGACAGTTTATCCTGTCTCTCAGAATAGATTCCAATAATTTGCTCACTACTGAACAGAGGAACAATGTTAGCAATTCTCCAATCCTCTGGCATCACACCTGTATCTCGTGAGGACTGGAAAATGATGGTCAGACCCTCTGCTATTTCCTCTCTTGCTTCTTCTAACAGCCTAGGATACATTTCATCTGGTCCTGGTGATTTATCAACTTTCAAAGATGCTAATCCCATTAATATTTCCTCTCTCCCTATGTTTGGCACATCCAATACTTCACACTCTTCCTCCTTACTTACAATATCTGCATCAACCCCCTCTTTTGTGAAGACAGACACAAAGTATTCATTAAGAACAATAGAAATATCTTCTGCTCCTACACATAGGTTACCTTTTAAGTCCATTATGGGCCCTATTCTTTCCTTAGTTATCCTCTTACTCATAATGTTTTGATAAAACATCTTTGGGTTCACCTTGATTTTGCTTGCCAATATTCTTTCATGCCCTCTCTTTGCTTTCCTAATTTCCTGTTTGATTTCACCCCTCCACTTTCTATACTCCGCTTGGCTTTCTGTCGTGTTGAGTTCAGGGTATCGGACATAAGCTTTCCTTTTCTGCCTTATCTTACCCTGTAGGCTCCTTGACATCCATAGGGCCCTAGATTTGGCCGTCTCACACTTTTTCTTTGTGGGAACATGTTTACCCGGAGCCCCTTGTATCTCCCCTTTGAATGCTTCCCACTGTTCTGACACTGATTTACCTTCAAGTAGCTGTTTCCAGTTCACTTTTGCTAAATCACTTCAGTTTAGTAAAATTGGCCTTGCCCCAATTGAGAACTCTAACTCCTGTTCTATCTCTGTCCTTTTCCATAATTATGTTAAAACTGACTGAACTATGATCACTACCACAAAAATGCTCTCCCACTGCCATTCCTTCCATTGTCCATCTTCATTTCCTAAAACTAAGTCTAAAACTGCACCCTTTCTTGTTGGACCTGCTACATACTGGACAAAAAGTTCACCTGAAAACACCTCAAGAATTCTGCTCCCTCAATTCCTTTCCCACTAAAACTATCCCAGTTAATATTGGGGTAATTAAAATCCCCTAATATTACTGCCCTATTGTTCTTGCATTGAGCTGGTTATTACTGTAAGTGCTGCTTGATAGCACTGTCAACGACACCTTCCATCACTTTCCTGATGATCGAGTATAGAGTGATATGGTGGTAATGACCGGATTGGATTTGTCCTTTTTTCTTTTTGTGGATAGGGCAATTTCTCACATTGTTGGGTAAATGCTTGTGTTGTATCTGTACTCGAACAGCTTGGCTCAGGGCGGAATCAGTTATGGAACAGAAGTCTTCAGTACTCTGCTGGGATGTTGTCAGGGATGTTGTAGTATACCTGGATTTCCAAAAGGCATTCGATAAAATGCCACACAATAGGCAAGATAAGGGCTCATGGAGTTGGGGGTAATATATTAGCATAGTTAGATGATTGGTTGACAGACAGGAAGCCACAAGTGGGCATAAATGGGGCATTTTCAAGTTGGCAGACAGTAAATAGTGGAGTGCCGCAAGGATCAGTGCTGGGGCCTCAGCTATTTACACTCGATATTAATGACTTGGATGAAGAGACAGAGAGTAATGTATCTAAGTTTGCTGACAATACAAAGGTAGGTGGAAAGGTAAGCTGTGGGGAGGACATAGAGAGGCTGCAAAGAGATATAGACAGTTAAAGTGAGTGGGCAACAAGATGGCAGATGGAGTATAATGTAGGGAAGTGTGAATTTATGCACTTTGGTTGTGAGAATAGAAAAGCAAAATATTTTTTAAAATGTGTGCATCTTGTAAGGGACTTGGATGTGCTTGTACAAGGAACGCAGAAAGTTAACACGCAGGTACAACAAGCAATTAGGAAGGCAAATGGCATGTTGGCCTTTATTGCAAGCAGATTGGAGTACAGGAATAAGGAGGTATTGCTACAGTTGTACAGGGTTTTGGTGAAACCACATCTGGAATACTGTGTGTAGTTTTGGTCTCCACATTTAAGAAAGGATATACTTGCATTGGAGGCAGTGCAGTGAAGTCTCACTAGATTGATCCCTGGGATGAGGGGGTTCTGCTATGATGAGAGGCTGAGTAAATTGGGTCTGTATTCTCTGGAGTTTACAAGAATGATCTCATTAAAACATATAAGATTCTAAAGGGCCTGGATAGGGTAGACATTAAGAGTTATTTCCACTGGTCAGGGAATCTAAAATACGGGGGCACAGTCTCAGGATAAGGGACTGATCATTTAGGACTGAGATGAGGAGAAATTACTTCACTCAAAGAGTTGTGAATCTTTGGAATTCTCTACCCCAGGGGGTTGTGCATGTTCCATCATTGAATACATTTAAGGCTGGGATAGACATATGTTTGATCTCTTGGAGAATCGAGGGGTATGGCGAGCAGGCGGGAAAGTGGAGTTGAATCCTAAGCTCAGCCATGATCGTTTTGAATGATGGAGCAGGCTCGATGGGCCATATGGTCTACTCCTACTCTTATTTTTTGTGTTCTTGTGTAATCCACTGTGCTAACTCAGCCTATGATAAATAACGTGTTCGAGGTCTTTAGAATTGTTTTATCAGGCCCAACACTAAACTCAAACTGTATTGGGCAGTGGTTCTTCCCAGGCTCCTCTACTTCCCAGGCTCAAGCTTGGACAACTTATAGATGCTATGTGAAGGCCCTAGAGCAACATGATCAACGCTGTCTTAGAAGAATCTTGTGAATCAAGTGGGAGGTCAAAAGAACAAACATGAGCGTCCTCCAAGACACAGATATGCAAAGTATAGAGGCCATGATAATCTCATGGGACAGGACATGTCGTCAGAATACCTGACTGGCCAAACAGGTGCTCTACTCAGAGCTACGCCAGGGAGCCCGTTCACATGGGAGCCAAAGGAAATGTTTCAATGACAATTGCAAAGCCTCCATGAAAGTCTGCTCGATTATCAACACATAGGATGCAGATGCACAATCCTGACAAAATGGTGATCCATCATCAAAAATGGTGTCAAGACCTCCCAATGAACATGAGCAGCCACTGAGAGAGAACAGTGAGAGAGACGTAAAGAGAAGGCAGCTGCTCGGCCAACAACTGATGGCCTCACTGTGGGAGAGCCTACAAGGCTAAGATAGGGCTCATAAGTCATCTGCAAACCCACAGCCAACACTGACATCTCATTTGCACCCAGCCATCTGCAAGGAAGAATCATCCTCGACATCCTTGGGCGGCACAGTGACGCAGTGGTTGGCACCGCAGCCTCACAGCTCCAGCGACCCGGGTTCAGTTCTGGGTACTGCCTGTGCGGAGTTTGCAAGTTCTCCCTGTGTCTGCGTGGGTTTCCGCCGGGTGCTCCGGTTTCCTCCCACAGCCAAAGGCTTGCAGGTTGATAGGTAAATTGGCCATTGTAAATTGCCCCTACTGTAGGTAGGTGGTAGGAGAATGGTGGGGATGTGGTAGAGAATATGGGGTTAATGTAGGATTAGTATAAATGGGTGGTTGTTGGTCGGCACAGACTCGGTGGGCCGAAGGGCCTGTTTCAGTGCTGTATCTCTAAATAAATAAAGAATAAATGAGGGATTGCTGATGATGATGTCACACAACACGATGGAGGATGTCGGCAGTGTGATGATGTGCGGTGGTCACTCCAGCCAATACTGGCATGGACAGATGCATCTGTGACAGTATTACAGACAGGTGAGAGATGATAGGGATAGTTTCCCCCTCTCAATTGACAGAAGACAGCATTTTTTTTTCAAATGGCGTTTTTAAACCCAAGTACTTTAACTGTCAAGAACAGGCAAACAAAAGGTTTTCTCATAACTTTAAAAGAAAGATAAATGTTTATTATACGTCACCCGAAATAGTTGCAACAATACCCGCTCTCACTCATACAGATACACACACACTGAAGAAAAGATAGAGATTATAAAGGTAACATGCGTTAGGTCTGATAATTTTAAAGAGTTCTCTGTTAAATTTGCTTTTCCCTGGGGTGAAGACTTGAAACGATGCAGGCCTGTAATCTTTTCCCTTGTTCACTGAAGAAAGATTTGGGAGGTTCAGGAAGATGGGTGCACCGTTGCAGACTGCTCTTATTATATTCCAGCCAAAGGTCAATGGCGAAGTCCTGGTACGATTTCTCAGGTAGGGAGTTCAAGACCATCTCCAGTCACTGCCTACATGTAGTTCAAAGCTAGTATTCCTGGGCAGGGTCCTTTCTCTTTGATGGCATAGATTGATCACCTTTGTCTGCCCAGAATATACCTTTATTAATGCTCCTTATCAGAAACCTAGTTTCTGTCATGTGACCAGGGTTTCTCTTCCATTCAATTCATAAATAGTTTCTGATGGTTAGGTCATTGTCAGACAATAGAGTTTAGGTGTCACTCAATCACATCGAATCCTGATGAAGTAGAAGTTTTCACACCCATCCTCTGGAGTTCAAGCTGGGAGTCAAAAAGACTGCCACAGTATTATTAACCCAATTGGTTGGAGAGATGCAGCCATTACCATAGAAAGGGCCGTTTGCATCTTAATGACTTCTCAGGGATGTGTCCAGACATGAAAATTAGCTCAGGGTTTTTGTGGTCCTATGTGTATTGGCAGGAAAGGAAACGTCACCTGACCTCATTCCATTTTGTTTACAAGAAAAGTATCCGTTTGGTTTTACGTTATAAATTCATTTTATAGTTTATAAGTTCAGATTGCATGTGCATAACAACAGGTAGATTGTTGAAAACAAGTTCATGTAGGGTTTCCCCCTCCTGTTGGTTCTCTCACCATCTGCTGCAGGCCTACTTTGGCAGATATGTCCTTCAAGAGCTGGCCAGTTTCATCAGTACTGGTGCTACCGAGCCACTCTTGGTGATGGACATTGAAGTCCCCTACCCAGAGTACCTTCTGTGCCCTTCCTTCCCTCTGTGCTTCTTCCAAGTGGTGTTTCCAAATGGAGGAACAGTGATTCATCACCTGAGGTAGAGCAGGTGGTAATCAGCAGGAGGTTTCCTTGCCACGTTTGACCTGATGCCATGATACTTCATGGGGTCTGGAGTCAATGTTGTGGGCTTCCAAGGCCACTTTCTTCAGGTTGTATAGTACTGTGCCACCACCTCTGGTGGGTCTGTCCTGCCTTGTGAGACAGGGCATATCCTGGATTGGTGATGGAGGAGTCTGAGACATTGGTTGTAAGGTATGATTCGGTGAGTATGACTATGTGCGGCTGTTGCTTGATGTGGTGATGTGGTGGGATTATGAACTCATGTCACTAGAGTATTAATCCAGGGCTCCTCCTTACTAGTTCAGTAACATTACCGCTATGCTACTGTCCTCAAGTATGACTCCACCAAGCCCCAATGGATGTACCAATGGCAACTATGTTTTGTCTGCAGCAGTGCAATCCACAGTGCAAATTGTGACTATTATATCATGATCTTCAGAGTATAAGGCATTATGAAACTAGAACAGATATTTGCCCCATTGAACCCACATTGTCCCATTTGTGGTGTGAGGGACTCTTCCCAATTCACTTAATCAGCTGAAGGAGTTGAAAACCACTGGAAAACCACTGAGACAATGTTATGTCAGATTTCTCCCTGATCCCTAAATACCCGATAACTTTTAGTTCTGTATCACCCTGATGATTGTTTAACTTTTTATTCACATTTTATTTCAAACCAAACTTACAAACAAACAGATTACAAATTGATTGAAGAAAGCTGACAAACATTTTGCAATTAATGGACCAAGTATAAATATTGCGTAATTTAAGATTTTCCCATTTTTTTTCCCCAAATCATATCCTGGATTTCACACAGATTGACACTTTTCCTTTGATGTGGGATTCTTTGTTTCCAAGGATTTTACGCATCTAGTGACTTAGCAAAGGACTAGCACATCATGCAGAGATGCCAGTTGTGGATGTGAAGCAGATCCAGTAGTCTATCCAAAGAGAGGTGAAAATTTTATTTTTGAAACATTGTATATTTAGTAACTCTTGTGGTTAATCCTGGGCCTTAATGCCTGCTAATGCTGGAAATTGGAAGATGACTGCTATAATCGCCGTTCAATGGGATGTATTAGCTGCCCATATCCTGCAGTCTGATCAAATACTGCTTTGAGTTCCCCTCAGTTTAGCTTTCATATTTTGCAGTGGCAAGAACTCTCCCTTCTCCCCTCCCCATAATTTCTGCTCCTGCCAACCTTTGAATTTTACTCAAGTTCATGCACATGAAACGAGTGTATCTCCATTGCTTTGTGACGGCTCACCAACAGAGGTGCCCCACTGACCGCTTTTGAATCAAATAAAGCTACAACACGGGAATTGAAGATGGAGCTCACGTTCTTAATAGTAAATCAGACTTGAACAGCACTTACAATATCAGTTATATCCCTAAAGCAGAGTTATATGTTTGTTCTGGATGACTGAAGAAATAGCAGGAGAGGTGAACAGCTCAAGACTTCAAGCTGTGAATAATTTCCCACTATTGCAGTACCTAACCTAAGTCACACAATAAACTTTAGCAGTGCTTAGGAAGTACCTCAGTTTCTCCATATGTTGAGTTCCATAACCATACATTTAATATTTAGTTACTGGAAGATATAGAAGTGACTAACTGCAAAAGTGGAAAATGGATAAAAATTGAGTTTTGAATTTCCATCCCTCAATGCTTAGTAATTCTGGATATAAAATACAGAACAGCCTTAAAATATCCTACTGGCTGGTAACTAGTCAGTGCAGATATCTTAGTAGAGTTAGCACTTTATAATTATGAATCTTAATATTCTAAATTAAGAACAGAAATAAATCAAAGAATTGCTGTGAAATTTGGATTTAGCACGAGAAGTCATTGGCGGATAGGATCAGGGAAACCCCTAAGGCTTTCTATAGGTATATCAGGAATAAAAGAATGACTAGAGTTAGATTAGGGCCAATCAAGGATAGTAGTGGGAAGTTGTGTGTGGAATCAGAGGAGATAGGGGAAGTGTTAAATGAATATTTTGCGTCAGTATTTACAGTAGAGAAAGAAAATGTTGTTGAGAATACTGAGATTCAGGCTACGAGGCTAGATGGGATTGAGGTTCACAAGGAGGAAGTGTTATCAATTTTGGAAAATGTGAAAATAGATAAGTCCCCTGGGCCTGATGGGATTTATCCTAGGATTCTCTGGGAAGCTAGGGAGGAGATTGCAGAGCCTTTGTCCTTGATCTTTATGTCGTCATTGTCGACAGAAATAGTGCCGGAAGACTGGAGGATAGCAAATGTTGTCCCCTTGTTCAAGAAGAGGAGTAGAGACAGCCCTGGTAATTATAGACCTGTGAGCCTTACTTCGGTTGTGGGTAAAATGTTGGAAAAGGTTATAAGAGACAGGATTTATAATCATCTTGAAAAGAATAAGTTCATTAGCGATAGTCAGCACGGTTTTGTGATGGGTAGGTCGTGCCTCACAAACCTTATTGAGTTTTTCGAGAAGGTGACCAAACAGGTGGATGAGGGTAAAGCAGTGGATGTGGTGTATATGGATTTCAGTAAGGCGTTTGATAAGGATCCCCATGGTAGGCTATTGCAGAAAATACGGAAGTATGGGGTTGAAGGTGATTTAGAGCTTTGGGTCAGAAATTGGCTAGCTGAAAGAAGACAGAGGGTGGTGGTTGATGGCAAATGTTCATCCTGGAGTTTAGTTACTAGTGGTGTACCGCAAGGATCTGTTTTGGGGCCACTGCTGTTTGTCATTTTTATAAATGACCTGGAAGAGGGTGTAGAAGGGTGGGTTAGTAAATTTGCAGATGACACTAAGGTCGGTGGAGTTGTGGATAGTGCCGAAGGATGTTGTAGGGTACAGAGGGACATAGATAGGCTGCAGAGCTGGGCTGAGAGATGGCAAATGGAGTTTAATGCGGAAAAGTGCGAGGTGATTCACTTTGGAAGGAGTAACAGGAATGCAGAGTACTGGGCTAATGGGAAGATTCTTGGTAGTGTAGATGAACAGAGAGATCTTGGCGTCCAGGTGCATAAATCCCTGAAGGTTGCTACCCAGGTTAATAGGGCTGTTAAGAAGGCATATGGTGTGTTAGCTTTTATTAGTAGGGGGATCGAGTTTCGGAGCCACGAGGTCATGCTGCAGCTGTACAAAAATCTGGTGGGACCGCACCTGGAGTATTGCGTGCAGTTCTGGTCACCGCATTATAGGAAGGATGTGGAAGCTATGGAAAGGGTGCAGAGGAGATTTATGAGGATGTTGCCTGGTATGGAGGGAAGGTCTTACGAGGAAAGGCTGAGGGACTTGAGGTTGTTTTCGTTGGAGAGAAGGAGGAGGAGAGGTGACTTAATAGAGACATATAAGATAATCAGAGGGTTAGATAGGGTGGATAGTGAGAGTCTTTTTCCTCGGATGGTGATGGCAAACATGAGGGGACATAGCTTTAAGTTGAGGGGTGATAGATATAGGACAGATGTCAGAGGTAGTTTCTTTACTCAGAGAGTAGTAGGGGTGTGGAACGCCCTGCCTGCAACAGTAGTAGACTCGCCAACTTTAAGGGCATTTAAGTGGTCATTGGATAGACATATGGATGAAAATGGAATAGTGTAGGTCAGATGGTTTCACAGGTCGGCGCAACATCGAGGGCCGAAGAGCCTGTACTGCGCTGTAATGTTCTAATTCTAAAAAAAAACAATCAAATGAGAAATGTCCAACAGATCTATTGTTCCTAAATGATCCCAATCCCAACGAAAAAAGCTTGAGCGTAATGCAACAAAATAAACTCGCAGTTTTCATGAAATTCTGACTACTGACCACATTATATGAGTTATTTGTATAAAATATTAAAGTTTGAGCACACAAACCAACATTAACATCTTCCTTCATTCTGAGATACATCAGTGGTGGATGGGAACTAAACAAAACCAGGGAGGACACCTGAGTGGCAGAAAAACTTGTGACATGCTTACCTGCTTTAAGATAGAAAGTAACATTAAATCAATGACTATTCTCAACCTTGGATGCACCATTAGTTCAAAACCATCATGCAACAGGGAAGAAGAAAGTAACCGTACAACGTAAGAGTTACGCGAGGTAGAGATATGTTTAAGGTTGACTTGAGTCTGAGTGGAGTCAAATGTCACCTTGAGCCAACCCAAATGCAAACTTTTGAAAGTCCTCATCACACATTTTATATAACTTCAAACTGCATGCAAAGGTTTTATTAATGACATTAGGTCTCCAGTGGCCCAAATATTAAATGATGAAATCATTCCTGACTGATTAAAGCAATAATCTACCATTCAGGAACACCTCCAAAAAAATGAAATACCATATAATCTCCGTGACAATGGGTATATGCTTTATTGCAAAGAGGAGAAATGCAAATTAAAGATGGGTGAACAGAGATAAAAATTGAGACGAAGGCTCAAATCAAACAGAAAATGACTGTAGATGCTGTATTTGTGATATTGAATGTATAGATAAAATTTTTGGCTGGATTACAAAACATTTTAACATTGAGAAATCATTCACTCTTCTTCAAATACTGTAAGTCACAGTGTTTCAATAGTGTAAAACCTCCATCTAGCATCAGAAGATTAGTATTACAACTCTGCCTTATGTCATCTCTTATCTCCACTAAGATATCTCAGATAATTTTCCCTTTCCTTTCTCTGTTATTCATCTTTTCTGAAAATATTTGAGAAAGAAATTTCTCTTACATACAAACATATAAATTAGGAGCAGGAGTTGGCCTCTCGGCCCTTCGAGCCTGCTCCGCCATTCAATAAGTTCATGGCTGAACTGATTACTCCACATTTCCACCTATGCCCGATAACCTTCCACTCCCTTGCTTATCAAGAATCTATCTACCTCTGCCTTAAAAATATTCAAAGACTCTGCTTCCACCGTCTTTTGAGGAAGAGAATTCCAAAGAGTCATGACCCTCTGAGAGAATAAATTTCTCCTCATCTCTGTCTTAATTGGGCGACCCCTTATTTTTAAACAGTGACCCCTAGTTCTAGATTCTCCCACAAGGGGAAACATCCTTTCCATATCCACCCTGTCAAGACCCCTCAGGATCTTATATGTTTCAATCAAGTTGCCTCTTACTCTTCTAGATGGTACACACTGCTGCCACTGTTCGTCGGTGGTGGAGGGAGTAAATGTTTGTAGATGGGGTGCCAATCTAGCGGGCTGCTTTGTCCTGGATGGTGTTGAGCTTCTTGAGTGTTGTTGGAGCTGCACCCATCCAGGGAAGTGGAGAGTATTCCATCACACTCCTGACTTGTGCCTTGTAGGTGGTGGGAAGACTTTGGGGAGCCAGGAGGTGAGTTACTCGCCGCAGGATTCCTAGCCTCTGACCTGCTCTTGTAGCCACGGTATTTATATGGCTACTCCAGTTCAGTTTCTGGTCAATGGTAGCCCCTAGGATATTGGTAGTGGGGGATTCAGCGATGGTAATGCCATTGAATGTCAAGGGGAGATGGTTAGATTCTCTCTTATTGGAGATGGACATTGCCTGGCACTTGTGTGGTGCAAATGTTACTTGTCACTTATCAGCCCAAGCCTGGATATTGTCCAGGTCTTGCTGCATTTCTACACGGACTGCTTCAGTATTTGAGGAGTCGCGAATGGTGCATATTAACCTTTTGCAATTCATGCACTAGGATACCCAGATCCCTCTGTATCTCAGAGCTCTGCAATCTCTCACCATTTAGATAATATGCTCCTTTTTATTCTTCCTGCCAAAGTGGACAATTTCACACTTTCCCACATTATAGTCTATTTGCTAGGTCTTTGCCCACTCACTTAACCTGTCTATATCCCTTTGTAGCCCCCTTATGTCCTCTTCACAAGTTACTTTCCTACCTATCTTTGTGTCATCAGCAAATTTAGCAACCATACCTTCGGTCCCTTCATCTAAGTCATTTATATAAATTGTAAAATGTTGGGGCCCCAGGTATGATCCCTGTGTCACACCACTCGTTACATCTTGCCGACCAGAAAATGACCCATTTATGCCGACTCTCTGTTTCCTGTTAGCTCGCCAATCTTCTATTCATGCCAATATGTTAGCCCCTACACCATGAGCTTTTATTTTCTGCAATAACCTTTGATGTGACACCTTATCAAATGCCTTCTGGAAATCTAAGTACAATACATCCACTGGTTCCCCTTTATCCACAGCAGATGTAACTCCCTCAAAGACCTCCAATAAATTGGTTAAACATGATTTCCCTTTCACAAATCCATGTTGACTCTGCCTGATTACCTTGAATTTTTCTAAATGCCCTGCTATAATGTCTTTAATAATAGCTTCTAATATTTTCCCCAAGACAGATGTTAAGCTAACTGGCCTGTAGTTTCCTGCTTCCCATCTCCTTCCCTTTTTGAATAAAGGAGTTACATTCGCTATTTTCCAATCCTACAGAACCTTCCCCAAATCTAGGGAGTTTTGGAAAATTAAAACAAACGCATCAACTATCTCACTAGCCACTTCTTTGAACACCGTAGGATGAAGTCCATCTGGACATGGGGACTTGTCAGCCCGCAGCTCCAACAATTTGTTCAGTACCACTTCCCTGGTGATTGTAATTTTCTTGAGTTCCTCCCTCCCTTCCAGTTCCTGAACTACAGCTAATACTGGGATGTTACTTGTATCCTCAATAGTGAAGACCAATGCGAAATATCTGTTCAATTCATTTGTCATCTCCTTATTATCCATTATTAATTCCCAGACTCACGTTTTATAGGACCAACGATCATTTTGTTAACTCTTTTCTTTTTTAAATATTTGCAGAAACTCTTACTATCTGTCTTTATATTTCTAGCTCGTTTTCTCTCGTACTCTAATTTTACCTTCCTTATCAATCTTTTAGTCATTCTTTGCTGTTTTTTATATTCTGTCTAATCTTCTCACCTGCCTCCCATCTTTGCACAATTATCGGCTTTTTCTTTAAGTTTGATACTATCTTTAACTGTTTTAGTTAACCACAATGGCGGGTCCCAGCCTTGGAATCTTTCTTTCTCGCTGAAATGTATCTATTCTGTGTTTTCTGAAATATCCCCTTAAATGTCTGCCACTGCATCACTATTGACCCATCCCTTAACCTGATTTGCCAGTTCACTTTCGCTAGCTCTGCTTTCATGCCCTCATAATTGCCCTTATTTAAAGTTAAAATACTAGTCTTGGACCCACTCTTCTCTCCATCAAACTGACTATAAAATTCAATCATATTATGATCACTGCAACCTAGGGGTACCTTAACTATGAGGTCATTAATTAACCCTATCTCATTGCACAATACCAGGTCTAGTATAACCTGCTCTCGTGTTGGCTCTAGAACATATTGTTCCAAGAAATTATCCCGAAAACATTTTATGTATTCCTCATCTAGGCTACCTCTTCATATTTGATTTTTCCAGTTTATATGTAGATTAAAATCCCCCATAATTATTGCTGTACCTTTCTGACAAGTTGCCATTATTTCTTCCTTTATACCCCGTCCTACAGTGTGGTTAATGTTAGGTGGCCTGTACACCACTCCCACAAGTGACATATTGCCTTTATGATTTCTCATCTCTACCCAAACTGCTTCCACATTTTCCTTCACTTTGAAGATGAACATTCAGGCTAAAGCCAAGTTTGACTTTAAGAGCTCAATTTGAAACCTTAATGAAAAGAAAATTGAAGTTTTAAAGGTCTTGTAGATTCCTAGCCCAAGGAGAATGGAAGATCTGTCAAGGATAGTCCTGGGACATCAATCACTGAATCCAGGGGTATCAGTTGCTGCATATCACAACAGAGAAGCCATCAGCAGGAGAGACGTGGATGGCTGATTGGAATATGTGACCACTCTAAGTGTGAGGACATGTGTGAGTTACTGTAGCAGCAAACTTGGAGTTATTTCCTACTGCACCAGGTTCCAAGACTAGTTACTTACTCATATCCTCCACTCCACATTCCTTAACTTGGAGATACAGATGTATTTGTGGGCATCAGACCTTAAGCAAGAATGGATTGGATATATTTAAATTATTCAGAATATTGTAGACAGTAACAACAACTTGCTTCTATATAGCACCTTTAACGTAATAAAATGTCCCCAGATGCTTCACAGTTGCATTATCAAATCGAATTTGATACCAATTCACATGAGAAGATTTTTGGACAGGTGACCAAAAGCTTGATCAAAGAGGTAAGTTTTAAAGAGTGTTTTAAAGTAGGAGAACGAGGTAGTGAGACAGAGAGGTTTAGGGAGTGAATTCCAGATCTTAGGACCCAGGCAGCTGAAAGCACAGCCACCAATGGTGCAGCGATGAAAATCGGGGATGTGCAGGAGGCCAGAAGTGGAGGAGTGCTGAGATCTTGGAGGGTTGTAGGACTGGAGGAGGTTACAGAAAAAGGGAAGGGTGAGGCCATGGAGAGATTGCAAAGCCATTGGACATATTGCTGCACCCCTTCCAGACAGCCCACCAGATTACAAAGTAGGTAACTTCCAAAATCATGCTCGATGTATTTATAAAGGATCCGAGTTATATATTTCCTATTACACACATGCTCTGCCATCTTTTAAAGGAGTCTGTGTCATCTCAAATTTCTCCAAAATTTACATTTTTTAGAATATCTGGTTTGTTTCAATATGGACAGATTCTGATTTGCAGCTGGTCTCAAATTTTATTTCAGACAACTTGGATTTTTTCGGGATCCAAATTTGTATCTGTTTAATTTGTTCAAAATTCTTTTATTTTTGGTCAGTTCCTATGGTGTCAGTTGATGCTTCAGTGTACTGAGTAAAATTTAGTGAATGAAAATGAGGATTTTAGAAGTATTTAACCAGCAGTAGCAGTAAGGATAGTAACAATGAGAACCTCAGATCAAATATCAGCTTTTGTTGTTTTGAATCGTGTTAAACATGAGCTGTATCAGTCAAGTAACCTGTATGTTAATGACCTCTGGCCAAACACCAGCCAGTTTCCAAGTACGCTCATGGAGTACACTGAAGATGATGTGGATTGGGGTTGGCACTCTGGAATGTCAGTGTTAAAGTAAATGCACAACTGTCAACGACCTCAATTGTTTTCTTTTAGGTTCCATTCAGTGCAAGTCAGTTTTCAGCTCTTTGGCTTTTGAAATATTACAGTTTCAAGCTTGATGAAAGCCTTTGTACATGATTGGAGACTCTTGTGAATGTATTGAATCCACATGGACCATGTTCAGACTTAAAAAGAAAGGGAGAATTACTTTTTAGATCTCTGACTTTACAAATGCTTCATGTCAGGTGGGTCTGAAAGCTATTTTATGTAGACCAATCTCCTGATCAAAAAAGATCCCTTTGAGTGATGGAACCATTGGACCACTCTACATGGCTATTATTGAAGTGAGTGGGCAGCAGCATAGTTCCTTATCTTGAATGATTGTTGAGCTCTTGACTTTGTGCACAATGTCTGGGATTCAAATACAATAGGTACTGGCCTAGAAATTCAATGGCACAATGCCGATCCCTCAGGCTCTAATTGGGCACTTAAAACTCTAGAATAGTGGGCAGGAAACGCACATCCCATTATGAGCTGGAAGTGATGTGGACAAGCAAATGGCCTCCACCAGACAAAAGAACCATGTAACACAACGAAACATGTTTTTACACAGTGAGTTATTGTGATCTGGAAATGCACTGTCTGAAAGGGTGTGGGAAGCAGATTCAGAAGAGAATTTGATAAAGACCTGAAGGAAAAAATTGAAGGACTATGGGCAAAGAGCAGGATTAATTGGATAGCTCTACCAAAGAGCTGCAGGGGCATGATGGGCTGAATGGCCAATTTCTGTGCTGGATCATTCTATGACTGTATGAATATGGAGCTGGGAGGAGGATTCCTGGCTCTACATCAAAACTGATGGTGGCTGCCAGCCACTGCTCTCACCCCTGCCCTGCCCACCACCCAACCACCACCTCACACCAACCCCTCCCAACCACTGCTCTCACCCCCTCCCAACCAGAGCCCCACCCCCTCCCAACCACCACCTCACACCAATCCCTCTCAACCACCACTCACACCCCTCCCAATCAGGGCCCCACCCCCTCCCAACCAGCGCTCACACCCCCTCTCAGCCACTGCCTTGCAGTCCCTCCCCAGCCACCGCTCACATCCCATCTCCCAACAGCCACCTTGCACCATCCCCTCCCCAGCCCCAATTGAAGCATTCAAAAGGGAATTAGACTGTTAAATGAAAAGAAAGAATGTGCAAGGAGAAGGCGGGGAATGGCACTAATTGAATTGCTCTTTCGGAGAGCCAGTATGGACATGATGGGTCGAATGGCCTACTTCTGTTCTGTAACAATTCTGTAATTCTGTGATTTAGCCACTGCCTCACATCCCCCTCCCAACCACCGCCTCGCACCCACCTCCTCCCCAGCCACTGCCCACACCCGCTTCTTAACTGCTGTCTCACCCTTCCTCTCGACTGCTGCATTGACCCTCTGTCTGACGTTCCAATAGATTCCCTACCAATAGGTCTGTCTCTCCCAGTTGCACCCCCCACTCACCTCGTCATTCCCTTCTCTCGGTCGACCGCCCTCCCAATCGACCCTCCTCCTGATCACCTTTCCCTTTAAGCACTTACATAAGGCAGCGGCCTGAAATTCGAAGCCTCTCCACTGCCATCTGCCAGAGGAGGAGCCAAGCAGATGTCCAGAGCTTGGTTGAATGAAACCTGGGTGTGCCTTGGCCTTAACCATTAAGGTGTGACCAATTTTCTGCCATCAAATTTTCAAGCAATGGGAAAGGCGTGTGCTCATCTCAATGGAAGACAGCTCGACAAGGCTATACCAGTAATAACATCCAGTTGGATCTTTCCTAATTGGGAGAAACAACAGGCCAGGCCTCAGCAAGACAGGTCCAATAGAATTGTGGCCTCTTAAGAAAGAATTACAAAAATTAATTCCTGGATCCCTCCCACTCTTCCCCCCTGCCCCAGTATATTTGGAGGGAAAACTTTTACATTGAAAGTGCTGCCACTCCCAGAGTAAAGGAAATAAATTGCATTTATATAGTGCCTTCCCTGTCTTCAGGCTACCCCAAAGCACAGCAAATAAAGCAATTTTCAACAGAGTAATGCAAACAGTAAACCCTGATGCATGATATGGTGGTTAACTCTGAATTCCAAATATGCTACAGCTTTATAAGATACAGGAGGGATAGAAGTTGAGAATGTACAAATTGGACTCATGGTTATTCTTGACGCAAGAAGCCTGTAGAAGCAAATTGAAACCATCAGTGCCTGCCTAGCAATGTAACAATAATATCTAAAGCTTATGAGTCACAACAGTGACTAGGAATAAATAGTGTGACACATAAGACACACGGAAGAGGACCGTTCATAAAATGAAACACAATTCCTCTTTTTGGGATGCCACAATAGGATTCTCATTCTTGGACAAAGACACCAGGAGCTGTGCATAGACTGCAGGCTCAGTCCTAAAGTCATCATCTTTTAGGCTCGAGGAATTTAATGATATGAAATATTGTTTGGCAGTGTTAAAGGATATTTATTTAAATGCAAGGAGTATAGTAAATAAAGCCGATGAGCTGAGGGCACAGATAGACACATGGCAACACGATATCGTTGCTATAACGGAAACTTGGCTTAAAAAGGGGCAGCTCAACATTCCTGCACATAGAGTTTTCAGGCAGGATAGAGAGGGAGATAAGAAAGGAGGGTGTGTAGCATTATTAGTTAAGGAATCAATAATAGCTTTGAGGAGGGATGAAATGCTAAATGAATCGTCAAATGAGGCCATATGGGTGGAGCTCAGAAATAAAAAAGGAGCAGCCACACTCCTAGGAATGTACTATAGACCCCCAAATGGTGAGAGGGAGCTAGAAGAACAAATATGGAGGCAAATTTCTGAGTGCAAATCCAATAGGGCAATAATAGTTGGGGATTTCAACTACCCCAATATCAACTAGGATACAAACAATGTGCAGGGCACAGAGGGGACAAAATTCTTGAACTGTGCTTAAGAGAACTTTTTTAGCCAGCATGTAACAAACCCAATGAGAGGGGGCACAATTCTAGATTTAGTCTTCAGTAATGAAGCTGGACAAGTGGAGGAAGTAACAGTGGGTGACGATTCTGGAGATAGCGATCATAATACAGTAAGTTTTAGCATAATCATAGAAAAGGACAAAGATAAAACAGGAGTAATAGTTCTAAATTGGGGGATGGCAAATTTTTAAAAACTGAGAGGTGACCTGGCGAAAGTGGACTGGATACAGCTACTTGAAGGAAAATCAGTGGCAAATCAGAAGGCAATCAAAAGCGAGATTCTACAGGCACAGTGTAGGCATGTCCCCACAAAGATAAAAGGTGGTACTGCCAAATCTAGAGCCCCCTGGTTATTTAGAAGCTTACAGGGTAAGTTAAAGCAGAAAAAGAAAGCTTATGATGATCACAAAATCTTAATACTTGAGAAAGCCTAGAGGAGTGTGGAAAGTGCAGGGGTGAAGTAAAAAAGGAAATTAGAAAAGCAAAGTGAGCACATTTTATAAGTATATTAAGGGCAAGAGGATAACTAGGGAAAGAGTAGGGCCCATTAGGGACCAAAGTGACAATCTGTGTATGGAGCCGGAGGACATAGGTGAGGTTTTAAATGATTACTTTTCATCTGTGTTCATTATGGAGAAGGATAATGTAGGTGTAGAGATCAGGGAGGGGGATTGTGATATACTTGAACAAATTAGCATTGAGAGGGAGGAGGTATTAGTGGTTTTAGTGGGCTTAAAAGTGGATAAGTCCCCAGGCCCAGATGAGATGTATCCCTGGCTGTTATGTGAGGCAAGGGAGGAGATTGCAGGGGCTCTGACATAAATTTTCAAATCCTCTCTGGCCACAGGAGACGTGCCAGAGGACTGGAGGACAGCTTTATTCAAGTAGGGATAAACCAGGTAATTACAGGCCAGTGAGTCTAACATCAGTGGTTGGGAAAATATTGGAAAGAATTCTGAGGGAGAGGATTAATCTCCACTTGGAGAGGTAGCGATTAATCAAGGATAGTCAGCATGGCTTTGTCAGGGGAAGATCATGTCTAACAAATTTGATTGAATTTTTGAGGAGGTGACTATGTGTGTAGATGAGGGTAAAACAGTTGATGTAGTCTACATGGACTTCAGAAAGGCTTTTGATAATGTCCCGCATGGGAGATTGGTCAAGAAGGTAAGAGCCCATGGGATGCAGGGCAATTTGGCAAATTGGATCCAAAATTGGCTTAGAGGCAGGAGACAGAGGGTGATGGTCGAGGGTTGTTTTTGCCTTGGAAGCCAGTAACCAGTGGTGTACTGCAGGGATCAGTGCTGGAACCCTTGCTGTTTGTAGGGTACATTAATGATTTAGACGTGAATATAGGAGGTATCATCAGTAAGTTCGCAGATGACATGAAAATTGGTGGTGTCGTTAATAGTGAGGAGGAAAGCCTTAGATTACAGGACGATGTAGATGGGCTGGTAAGATGGGCAGAGCAGTGGCAAATGGAATTTAATCCTGAGAATAGTGATGTGATGCATTTTGGGAGGACTAACAAGGCAAGGGAATATACAATTGATGGTGGGACCCTAGTAAGTACAGAGGGTCAGAGGGACCTTGGTGTACTTATCCATAGTTCACTGAAGGCAGCAGCACAAGTAGATAAGATGGTTAAGAAGGCAAATGGGATACTTGCCTTTATTAGTCGAGGTATAGAATACAAGAGCAGGGAGGTTACGATGGAGCTATATAAAATGCTAGTTAGGCCACAGCTGGAATACTGTGTACAGTTCTGGTCACCACACTATAGGAAGGATGTGATTGCACTGGAGAGGGTGCAGAGGAGATTCACCCGGATGTTGCCTGGGCTGGAGCATTTCAGCTATGAAGGGAGACTGGATAGGCTAGGGTTGTTTTCTTTAGAGTAGAGAAGGATCAAGGGGGACCTGATTGAGGTATACAAAATTATGAGGGGCATAGATAGGGTAGATAGGAAGAAATGTTTTCTCTTAGCGGAGGTGTCAATAACCAGAGGGCATAGATTTAAGGTAAGGGGCAGGAGGTTTAGAGAGGATTTGAGGAAAACCTTTTTCACCCAGAGGGTGGTTGGAATCTGGAACACACTGCCTGAAGGCGTGGCAGAGGCAGGAACCCTCAACATTTAAGAAGTATCTAGATGAGCACCTGAAACGTCATAGCATACAAGGATACGGGCCAAGTGCTGGAAATGGGATTAGAATAGATGGGTGCTTAATGGCCGGCATGGACAGGATGGGCCGAAAGGCCTGTTTCTATGCTGTATAACTCCATCACTCTATGACATGAAAAATTATTGGCAGGTACAATCAAGGAAAACCTGAAGATGTTTTATCAGTACATTATGAGCAAGAGGATAACTAAGGAAAGGGTGGGGCCTATCAGAGATGTGCAGGGGAACCTATGCGTGGATGCAGAAGATGTGGGCAGGGTTCTTAATATTTTTTGTCTCTGTCTTCACAAAGGAGAGGGTTGACGTAGACATTGTCGTTAAAGAGGAGGAGTGTGAAATTTAGATACAATAAACATAATGAGAGAGGAAGTACTGGAGGGTCTGACATCCTTGAAAGTGGATGAATCGCCAGGGCTGGATGGATTGCATCCCAGGTTGTTAAAGGAAGCCAGGGAAGAAATAGCGAATGCACTGAGGATCATCTTCAAATCCTCACTAGATACAGGAGAAGTACCAGACGATTGGAGGTCTGCGAATGTTGTACTATTGTTTAAAAAGGGTGCGAGGAATAGGCCAAATAGTTATAGGTCTGTTTCACCTCGGTGGTGGGTAAATTGTTAGAATCTATTCGGAGGGACAGGATAAACTGCCCACTTAGAAAGGCATGGATTAATCAGGGATAGTCAACATGGATTTGTTAAGGGAAGGTCATGTCTTACTAACATAATTGAGTTATTTGAGAAAGTAACAAGAGGATTGATGAGGGTAGTGCAGTAGATGTGGTCTACATGGATTTTAGTAAGGCATTTGACAAGGTTCCACATGGCAGACTGGTCAGTAAAATGAAAGCCCATGGGATACAGGGGAATGTGGCAGGTTGGATCCAGAATTGACTCAGGGACAGGAAACAAAGGGTAGTAGTCGACAGATGTTTTTGTGAATGGGAAGTGGTTTCCAGTGGTGTTCCACAGGGCTCAGGGTTGGGCCCCTTGCTGTTTGTTGTATATATTAATGACTTGGACTGAAATGTGGAAGGCATGATTGGGAAATTTGCTGATGACACAAAAATTGGCTAGGTAGTTGATAATGAAGAGGATCGCCATAGATTCCAGAAAGATATCAATCGTTTGGGTTGAGTGGGTGGAAAAGTGGCAAATGGAATTCAATCCAGATAAGTGTGAGGTAATGCATTTGGGGAAGGCAAACAAAGTGAGGGAATACACAATAAATGGGAGGATATTGAGAGGGGTAGAAGAAGTGAGACACCTTAGAGTGCATGTCCACAGGTCCCTGAAAGTGGTAGGACAGGTAGATAGAGTGGTAAAGAAGGCATATGGAATGCTTTCCTTTATTGGTTGAGGTAAAGAATTCAAAAGCAGGGATGTAATGCTGGAACTGGATAAAATGCTGGTTAGGCCACAGCTGGAGTATTGCGTCCAGTTCTGGTTACCACATTACAGAAAGGACATAATTGCTCTGGAGAGAGTAGAGGAGATTTACAAGAATGTTGCCAGGGCTCGAAAGTTGCAGCTATGAGGAAAGATTGGATAGGCTACGGTTGTTTTCCTTAGAATAGAGGAGGCTGTGGGGTGACTTAATTGAGGTGTACAAAATTATGAGGGGCCTAGATAGAGTAGACAGGAAGGACCTCTTTCCCCTGGCAGAGAGGTCAGTTACCAGGGGGCACAGACTTAAGGTGAGTGGTGGAAGGATTAGAGGGGACATGAGGAAAAACTTTTTCACCCAGAAGGTGGTGGGTGTCTGGAATTCACTGCCAGGATCGGTGGTGGAGGCAGAAACCCTCAATTCTTTTAAAAGGTACCTGGACATGTACCTGAAATGCTGTTACCGTCAAGGCTATGGACCAGGTGCTGGAAATTGGTATTAGATTGGGCGGCTAGTTTTTTCAGCTAGCACGGACACAACGGGCTGAATGGCCTCATTCTGTGCTGTAATTTTTTTTATGGTTCTATGGTTCTAAATAATCTCCACCGTGTTCAGCTTAGCAACACATGCAGCCACTTCTACTAGGAGATGTTCAGCGGGTCCAACCTGGAAAAAGCATTCTCTATTATTAATACCCATTGGCAGTCGTCCAAAAAGAAGGACAATCTCTGGAGAATTTTTTCTTGACTTAGTCAGGCAATAAACATTAGCTGACCTGACATGAACTTGCAGCATTTTCTGTTTTTATTTCCATCATCTTTTCAGATTGGGCCACTTTCCATAACATGTGGATTGTGACATTAGATCTGCCTGGCACCAAATCACAGGGTATTCTGCCTTATGATCTAGATCAAAAGATTAAGCAAACAGCCTGTCATAGAGTCACACGCATCCTCCAAAGACAACCAAGTAAACAATGAAGCAGATCAAGGTCTAAGAAGATTCTGGTTTACAATAGAGAGAGAGTTCTTGTTCATCGCACCCTCGCAAAAAGGAACATGCTCAACAGTGAGGACATCACTGCAAAATCCAATATTGATCGGCAGTGAAGTAAAAGAATAGGAATTATAACCAAACTGAGGCAACATTATCCATTCAAATTATAATACATGATGAGCAATCTGGAAAATTCATTCGAACAGGAGGCACATTTTTTACATTAACAATCCAATGATAAGTAGAAGTTATAAAAATGGTTGCAAGTACTGGAGCAATTATGAGAATGTGGATATGGTGGAATTTAGCATCTTATTCTAGCTTGAGCGGAGGATGGAGATTTGAGATTTGTGTTACTAACTCACTGTTGTCTCCCTGTCATACAACAGGGGATGAATACTTTAGCTCTCCTGTAAAGTGCATGAGTCACATGACAAAAGCCAGCACTTCAGTCTGCTGATATTACAGAGAACCCCCACCAATAGCTGCTCTCCACCCCCCAGGCTGTCTGAAAAGACCCAGTCCAATAAAAATTGAGTCCGGCCGTCATTTTCCTAGCCACAGAGAGAGCCTTGTGGCCATATGGCCATGGATGACCTCATGCAGTTGTGGCAGAGTTTCCTATTGTCTCTACGGTGAAGCACACTCTTCTTATACACAACTCTCTTTCAAGCTCCGCATATGACTTGTGTTGCATGTATGTTCTATTGTAGGATAATATCTGTTGCCATCATTTCTCAAGGTACTGCCTGATTCTCCTTTGCCGCTGCTCTCTGTGTTGCTTCTCTATGATAATGACATACAGGAGTATTCCCATTGGGAATGCCATGCCGTCTCTTGACAAGCCCTCCCCATGGGGTGGGAGTGGGTTGACCATCTCCCAGTGGTCTCATAGGATCATAGGAAACAGGAGCAAGATGAGGGGAGACAGTGGATGTGGTTTATTTGGACTTTCAGAAGACTTTCGACAAAGTCCCACATAAGAGATTAGCATGTAAAACTAAAGCGCATGGGATTGGGGGTAGTGTATTGCGATGGACAGAAAATTGGTTGGTGGACAGGAAACAACGATTAGGGATAAATAGGTCTTTTTCCGAATGGCAGGCACTGACTAGTGGGGTACCGCAGGGATCGGTGCTAGGGTCCCAGCTATTCACAATATATATTAATGATTTAGATGAGGGAACTAAATGTAATATCTCCAAATTTTCAGATGACACAAAACTGGATGGGAGGGTGAGTTGCGAGGAGGATGCAGAGAGGCTTCAGGGTGATTTGGGCAAGTTGAGTGCATGGGCAAATGCATGGTAGATGCAGTATAATGTGGACAAATGTGAGGTTATCCACTTTGGTGGCAAAAACAAGAAGGCAGATTATTATCTGAACAGCTATAAACAGAGAGGGGAATATGCAACGAGACCTGGGTGTTCTTGTACACTAGTCACTGAAGGTAAGCATGCAGGTGCAACAGGTGGTTAAAAAAGGCAAATGGTATGTTGGCCTTCATAGTGAGAGAATTCGAGTACAGGAGCAGGGATGTCTAGTTGCAATTAGTTGCCTTGGTGAGGCCACACCTGGAATATTGTGTGCAGTTTTGGACTCCTTATCTGAGGAAGGATGTTCTTGCTATAGAGGGAGTGCAGCGAAGGTTTACCAGACTGACCCCTGGGATGGTGGGACTGACGTATGAGGAGAAATTGAGTCGGTTAGGATTATATTCCCTGGAATTCAGAAGTGTGAGGGGGGATCTCAAAGAAACGTATAAAATTTTAACAGGACTTGACAGGGTAGATGCAAGAAGGATGTTTCCGATGGTGGGGGAGTCCAGGATCAGGGGTCATAGTCTAAGGATATGGGGTAAACCTTTCAGGACTGAGATGACGTGAAATTTCTTCACCCAGAGAATGGTGAACCTGTGGAATTCGCTACCACAGAAAGCAGTTGAGGCCAAAACATTGTGTTTTCAAGAAGGAGTTAGATATAGCTCTTGGGTCGAAAGGGATCAAAGGATATGGGGCAAAAACTGGAACAGGTTACTGAGTTGGATGATCAGCCATGAACATAATGAATGGGAGGGCAGGCTCGAAGGGCCGAATGGCCTACTCCTGCTCCTATTTTCTATGTTTCTATGTAGGCCATTTGGCCTGTCGAGCCTGCTCCAACATTCAAACAGATCATGGCTGATCATCTACCTCTACGCCATTTTTCCCAGCTATCCCCATATCCCTTGATGTCATTAGTATTCAGAAATCTATTGATTTCTGTCTTGAACATGCTCAATGATTGAGTTTCCACAGCCCTCTGGGGTAGAGAATTCCACAGATTCACCACCCTCTGAGTAAAGAAAGTCCTCCTCGTCTCAGTCTTAAATGGCCTGCCCCTTATTCTGAGACTGTGTCCCCTTGTTCTAGACTCACCAGCCAGAGGAAACATCCTATCCACATCTACCCTGTCACACCCTGTAAGAATTTTGTAAGTTTCAATGAGATCACCTCTCATTCTTCGAAACTCTAGAGAATACAGGGCCAGTGTCTGCAATCTCTCATCATAAGACAATCCCACCATCCCAGGGATCAGTCTGCTGAACCTCATATTGACAGATGCAGTGAGAAGGGAGCTCAGGGCAGAATGGCAAAGTCGTAACAATTATTCCCCAGCTGCAGAAATCATAAATAGGGCTCTCCACACTCTTCAGGCTCAGAAACTCCTCACTTCTGGCAGTCTTGGTTCATCCCAGGAACAACTCCGCTCCATAATTCTCTGTCTAACTTACTCTGAGTGTAACAGCGGGAAACCCAACAGCTTGCAGCATCACTTCCCATCATTACAATTTCTTTATTGAAAAGAAGTCAAGAAAAAAACATGTATTTATATAGTGCCTGGACATCTCAAGGCACTTTAAAGCCAATGAAGTTCTTTTGAAGTGTGATCATTGTTGTAACTTAGGAAACGCAGCAGCCAATTAGTGCACAGCAAGTTCCCACAAACAGCAATGTGATAATGACCAGATAATTGTTTTAGTGTTGTTGTTTAAGAGATAAATATTGTTAGGACATTGGGAATAACTCCCCTGCTCTTCTTCAAAATAGCACCATGATATCCTTTATATCCACCTGACACAGCAAACAGGGCCTTGGTCCAACATCTGCCCCAAAAGACAGCCCCTCTAACAGTGCAGCATTTCCTCAGTACTGCACAAGAGTGTCAGCCTTGATTTTTGTGCTCAAGTTTGGAGTGGGACTTCAAGTCTGAGCTTTCTTGACTCAGGGGCAAGACAGCAACCCACTGAGCCACAGCTGAGACCACCAAAGCCCCTCATGACTTGGGTGAATCACAGGAAAGGGCAAAACATGCACAGGAATTTGTGGGGATGAGGGGAGGTGGCAATTTTGTGGCATTAAACTGGTATAAACAGATTCTGTCCATTTCAGTGCCAAAATTAGTAACTTGACCCAATTATGCACTTAAATTACACCAAATATGGCTTTGAAATTCTCCATGATCTTAAGTCCAGACCAATCTGAACCTGTATGGGGTTCAATTTATGGAATTCCACTGTGCACATTTATTTTAGGAGCACAGACCAATAGATAGACTGAAACTCGTTGACTTGGCACAATCCTTTAACCTTTGCTGCCCAGTAAGCTCTCTGAACTCTACTCCTCGCAGTGTCCCACTAAAATGTACAGGAGCTTCACAAGTTATGCATCTGTAATTTTTTGGAAGGAACAGTAAAAAGCCAGAAAGATAACAAGAGAAGACCAGCAGGCCACACTTGACACTTACACCATGGAAATGTTAAGTGAAGTTAATTTCTATTCATGCTGTCAGGTAGGGAAGGAAGAGTGAGAGATGAAACCAAACCATTTACAAGAGTCAGAAATATTCATGTGAAAAGTAAGCATCCTGTTCTTTTGTCTTTGCTTCACTGCCTGTTCATCCAGCAATCCAAGATTATTCAGTGGTCACATTCAATGTTATTTCAAGTCACATTCAATGTTATTCAGTGTATGTAAACATACCGAATGTGTGTGGGGAACTTCCAGGATGATTGCACACTGGTCCTATATATAGAGGTAAATAAACAGCTTACACATTCATGACTAATGCATGTCAGTAAACATAAAGCAGAAGTAAAAAATTGGGCAAAGGTAGAGTCGATGAGGACTGTTTAGACTCTGCACACACTGCTTCCTCTGCCCAAAAATAACTACATTCCTTGGTAGCATTTACAGATAATTTAAAACAATCAGTAGACCAGAACACACTGCCTGAAGGGGTGGTAGAGGCAGGAACCCTCACAACATTTAAGAAGTATTTAGATGAGCACTTGAAACGCCTTAGCATACAAGGCTATGGGCCAAGTGCTGGAAAATGGGATTAGAATAGATAGGCGCTTGATGGCCGGCACAGACACAATGGGCCAAAGGGCCTGTTTCTGTGCTGTATAACTCCATGACTCTATAAGCAGTTGTAAGGCTGGATTTTATGCAAGAGGCAGGGCTCCCGGCAGTGGGCCAAAAAGAGGCGGGGATCTCCACCTTTGCATTTTTCCTAACCCCCGGAGCGATCCTCTGGTCTTTTGGGTTCAAAGTTTAAGGAGGCGGGATCCCCATCCCTTGAAACACTTGATCGGGACGGGGATCCTGCCTCCAAGAGCTGCCGACCAATCACAGGGTTGGCAGGTCAAAAGTATCGGCAGCGCCACCAGGAGCGGTGGCCGCTGCCAGTACTGCAGAGGCCTTGGACCTAGGCCCAGCAGTGGAACCCGGACCCGAGGAGGTGAGGCAGGGTCGCCGGCACTGGTCGGGAAGGCCCTGGAGCTGGGGGGGGTGGGGGGGGGGTGGTGGAGGGGTGTGGGTGTTTGGTCCAGGAGGAGAGGGCTCCCAGATGTACAGTGGTTCCCGAGGGGTTGGGGGGTGTCCTCAAATTGCCCAGGAAGGAGGAACCACCCACAGCCCGCAGAGTGGGTGCCTCATTTTAAAAGGTGTCCTTCCTGCAAGTTGGAGGCCCCCCCTGCCCCCCCACCGCTGGTAAGATCCCAGCGGCAGCAGCCCTTATTTAGCTTCTGGGTGGGAAGGCCATCGTCAGCTTATCCCACCCCCGGCAAGATCGGGTCCAGTGGTAGGTGGTGGCGTAGTGGTATTATCACTGGACTAGTAACCCAGAGACCCAGGGTATTCCTCTGGGGACATGGGTTCGATTCCCACCACAGCAGAAGGTGGAATTTGAATTTTATGAATAAATCTGGAATTAAAACTAGTCTAATGATGGCCATGAAACCATTGTGATTGTTGTAAAAACCCATCTGGTTCACTAATGTCCTTTAGGGAAGGAAATCTGCTGTCCTTACCTGGTCTGGCCTACATGTGACTCCAGACCCACAGCAATGTGGTTAACTCTTACATGCCCTCTGAAATGGCCTAGCAAGCCACTCAGTTGTACCTAACCGCTACGAAGTCAATAAAAAGGAATGAAACCGGACGGACCACCCGGCATCGACCTAGGCACCGAAAACGACAATGGCAAACCCACCCCTGTCGACCCTGAAAAGTCCTCCTTACTAACATCTGGGGGCTTGTGCCAAAGTTGGGAGAGCTGTCCCACAGACGAGTCAAGCAACAGCCTGACACAGTCATACTCACGGAATCATACCTTACAGACAATGTCCCAGACACTGCAATCACCATCCCTGGGTACGTCCTGTCCCACCGGCAGGATAGACCCAGCAGAGGTGGCGTGACATTGGTATATAGTAGGGAGGGAGTTGCCCTGGGAGTCCTCAACATCGACTCCGGACCCCATGAAGTCTCATGTCATCAGGTCAAACATGGGCAAGGTATCCTCCTACTGATTACCACCTACCGCCCTCCCTCAGCTGATGACTCAGTACTCCTCCAGGTTGAACACCACTTGGAGGAAGCACTGAGGGTGGCAAGGGCACAAAATGTACTCTGGGTGGGGACTTCAATGTCCATCACCAAGAGTGGCTCAGTAGCACCACTACTGACCGAGCTGGCCGAGTCCTAAAGGACATAGCTGCCATACTGGGTCTGCGGCAGGTGGTGGGGGAACCAACACGAGAGAAGAACATACTCGACCTCGTCCTCACCAATTTGCCTGCCGCAGATGCATCTGTCCATGACAGTATTGGTAGGAGTGACCACCGCACAGTCCTTGTGGAGACGATGTCCCGCCTTCACATTGAGGATACCGTCCATCATGTTGTGTGGCACTATCACCGTGCTGAATGGGATAGATTTCGAACAGATCTAGCAATGCAAAACTGGGCATCCATGAGGTGCTGTGGGCCATCAGCAGCAGCAGAATTGTACTCAACCACAATCTGTAACCTCATGGCCCAGGCACTGGATACTGCAAAAGCTATGGGCCCTGACAATATTCCGGCAATAGTACTGAAGACCTGTTCTCCAGAACTTGCTGCGCCCCTAGCCAAGCTGTTCCAGTACAGCTACAACACTGGCATATACCCTGCAATGTGGAAAATTGCCCAGGTATGTCCTGTACACAAAAAGCAGGACAAATCCAACCCGGCCAACTACTCTCAATCATCAGTAAAGTGATGGAAGGTGTCATCAACAGTGCCATCAAGCGGCACTTGCTTAGCAACAACCTGCTCAGTGACGCTCAGTTTGGGTTCCGCCAGGGCCACTCAGCTCCTGACCTCATTACAGCCTTGGTTCAAATATGGACAAAAAAGAGCTGAACTCAAGAGGTGAGGTGAGAGTGACTGCCCTTGACATCAAGGCAGCATTTGACTGAGAATGGCATCAAGGAGCCCTAGCAAAACTGAGGTCAATGGGAATCAGGGGGGAAACCCTCCGCTGGCTGGAGTCATACCTAGCACAAAGGAAGATGGTTGTGGTTGTTGGAGGTCAATCACCTGAGCTCCAGGACATCACTGCATGAGTTCCTCAGGGTACTGTCCTAGGCCCAACCATCTTCAGCTGCTTCATCAATGACCTTCCTTCAATCATAAGGTCAGAAGTGAGGATGTTCGCGGATGATTTCACAATGTTCAGCACCATTCGTGACTCCTCAGATACTGAAGCAGTCCGTGTAGAAATGCAGCAAGACCTGGACAATCTCCAGGCTTGGGCTGATAAGTAGCAAGTAACATTCGCGCCACACAAGTGCCAGGCAATGACCATCTCCAACAAGAGAGAATCTAACCATCTCCCCTTGACATCAATGGCATTACCATCGCTGAATCCCCCACTATCAACATCCTAGGGGCTACCATTGACCAGAAACTGAACTGGAGTAGCCATATAAATACTGTGGCTACAAGAGCAGGTCAGAGGCTAGGAATCCTGTAGCGAGTAACTCACCTCCTGACTCCCCAAAGCCTGGCCACCATCTACAAGGCACAAGTCAGGAGTGTGATGGAATACTCTCCACTTCCCTGGATGGGTGCAGCTCCAACAACACTCAAGAAGCTCATCCAGGACAAAGCAGCCCACTTGACTGGCACCCCATCTACAAACATTCACTCCCTCCACCCCCGACGCACAGTGGCAGCAGTGTGTACCATCTACAAGATGCACTGCAGCAATACACCAAGGCTCCTTAGACAGCACCTTCCAAACCTGTAACCTCTACCAACTAGAAGGTCAAGGGCAGCAAATACATGGGAACACCACCACCTGCAAGTTCCCCTCCAAGTCACACACCAACCTGACTTGGAACTATATCGCCGTTCCTTCACTGTCGCTGGGTCAAAATCCTGGAACTCCCTTCCTAACAGCACTGTGGGTATCCCTACCCCAAATGGACTGCAGCGGTTCAAGAAGGCAGCTCACCACCACCTTCTCAAGGGCAATTAGGGTTGGGCAATAAATGCTGGCCTGGCCAGCGACGCCTACATCCCATGAAGGAATAAAAAAAAAATCCCGGCATCGGTTTCCGTGGCATCTACTGACGCTCCGATTCACCGCAATCTGCAACCCCCCGCCCCTGCCACAGAACTTGATGTCTGGCTGGGAACAAAATCCAGCCCCTAAGGTCTCAACTTTTTAATGCTAAGCCCAGCACTTCAGTTGCAATACATTTGAGTTACACTTTTGAACTGATATTTTGATGTATCCTTTAATACTGAGAATGGAGCGAGACAGGGAGTTCAGATAAACCCCGAAGTAGGGAGCATGGAGTGTGTAATTAGAGACTATTATCGGTTGGCAGCAGCTGGGGATGCACCCTGGACAAATATAGACAGGCAATAACTGTGGGACGTGCCTTTAGTTGCCTGGGCCGTAAGCTCTGGAATTCTTTCCCTAAACCTCGCCACCTTTAAGACACTCCTTAAAACCACCTCATTTGGCTTGGTGCCAAATTTTATTTGCTAAACCTCTTATGAAGTGCCTTGGGATGTTTGACTATGGTTAAAAGCGCTACATAGATGCAAGTTATTGTAAGTTAGAGAGGACTGAATACAGGAGACTGGAATGGGGGGGTGAAGGTTGGCAGCTGGATTTTATGCAGCTGGAGTGGATCCTGACCCCGGGCCAGAACGGCAAGAGGAACTCCGCCTCAGCTGTTTTGGGGGAACCCCTTTTCCATTTATTGACATTCAGGCAATTCACTGCTCAGTGCCGGGGTCCCCATCCCTTAAAGGACAGGAATCACACCTCTAAGAGCTGCCGGCCAATGGGAGGGCAGGCAGCTCAGCAGTCTCAGCAGCGTCACTGAAAGCAGTGGCCACTGCTGTGCTGAAAATGGCATTTTAATTTGAGTTTTTGTTTTATTTGTTCGATTTTAATTAAGTTATTTTATGAAATGTATATAAGGCGGGCCTGAGGAATAAAGGCCCCCTCGACATAAAATACATAAAAGGGGCCTGGGGTATAAAGGCCACCTTATAAAAAAAAATGGGGAACAAAAACAGGGTTAGATACAGAGTAAAGGTCCCTCTACACTGTTCCCCATCAAACGTTCCCAGGACAGGTACAGGCACTGAGCAGTTAATTGCCTGAATGCCAATAAATGGAACAGGGGTTCCCCCAAAACAACTGAGGCGGGGTTCTTCTTGCCGTTCTGGTCCGGGGTTGGCTGCTGCCTGATTGGAGGTGCTGAGTGGCTAACGAGGTTCAGCTGACTGTGGCTGTGTGACTGCTGCAAGGAGAAAGACTGAGATTGAAAGGAAGGTTTTTCCATCTAACCTTATTCTAAAAGAGGCAAACAGGAGGCCAAAAGAACTGACAACTCTTGTGAGTTTGGCTTTTTTGAAGCCCTTTCATTGATTATTGTGGGGAGGGGGAAAGAAGAGACTGAAAGAGCTTGGATGGGGCTGTTCTGTTTTCAACAGGGAGTTTCTGTGTTTTAACAGCATTGAATAGTAACTCACTCCCTACCCCAACAACTGAGCCTGGGACAGTTGGAGCTGCCCAGGTGAAGAGACTTTTTCTTTACTATTTTCAAACAAAACCAGAAGCAGTGTGTCTGAGCAGCTTACAGCTGTCCCAGGTAAAGACAGCGTCCCCACTCCCCCACCAACCGGAGGACCAGTGAAAGGACTGTCTTAAATTAACATCTACAAAGAGACTGGTTCTCCTGACCTTCCTCTCCTTCAGCCTCTCTTCTTTGCCGTAACCTCCATTTGTGTATTGTGGGACAGTTTGTTATGATTTTTTTTTTTCCTTTCTCGCAAACTCTATTTTATTCAATGGTGGGTGTGACTCTTCTACGCCATGGCTTCAGTCCTGTCCGGTGACGGGGCCTTTCTATGCTGCAGTAGCTGCTGCAGCTGCTTATGTATCCCCAATCTTGATGTCAAGGCATCTGTGACTACCCACCCAATCATGACTATTGAGGCATGCGTTAAGGCAATGGCCGAGGTTGTCAGCCCCTCGGCCAATGTCGCAGCCTCAAAGATGTACGAGAAGGCAGTGCTTTTCCTGAAGACTGAGTGGGCGGTGGCCCTGAGCAAGAGGCTCACCGTGGGCGGGACTTTCCTGTCAGTGGACCCTTTGGAGGCCACTGCACAGCGAGTGATTCTGTAGAATGACCAGCCCTTTATTACTGATGAGCTCCTCCTCCACTACCTGCACCATCTGGGGGAGGCGAGGTCGTGGCTAAGATCAAGTGTAGTATCTGTTCTTATCAGTGCTTACTTGGTTGAGAAGAGACCATGATCATTGCCTTTTGATCCTGGGTAGGCTTTGAGTAAAATGGCTATAACCAATCTTTGAGCTTCAGGCCAGGGAGTGCGCAACTCCGTTCGGGTGGTGGTGAAGGACAAGGAAGGAGATGCACCGGTCGATCGCACCTTCTTCATCAAGAGGATCCTCTTCGATTGCTGTGGATTTCAAGCTATGGACGTCTTCTGCCTGCAGGATTTCCCCAGCAGTGGATACTTCGACGTGACGTTCAGGAACGTGGTGGGATGCAACAAGTTCCTGAAGGCGTTCAAGGAGAAAGGGGACCGGGCGCCACTGTCGATCCTCACAGCGGAGCCGCTTTTCACGTTTCCGTCACAACGGGACCGGGTGGTGACGATTCACCTCTACAACCCCCATGTTCCGGTGGTGGATGTACTCACCGTCCTCGCCAGGTACGTCGAGGTGGCCGGCAGCAGCACTGATGTCAAGGACCCCTTTGGGATTTGGACCAGCAAGCGGCAGGTCAAGCTAACCTTGAAGGTTGATCCCAGTGGAGCCATCATCCACCCTCCCTCCAGCTTCGCTATCGGGGGAAGCCGAGGGTTCTTGGTCTACGCTGGGCAGCCCAGAGTTTGTCGCACCTGTGGCAAATCTGGTCACGTGGCAGCCAACTGCAGCACGGTTGTTTGCAAGAACTGCAAAGAAGAAGGCCATCAGACCAAGGACTGTAAGCAGTCCAAGTGTTGCAACTTGTGCGGCGCGGCAGGCCATCTCTACAAAACCTGCCCCAAACGCTGCCTCAGTTATGCTCAGGCGGCAAGGTCCAAGGAAAGGCTGTAAGAAGGTCCGACGAAGGCATCCGGTGTTCGAAAGGAGACAAGCAACCTTCTCCGCAGTGAGGAACTTCAACCTGAGAAGGAGAAGGAAGGGGAGGCAGCTGAAACCAGCGACCCAGCACCTCCCCTGCACCCGGAAACCCCTCCTCCACAGACAGAATCAATGGAGGAGGAGGCAGCAGATGGACAAACAGGTCAGTGGCCAGTGGTCCAGAGGAAAACCACGAAGAAAAAACATCCCAAAGCGGAACAGGCCACCACCCAAACCAGTGGCAAGAGGAGGCTACCTTCTGAGACAGACTGCAACAACTCCTCTTCACTGGACGGGGAAATGCTGGAACGACAGCCCCTTCAAAAGAGGCGGCAGAACTCCAAGGAGATGGAAGATAAAGCATCCCAGCCCCTGGACACGGGAAGCTGTGATGGGCCCGGCGAGCCCCAACCCCAAAGCGCCACACGTAACAACGTGGCCAACGCATCCCAGCTCCGGGACACCGAGAGCAAAGACACGTCTGGCGCACCTCAGCTCCAGGAAGCCGGGAGCAGTGATGTTTTCGAGGAGGAACAGAGGGAAGCAGCAGAGGGCAACCCAATCCTTGCTGCCTACAAGACCCCCCCAATGTCACCCCAGCAGAGCAAACCCTGCATAAAAAAAACCAGGAGGGGTTTCTGAGCCCAACTATTGTGAAACAGCTTGCGCACACGATGGGTATGCAGGAACATCCCGAAGGACTGGGACTAGCAAGGACAAATGGTATGGGTAGCAACAACTAACTTTAAAAAAAATGGGTGTAAGGATTGCTTCCATTAATGTGCGTAGCATTAAATCTACTACGCGATGTGTTTCAACCTTGGGTTACCTCGCCAAGATCAAAGCCGACCTACTGTTTCTGCAGGAGTGTGGAATACCACACCTCAGCACCTACAGGCAGTGGTCACACGGGCCATCGATCTGGTCAGTGGGTAATGATTCCCATTCCTCCGGCCTAGGTATTCTGCTGCGGGGAGGTTACTTCACCATCTCCGAAGTTGAGGAGGTGGTGGGCGGTTGCCTCCTCGTAGCAGATGTAATGTACAACAATGCTCCGCTCCGGTTGATCAACGTGTACGCCCCGGTACAACGCAGCGAGCGGCTGACCGTTTTCCAGCAGCTCCCACTGCTGCTGGCGACATCCAGGCCGGTCATCCTAGGCGGTGACTTCAACTGCATCATTGATGCAGCTGGACGATCCGGCAGAGACGACAGCAAACTGGACACTACATCCAGATTCCTAATAGAAACAGTTAAAAATGCCAAACTGCACGACGTCTTCAGCAAACCTGCAGACGGAGCACAGCGCAGATACACACGGTCAAGATCGGACGGGTCTGTCATTTCCCGGATTGACTTCCTGTTTGTGTCCCGTGCGGTCACGGTCAGATCCACCGACGTCAAGCCGGTGTTCTTCTCCGACCATTGCCTCTTACTGGCCGACTGTCACTTACAGGATGACCAGCGGGTTGGCAGAGGGACATGGAAGCTCAATGTTACACTGCTGACCCCAGAGAACGTTGAGGAACTCAAAAGAGATTACAAAGGTTGGAGGACCGTGAAACCCCTCTTTGCTTCCCACCAGTGAACTGGAGACTCAATCAAGGAGAACATCAAGAGGTTCTTTATCCGCAAAGGGGTTAAGAGGGCGAGAGAGAGACAGAGGGAAATGTCCCAACTCCAGAAAAGAATGCAGAATCTGCTCCGGCTGCAGTTGATGGGGGTTGAGGTCAAGGAGGACCTCCAAGAGGTGAAGAGCCAGCAGGCCTCGCTCTTTGCCACGGAGGCCTCCAAGATCATCTTCCGGTCCAGAGTCTGTTCCATTGAGCAGGATGAGACGTGCTTGCGTTACTTCTTCCAAAAGGCACACAGAGAGCTCTGTTATCAGCAGCCTGAAGGAAGAGGATGGCTCGGTAACGTCTTCGCAGTCCGACATACTAAGGATCAGCAAATCCTTTTATGCTGGGCTGTATGACGTGAAGCCCACAGACAGCAGAGCCTCCCAGTCCTTCCTGTCATCTATCACAGAGGTCTTAGATGACAGCAGGAGGGAGAGATTGGACAAGCCGCTAACTCTGGACGAGCTGACAAAGGCCGTCAGGTCCTTCAAGACGAGTAAAACTCCCGGAAGTGATGGCTTACCGGTTGAGTTGTATTCGGCTCTGTGGGACTGGGTTGGCCCGGACCTGCTGGAAGTATACGAGAGTATGCTCCTGGCCGGCAGCATGTCAGAATCCATGAGGAAAGGCATCATCACCCTCATCTACAAGCGGAAGGGGGGGAGGGCAGAAATCAGAAATTGGCGGCCCATCTCACTGCTTAATGTTGACTACAAGATTCTGTCCAAAGTCATAGCCAGCCGAGTCAAGTCTGCTCTGGAGTTGGTGATTCACCCTGATCAGACCTGTACTGTACCCGGCAGGAAGATCTCTGATAGTCTCGCGCTAATCAGGGATACGATCGCCTATGTGCGGGACAGGAGGGTGGACACCTGCCTCATCAGCCTGGACCAGGAGAAGGCTTTTGACAGGATATCGCACACCTACATGATGGACGTGCTTTCCAAAATGGGGTTTGAGGAGGGAATCTGCAATTGGATCAAACTGCTCTACACAAACAGCAGTAGCGCAGTCTCAATCAACGGGTGGGAATCGGAAAATTTCCCGATCAAATCTGGAGTCAGACAGGGCTGTCCTCTCTCTCCTGTCTTGTTTGTTTGCTGTATTGAACCCTTTGCTGAGTCTATTAGGAAGGATGCGAGCATAAGAGGGGTAACAATCCCAGGCAGCGGAAGCACTCGGGTTAAAACTTCCCTGTACATGGATGACGTCGCCGTCTTCTGCTCGGATCCGATGTCCGTTCACAGACTGATGAGTATCTGCGACCAGTTCGAACTGGCATTGGGAGCCAAAGTTAACCACGGCAAGAGCGAGGCCATGTTCTTTGGGAACTGGGCTGACCGATCCTTTGTCCCCTTCACCGTCAGGTCTGATTACCTGAAGGTGCTGGGGATATGGTTCGGAAGGGCCGGGGCGTGCACCAAAACCTGGGAGGAGCGAGTAGCCAAGGTACGACAAAAGTTGAGCATGTGGGGGCAGCGATCTCTCTCCATTGTGGGTAAGAACCTGGTCATCAGGTGCGAGGCGCTCACGTTGTTGCTGTAAGTGGCGCAGGTCTGGCCCATACCCCACTCCTGTGCTATGGCGGTCACCCGAGCCATTTTCCGCTTCATCTCGGGATCTAAAATGGACCGGGTCCGGAGGGACTCGATGTTCAAACCTCTGGATAAGGGCGGGAAAAATGTACCCAACATGGCCCTCATCCTGATGACTACCTTCATGTGCGGCTGCATCAAGCTGTGTGTAGACCTCCAGTATGCAAACTCCAAGTGTCACTACGTGCTGAGGTTCTATCTGTCCCCAGTGTTGCGAAGGATGGGCCTGGTTACATTGCCGCGGAACGCTCCATGCAGTTGGACCGTGCCGTACCACCTATCCTTCGTGGAGCAGTTTCTGCAGGAAAACACCTTTGACCACTGATCCATCAGGCAGTGGTCTGCACGGAATGTCCTCAAGGCCCTACGGGAAAAGGAGACGGTGGATCCTGTCGGATGGTTCCCCGAGCAGACCGTCAAAGTCATTTGGCAGAATGCCTCATCACCAGAACTTTCAAACAAGCACCAAGACGTAGCTTGGCTGGTGGTGAGAAGAGCCCTCCCCGTCAGATCCTTCCTGCACGCCCGAAGTCTCGCCCCCTCCGCGCAATGCCCCCGCGGTGGCTGTGGTGGGGAAGAGATGGTTGCCCACCTCCTTCTGGAATGTGTCTTTGCAAAGCAGGTGTGGAAAGAGATGCAGTGTTTTTTGTCGAGGTTCATCCCAAGCAGCTCTGTAACACAGGGGTCTGTGCTCTACGGGCTGTTCCCAGGGACGCACACCGAGACAAACATCAACTGCTGCTGGAGGACTATCAATTCGGTGAAAGACGCCCTTTGGTCTGCCCGAAACTTGCTGGTCTTCCAGCGCAAAGAGTTGTCCACCACCAAATGTTGCAGACTGGCACATTCCAAGGTCCAGGACTACGTGCTGAGGGACGCACTAAAGCTTGGGGCAGCTGCAACAAAGGCTCAATGGGGAAAGACCACCGTGTAAGGTCCCCCCACCAAGCTGAACTGAGGGGCTGGATCCATGGGAAACCCCTCAAACTGTATCGGAAAAAAAATTTTCATTTGCTGTACAATGTAAAAATGTTAATGACATGACAAATGAAATGGAAGGGTTGTGAGACAACTCATGATTGTATTGAAGGAACAAAAACAAGAAATGCTGGATTCACTCAGCAGGTCTGGCAGCATCTGTGGAAAGAGAAGCAGAGTTAACGTTTCGGGTCAGTGACCCTTCTTCGGAAAAAAGTGTTCCGAAGAAGGGTCACTGACCCGAAACGTTAACTCTGCTTCTCTTTCCACAGATGCTGCCAGACCTGCTGAGTGAATCCAGCATTTCTTGTTTTTGTTTCAGATTTCCAGCATCCGCAGTATTTTGCTTTTATATTGTATTGAAGGAAACTGATCACCTTTGCACTGTTTGTATTTTTTGACTTGGTGCTGTTTGAAACTGGTAATGTATTTTTTCCAGATTTTTATGAATAAAGTATATTTTGGAAAAAAAGACTAATCCGGTGATCGCAACGATTACTGATTTCCAATCTAAAAACTGATGATCGATGCAGCAAAAATGTAACCTCTGACCATTAACGTCATGCCAGGTGCTACAAGGTATTCTCATCTCGGCTTGTCTTTGTGACAGGACTCGAATAATTCTGTTTTCTTGCTGATTGAATTGGCTTTGAAGGAAGTTTTAAAACTGTCTGGATGCAGCCCATACTACACCAGTGAGCTGAACTTTCTCCACTTTCCTTACTGCAAGTGAACTATTCAATTCCCTCTTCTACTGTGGGGTGTAGCAGGGAGCAGTAGCAGAGACTGCAGCTAATTTTTGTCAGCAATGAAAAATACTCATTTTTCAACAGGTGCAATTCAGCTGGTAAAAACTGTTATTTCTGAATATGAACATTGAGAGTCGGTGTTTTACTCTGATCAAGAAATAAATTGTACTCAGGAGAGCTCCACATTAATCCTTCCACTTCAGTCCGGAGTGCCTCTTTCTCACCGGATTTAGGTCGGAGGTTCAGGCCCTTCAATCCCCGCTCACTGAAGCTTGTCTGTCTGCAGCTGTGACTCTATAACTTAGTAAGAAGTGACAAGTTTCACGCTGCAGTGTGAAACACAGCTCCATTGTCCTGGTCTCCAAATCAAAGACTTCTGGGCGGTGGGAGCAGGTTAAAGACTCCACACAAGACATGAAAGCTAAAGACTTTAAAGTGTGAGCTAACCTCTTCCAAATCACCAACAAAAGATTTCACGGGTCTTTATGATTTAGTAGTTACTAGACCAGGAGAAGTGAGAGAAACCACTCTGTGTCACGGTAACTTGGGCTGGCCATGCAATACCTTGTATAAAATGTTTCAATGTTACTATGGAGACATACATAACTTATTTCTTTTACAATTGTTACAGGAAAATTAGGGCACAATTTTGCAAGTAACCCATAGAAAATGCGATCAGTTTCTATTCCAAATGTTGTATGATGCTGAATGGAATAAACCATGTCACAACTTCAATTCCACTGAATGCTAAACTAACTATCGAGAATCCTTGAGCACATTGCTGTCGGCTTGCTGTACTGAATAAAGAGCAAAAGATTCCATTAAAAAGAAATTGAAACAGGATCTTTGTCACCGGACTGTAACTGAGATTTAACCAAAGAAGTCTGCAGCCAAGCATCCGTCCACCTGAAACTCTCCAAAGTTTGACTCCAGTGAACTAGGAGAAAAGGAAGAGCAGGACTGCATCGTTTAAATTTTCCTCGCAGGAAAACCAACAAGGACCAGAATTTTTCTAGCTCGCCACTGATTTCAGCGGCGAGCTTCAAAGATGGTGGGGCACACACGTGGGATTCGCTCCGTGGATATTTAATGCGGCAGCTCATTTACATGGAGGGAGCGGAATGTCTGCCGCCAATGATGTGGAGGGGGCAGGCACTCTAACCCTGGCAATAACATCTGTCGCCACCATGCAGGCACTGGCACCATTTTTAAAGGGCTTCCAGCCCTTCAGTTCGATTTACATCTTTAAAGTTGCAGGACATGAAAATTTAAATTGACAATTTATTAACCGTTTCAATCCCCTCTCTCACCCAC
Source organism: Heterodontus francisci (assembly GCF_036365525.1). Classification (NCBI taxonomy): domain Eukaryota; kingdom Metazoa; phylum Chordata; class Chondrichthyes; order Heterodontiformes; family Heterodontidae; genus Heterodontus; species Heterodontus francisci. The sequence goes on along the minus strand of NC_090412.1, from coordinate 4,026,175 downwards.
CGTCAATGAATAACAACTTTATTTGTTGTCCTCTCCCCCATAAAAAAACTAATGTTCTGATCCCAACCTTTCTCCCAGAACTTTATTCACTTTCACCTTCAACCTCTTCCCATCATCCCCTCCACCAATCACAAGAGTTTTCCCCACTACCCCCCCACCCTGAAAACTTAACTCCTCCCCCCCTCCCCCACTAGTGTTCTACCTCGGATCTCCGAATGGAGATCCAAAGGCGCAACCGGCTGGAATATCTCACAGGACAGCCGTCACAACGAAGTAAGTATTTATTCATTAATTAACATTTATTCCCATATTTAAATGAGGTTCCCATTGCCTAGCAGCATGGGAGCCACCATGAGGCCTCGTTGCCACCAGTAACATGGGGTGGAGCCATCCTGGCATCAAGACCCATGGCGGACCTCTCCCGGAGGTATTTTCTGGGCTCCTGCCACGACCCCTGACGTTGGGGAGGCTGGTAAAATCCAGTTTCACAACAAACTCTTTTTAAAAACACCAGACTTAATTGCATGCTATCTTTTAATCTCTATCTGCTCTTGTGTGTGCGCCTGCGTGTGTGGGTGAAGTTGTGAATTTTTACTTTTTGTTTAATAAACATTTAACCATCTTTAAACCCCATAAGAAAACCTGTCACTTGTCCGTTTATTGACCATGAAAATGCTCAAGAGTTAAAACACATTTCAAATAAAAACACTGTCTGGTCAGTTGAGAGGTGAGAAGGGAAATCACCCCTATCATTCCCTACCTATCCGTAACAATTTTCATTCAGTTGTTAATGTGAGTAAGAAAGATAGTGTAAAATTTTCATACAATACTTACTCTACAATAGTATCATTGGTGCAAAGTTTTTTTTGTCACATTAAGATCACAGTGCAGTGACAGCACTTTACACCAGGACTACAGTTACAGTGTAAATACAGACTAAATCTGGAGTTAGATTAAAACGTGACGCCAGTGTGAAACTCCAGAGTCTTGTTGGCCCTTAACTCCAAATTTACACAAACTACTGGTTGTGCCCATAATACCAGAGAAGTTTATCGTTCAGAAGGAGACCATTTAGTCCATTGTTTCTGCATTTACTCTTTGCTACAACAGCACAATACCAATTCTGCTGTCCCGCACTCTCATCTGCATTGACACTTATTGTTGTGTAAACATTAGTAACCAAAGGAAAATCTATTCACTCACTAAACCTGCTAGATTTAAAGCTTCATGGACTGAATGGAATAGAATTAGACATAGGAACAGGAGTAGGCTATTTAGCTCCTCTTGCCTGTTTTGCCATTCAATGAAATTGTGGCTGATCCGTGCCCTAACTCCATATACCCAATGTACTGTTCATCCAATGATTAATTGTTTCAATATTACATTTCAGTATATCTTCCAGTGTGATGACTGGCTGCGTTCAGATTTTCTAAATCTCAAAAGTGAACAGTTCTATGTAATTTGCACACAGTGATATCGTTTTTCCTTTTATGCCACAAAACTGATTGTGGCTTGTACCAGAATATATTTATGCAATTGTTCCTTCTATTTAGAAATGTGTTATATGCAAACATAATTTGTGTCACAAAATGATGTTCACATCATAGTACGACAATGTCATCGTGTCCTTCCATGGCCTCGCCTCTCCCGATCTCTGTAACCTCCGCCAGCCCTACAACCCTCCAAGATCTCTGTGCTCCTTCAATTCTAGCCTCTTGCGCATCACTAATTTCCATCTCTCTACCATTGATGGCTTACCCTCAGCTGTCTGGGCCCTAAGCTCTGGAATTCCCTCCCTAAACCTCTCCGCCTCTCTACCTCTCTCTCCTCCTTTAAGATGCCTCTTAAAAAATCTACCACCTTGACCAAGCTTTTGGCCACCAATCCTAATATCTCCTCATGTGGGTTGATGCCCAATTCTGTTTGATAAGACTTCTGGGAAGTGTGTTGGGACAGTTTACTGTGTTAAGGGTGCTAAATAAATACAAGTTTTCCTGTTGTAGTAAAAGATAAATTTAAGACTGATATAGCATGATTTTAGCAACGAGTGATCAATGGGTTCTGAGAGAGAGCAGTGGAACTGAAAACCCTTGAATCATTTAAGACTAAATTGGATGCTTCAATGAGAGACATTCGGGTCTTTCTGAATGGATGAGTTAGGATGGGCCAAATGGGACAGAGGTCAGTTGGGGGTCAAGTTTAAAACATGAGAATACTTGAAGATTAAAGGTAGATTTATTCACTTGACCCATAATTAATTTGTGATGTATAATCTTTAAAAAGTAAAATGGTTGTATGGGGCTTCCAGTAAATTTTTCTCTGTGGCATTTCCGCTAACATTAGCGAACAGAGAAAAATGCTCATTGTATGACAGTCCAAATCTAGGGGCCTTAAATAAAAGATAATCACTAGTAAATCCTTTAGAGAATTCAGGAAAAACGTCTTTACCCAAAGAGTGGTGAGAATACGGAACTTGCTATCACATGGAGTTGTGGTAAATAGGGTAGATGCATCTAAGTGTAAGGTGGATAAACACATGTTTGAGAAAGGAATAGAGGAGATGATAAGATGAGAGGAGGCGCATGTGGAGCATAAACACCTGCAGGTACCAGTTGGGCTGAATGGCCTGTTCCTGTGCCATACATTCTATATAATTCTATGCCATTGCTGATTGCACTAGTGAAACCATGTTATGAAGAGTCTCTGTGGCAGCATTCACAGAATGTTCCATGTTCCTCCCTCTAAATGCCTGCTACCTGACCCGAACCCGACAGGACCCGACGACATGTGTTGGGTTCGGGTCGGGTCGCACTTCCAGGTCCAGCAATACCACCTCAGGTAAGAGACTCTAATGTTAATTTACTTTTGGACTTTAAAGGTGGTTTTGTTACAGTTATTTTAAGTTTGTGCAGGTAAGGAACAAAGTGAAAACGGAAGGTAAGTTAACTGATGGTTGGGTTGGGTGCGGGAAAAGATGGAAGGACTGAGGTCGGGTCAGGCCTCATTTGCAGACCCGAGCCGGCCTTTACCTCCCTCAGCCATAATGTTCCAGATTTCATTCTCTGATTTATTTCTACCCAAAGCGTAGGTGAGCAGGAAACCTTACATCTTCAAGTACCTCATTTTAAACTTAATCCTGGGTGACCTTTGTCCCTGTGGCTGTATGTTCACAGTTTTGTGATCCGGAACCAATTTGCAAGCCTAACTAGTGAAGCTGTCTGAAGCAGGCTAAAAAGTCTGATAAATAATAATGGGGAGAAAATAAATCAACCGCAATGAACCTGTAATGGATTGGGGAGATTTTCAAATGATGTTGTGTTGTACAATGACTCTTGTATGTGGTAGAATCAAAAGGTGTTGACATTTTTTATTTACAAATGTACAGAAAAAGATTGCTAAGTCATTGTATGCACATTATTTTTAGGGAGAGATGAAGCTTTTCCAGGCCAAAGAATGGATTGGAATAAGTTTGAGTGTATTTTGCCGTGTGATTTCATTACCCAGTGACTCAAGCCTGTGTCTGCGATGCAGCTCACTATTACAGTGTAATAGTGTAGAAAGATTTATCTTAGTTACCCTTTTTGATGACAAAAAACATCAACCTGAACCCAGATTTAAAACATCAATACCTTTTTTTTGATTCTATGGAACAGCCTGGAGTGCAAGAGGTGAAATTCCTCCTACCAGTGGAATATGTCAGTAGCCAGACACAGATTTCCAGTTTCATACTGGGACTATTTTTTTAATAAAATTATCAAAAAGTGAAATTTCACTCCTGGGGTATCACAAGGGGAAGATTAAAGGCTGGGGAGATTTTGGGGGGATTGGGGCAGAGGAATAAGGCAAGCTATTCTATGCAACTTATATATTGCCAACTCAAGGGCAGCTGTTAAATCTGCCTGCTATTTTAGCCAAGCATTAATGTTCTTAATTGCCTCCACTGATGATTTATAGAAACCCACTTAGACTAGCATGATTTAATAGAAAACTTTTACATATATTAATTAATTATGATGAATAATGGAATGTCATTTTGATGAACACTGGGTATACTTTAAGGGAATTACAGCAGTGCATTTGCACATGCAAACAGCAATGAGATGAATGAGCAGTTCATCTGTTTTTTGTAATGTTGGTTGAGGGATCAACATTGGCCAAAACACCAGGAGAACTCTTCTTTGAGTAGTACCATGGGATCTTGTACAGCCAACCGATTCGTTCAAAAGACAGTACCTCCAACAATACAGCACTCTCTCAGTACTACGCTGGTCTCAGGCTAGAATGTGTGCTCAGATGGGATTTGAGACAAGAAATGGCACATATTTCTTTGTATTTAAATGCACATACAGAGAGTCCTACTTCTTCAATCCTGAAAGCTGCTTTTCTGTTGAAGAAATGAAACCATTTCATTATAATCCCAATGCATTCAGGGTGGAAAACATTAAGCCCAAGCCACACGTTGCCTCACTTCTGAATTATTTTTGTAGAATCTGTCTGTAGTTCAAACAGATATAATAGTATTTTATCATATTGTCATAGTTCATTAGGTACTTTCAAGATGTTTTAATAGAACACTTAGATAGATCTAGAACTGAAAGGGTTAAAGAGATATTTGTTTCCTATTGTTCCAGTGAAAGTGCGAAAACCTTCTTGACTGGGTTAGACTATCTATGATTTTTTTTGGTATTGAGTCTTTTCAGTGTAGTGTAGCAATATCTGTTCACAGCAAAACCTTTAACCGAACAAAATGTTTACATATCAGTCATGTGGCAACAGAATCCATGTCTACATCAGGAGTGAATTATCCACACATTCCAAACTAACACGATCATTTCAGATTACCTGAGCTGCATAGTCTAGTCATGCTTATTTGCATGATTAAAAGTCCCCTTTTTGTTGGACTTTTGCAGTCAATCATCTATATATCAGTCCCATAATACTTACCAGGTTTAATGTTACTTGCCTTATTGGGTTGCATCTCTAACCAGTGCACACGTAATCTTTCTGTGTGCCTGTGTCTTTGTTCTTGACAGTCTGCGATACTCCAAGATGAGAAGGAAGGATGGCAGGTTTCCGTCTGCACTCCATTTACTCTTGTGCACCATATGGACAAATGTGTGCCTATCATTTATCAATATTTTTTCAAAGTGCATTTTAAAATCTGGATGACACAAAAAATCCCACTAATGACCGTAGCCCCCAACCCACCCAATAAGAAAATCATGAAAAATTCTATTTGGCAACAAAATAGTAAAATCAGATGATAGTCTCATATAGGGGAAAACTGCAGTTTAGAAAAACTCTGTAAAAAGAACTCTGTAGGTAAATGTTGGATGTATTCTTGATGTATTCCTGTTTATACAGTTCACTTCTACATGCTAGTGCAGTTATGTATAAGATCAGTTGTGTGTATTTAGAGAATATTATTTAATTCATCAGGACAGCCCAGTTACTTAGTGACAAAGATATATTGTGCACACACATCTAAACCATGTCCAGACACGTGGCCAAACCCTGCACAGGATAGTCTTGCCGATTTTTTTCTCAGGTTTAAAACTGTGTAGATTTTCTGACTGATGGCATTTCCAAAAGAGCATTTAGTTCTCATACTCACCAAAAAAATGCTGCCTGACCTGCTGAGTATTTCCAGCATTTTCTGTTTTTATTCTCATAGTAAGGTTTTTCTCTGTCTTTTTCAATGAAGGTGTTAACCCATTTAAATTAAGCAGGTTACAATTTGCATTTAAGTGGCACAGAGAAGACTTCTGCATGAGCATGTTAAATATTCTTACAGGAACTGCACAATCAGGACAGACTACACTATGGTATATTTTGATCAATTGTGACTGGTGAGAAATATCTAGTCTATGATAAAAGTTGAATTGTGTTGATTGGTGGATGTACATGAAGAGTTGGCTTTCTCACTTGCATCAACCCCAATTCCTTTCTGGACACTACTAATCGTTTACAATTTCATAAATGTTTGAGTGATTTTGTTCTGATGAGGAAAGAACCTAAAACTTTCCTTGCTATCTCCTAGGCAACTGTTACTGGATTGTGTGTCCAAAGATGTTGCCTCAGAGACCTGGACTACAGGTTAGAGTGTACTCATCACCTTCATTCTTGCAGCAACTCTTTCTTCACTAAAATCCATCGGGCAGGACTCAGCGCTCTATAGGCTGGTCCTAGGGACGCACACTGAGATAAGCATCAACTGCTGCTAAAGGGCCATCAACTCGGTGAAAGATGCTCTTTGGTCTTCCCAAATGTTGCTGGTCTTCCAGTGCAAAGAGCTGTCAACAACAGAGTGTGGCAGACTGGCACATTCCAAGGTCCAGATCTACGTGCTGAGGGAAGCACGAAAGCTCAATGTGGAAAGACCAATGCCTAAGACCCTCCCGTCATGGAGCGGGAAACTGTGTAAAATCCCTGGGGCTATATGCACCAGAGAATGTTTGACACAAAATGTAAATGTACATTGTAAATATAAGTGTAAGTGTAGTGAGGCACCTTCAGAGTGCCAAGTACTGTATTGCCCTTTATGTAATGTCAAATTTGAACTGTTATGTAATGTACTTTTACAAATTTTATGAGTAAAATATATTTTTTGGAAGAAAAGCTCTTTCTTCACTGAAGCATCTCTTTCTAAATCAGCCCTCAGTTCCACACATAAATCAAGAACAATATAGTTTGTACATCAAAATCTCGTCAACTATTGCTTCTTAGTATAGTAGGAACACATAATTATGCTGGTATATTTTGGTTGAGGAGCAGTACTTTTTTGCCTCCTCCTCTCTCTCTCTTTCCCCTCCATCATGCACAAATTGCAAAAGAAATTAGCCTGGAAAACTGCAGGCAGAATATTTTTTTTCTTCTTAATGTGCTAAATGAAAAAATGCTAATGCACGCCAATTCTGTATTAACAAGGGTTTCCTATATTGACCATATTTAATGACATTTGTGCTTGTATTATTAACACATTTTTGTTATATATTTAGTCACTCCTAAGCAGCTATACAACTAACCAGCATTTAGATTTCTCCCAATTCATATAATTTAAAAATATAGTAGCAGATCCCTTCTGCCATTGCTCATGATAAATCAAACATTGACTGTTTTATGACAACAGAAGCATGTAATACTGAATGTATTATTATGCTTCTAAGATAGAAATACATTGAAAATGCCCTCCACTTTTAAGGCCACAAAGTCAATCAAAGGTTAACTGCTATTGGTAAGGGTTGTTTGCAGATTGGCGGGTGCTGGTAATTGCTTAGCTCCAGCTCAAAAGAAACTAGAATTGGCTGCTTTGTTCCTCTTTCTCATATGTGTACATTTGACACTGACAAGTGTGACGTCTAAACTGTGACAGATACAAGACATTTCTACATATGTATTTATCAAGCAGCTGTGCTCATCACATGACATTGCCCTAGATGGCAATTGATCTTATTTGTAACTGTTTTACATTTATTATACCTCCAATTTTGGCCTCTTGTGCATGTCTAATTTTAGTCACTCCACCATGCCTTCAGCTGCATCAGCCATAAGCTTTGGAATTCCCTCCTTTTTGCCTCTCTCTCTGTCTCTCCTTAAGACACTCCTTAAAACCTACCTCTTTGAGCGAGATTTTGGTCACTTGTCCTTGTATCTCCAATGTCAAATTTTGTTTAATAACTGGTCCTATGAAGGGCCTTGTGACGTTTTACTCCATTTAAAGTTGCTATATAATTGCAAATTGTTACATTTAACTCATGGAAATAAATATCCATGCAGCATGATGACTTCATCACACCTCTGTGTCAAAAGGAATGTTTTTCAAACCTACTTTTCCAATACTTTCACAGTAAAACTCAGCACAAATGACTGTAACAGAACGGGCCAATGACTCTTCTCAATTGCTCCAGGAACTGCCCATAAAACATCATTAACGAAGGATGTTCTTTTGGTCCCTTCCTTTACCTCACTTGCCCTTCAGTGACCAAACGATGCTGCCCCTTTAAGGGCAATCATTATGAAGATGTTGGCACAGATACACTAATTTGCTGGAGTTTCAATGACTGGCTCATTACACAAGTGATTTTGATTTACAGATTTGACCAACTCAGGTCAAAGTATATTTTTTTAAAAATGATTATTTTTGCTGTAACCGCACACAGGTTTAAAAGAGGCATCATCACCACCCTTGGAAAGAAGAATGGAAATTATTTCCAAGATGTTTGTACGCAGCAAATGCGACGTTTACCATGTTGCAGTGATGAAAAAAAATAGTCAAATGATGAAGCCATCATGTGCACAATTGGCTTTCTTTGCTGCACGGAGTGACCAATATAAACCCTTTTATGAAGAATGCGGTTACAATTTCACTGTGCAGAGCAGAGAGGGACTCTTCCCCCCACATTGCTTCCATGTGGTATGTTTGTAATGAATCTGACAGATAGCTCTTCTTTCTCTCCCCTCAAAAGGGAAATGACCTCCATTTATTTTACGGTAAGTGGCAATGTAATTGTAGACGACAGATGTTATTCTTACCAAGAAAAAGAGTTTGTTAGTTCAACAGAAAAATAGATTTGAAATTTATAAACAGTTATGAACACACATGCTGCTATTGAGGATAGTGTAACTGGCCTTCATGCTGTTAATATATGTACTTGGGTGCATCTGTAACGCATTAATGGAGATCAGCAAGGTATTGAGAGACTGGGACACATATGATATCTGTTAATACAGACGACAACCTGTTAATGGGACCATTTAAACACACCTGTAACATGTTAATGGAAAACTTAAACAGAAAAAGAACTTTGTGAAGGAATAAAGATGGTATTTATTATTCACTGTTCATTTCTAATTATGTTTCTCAATTTTTCTGTCAACATCAAGGGGGAGTGAATTGTTCTTGAATATTATTTGGATGCTAACAGTGTTTCAGTTTTTGTCATCGTGACAAAAATGAACCATCTCTGACTTGCACCATCCCGGAGCATAGCTTCCCACTTGGAATGCCAAATAAATCATGCTCTGCTGGTTTTATTAACAATATCAGGGTGAAATTCAATTTTGGGAGGGTGTGTAAATAGTGCAGTCGGGGACCAACCTCCCATTATACACCCTTGGCTTGAAGTCAACAGAATGGAAATTCAGGTAGGGTTGCATTGAGCTGTCAACCTGCAACCACCCTTTCTGCAGCCTTACCGCAAAGTTGAATTTCACCCCATTTTGACCATAATAAGTCTGTCAGTGAAAACTGTACATTATCTACTCTTTTCTTTTTAAGAGCTGAATGAAGGACAACTAAGATTAGTTTTTCCTTGAGGTCCAGTGAAAACTGAGAGTGAAATCATTAATTACATAAGAGTAGTACTTAAAACTGCTAAAGCATCAAATTGACACAGACATTCCAGTATATTAGAATTGAAAGTTTAACTTTTATATATAATAGTGCTGTGCCAGATCTTACAAAATATTTCCATGGAAATGAATTGGCCATAAATCACTTGAATAAAGTGGGTGGATGAATCCAGGTGTGGAACTCATACTCCATGAATGGATTGTCAAGATTCTATGCACTGAAACAGATGAATTGTGAATAGCACTGGAAAGAAACTGTGCATGATTACTTCCAGGAATCGTGTGTATTGCCATCATTGACCTACAAGAGAATCCAGTACATGAACTGATGAAGTTTGATAACGTGATAGACACCATTCTGTATCTTCGAGCTTTTACTAATCCATGCACCTTTGGGTAATCGATTGTTTTTATGGGTGTATATATACCTTGTACTACCTTTACACATGATCCCAAACCTGAAGCATTTCTGTGTCTGGTGATAGAAAATGAGCTGGGATTTTTCTGGCACAGGGTGAAGTTGGGACCATATGCAGGACCCAGGCCTGCGCAGGCGGGCAGCAGGACTACGGTAGCAAACTTCCCAGCAGCAGCAAGCAAGCAAGAGGCCACCGCCAGGCCCGCCGTCCAACTAAGGGCGACAGGCTGGCTCTCCACACTGCTGACCCAATCAGAAGGCCAGCGAGAGAGGTGGTCGCTGCTGAAGCTGCAAGGAGAAAGAGAGGGTGCCTCAACATTGAGGCGCCTTCACAGGGCAGCTGGGAAACTTGTTCCTGTTCTGGGGTTAGGCAGCAGGCCCCTGCAATAGGAGGAGAAACCAAACCACCCCCGCCCCCCCCCCCCCCACCCCAAGAGGAAACCACTGGCTGGCGGCCTCTCCATGATCTGCTGTCGGCGAAATGCCAACAACGGAAAGATGTCCCTTAATTGAACCTTTTAAGTACCTTAATTGGCCGCCTGCCTCCGATCAGAAAGCAGTGAAGCCACCACCCTTCCCATTGCCAATAAAATGGTCCGGTGGCAGGAATGCATTGGGGAACCCACCCATCTGACTCCCTGGCATTGTTGCCCATCTCCCCATCTCCTATCTTGCCACCATTTACCAGGGATTGGTAAAATCCCGATCATGCTTTTTTTTTGTCTCTGAATATGCTTACTGTTATATCTGTAGATGTACAAGATCGGTGATGTTCCAGGTTTTGGAGGAAATTGTGACATCTGAGAGAAATGAGTATAACCTGGTTGGATACAAAAACAGATGTTCATCTCAATCTCACTACGGTTGTCACCTTCTGCTGCACCATTGTGAATTTTCCATTTCCCACTCCAGCCTTTTCGGAGGCCTCTCTGAGTGAGGTTGTCAATTCAGTGTTAAATGCCAGGCAGCTGTGTACTACGGACTTGCATCCATTTGGAATTGGCTTGAGGCTCCACAAACCCATTTCATACCTTTATGTCTTTCAAAAAGGCAAAACTTTCATCCCATCAGTCTGTGTTGTATTCAGAGTTTGAGATGAAGTGAAAGAACAGCATGTTCACCCATTGAACCACCAGTTTTGCTTTTTCATTTCATTGAATTATTTGACAGTAATTTCAAATTTAGAAGTCAGAAAGTAACAACTGTAGAGATGTTAAGACGACTGAAAGCTGCTGTACCTTACAGACTGAAGCATCCTCCCTAAACCACTCCCTCTAGCAAACTGCTCACAGAAGGTTTGTAATTGGAAAATGAATTTCAACGTAGATAACTGTGAGATGCATTTTGGTAAGAGGCCACATACTCCTTGGGAAAATAAGAGTCAGGGGTAGAGGAGGAAAATTATCTAGACAAAATCACTAAAAGTAACAGCACATAGTGAGGAAGCCTTAAAAAAAAACACGAACAAACCGCGTGGGTTTTCACCAGATGCTCCAGTTTCCTCCCACAGCCAAAGACTTGCAGGTTGATAGGTAAATTGGCCATTAATAAATTGCCCCTAGTATAGGTAGGTGGTAGGGAAATATAGGGACAGGTGGGGATGAGGTAGGAATATGGAATTAGTGTAGGATTAGTATAAATGGGTGGTTGATGGTCGGCACAGACTTGGTGGGCCAAAGGGCCTGTTTCAGTGCTGTATCTCTAAATAAAATAAAACTTATCTCTTTCACCAGTCCTTACTAAAGTGTCTGTTTCCATCTCAATACAACACTTAGGACATCTACATTAAAGACATTATATGTATGCAAGCTGTAGTTGTCTTTACAAGCCACTAAGAATGGGATATATCTTAGTTTAGTTTAGAGATACAGCACTGAAACAGGCCCTTCGGCCCACCAAGTCTGTGCCGACCATCAACCACCCATTTATACTAATCCTACACTAATTCCATATTCCTACCACATCCCCACCTGTCCCTATATTTTCCCTACCACCTACCAATACTAGGGGCAATTTATAATGGCCAATTTACCTATCAACCTGCAAGTCTTTGGCATGTGGGAGGAAACTGGAGCACCCGGAGGAAACCCACGCAGACACAGGGAGAACTTGCAAACTCCACACAGGCAGTACCCGGAATTGAACCCGGGTCGCTGGAGCTGTGAGGCTGCGGTGCTAACCACTGCGCCACTGTGCCGCCCTTGATTGAGTCATTAATGCACAATGTTCTGATTTAGTTGTTTGCAGAAAATAAAAAAAGATTTCATGCTTCTGTGTCTGCAGGACATGAGATGGACCAGAATTTTAAGACATGTTGTTCTTGGTTCTCCTGAACATTGAACGTGCTAATCTCCTGTTCTGCAGTTTTTCCTCTTGTCAGGTTTTCTTAGTTTTGTCTTTTACTCTCCACACCTTCTCTTCCCTCCTTGTTCAGGTGCAGGAATTATGAAAATTTAGCCCTCAAGACCACAAATTGTCCGCATTGTTGTGTTTTTCAAGAGTTGTGTGAGAAAGGTATTTTTATGCTTTCTGGGTTTAGAGAAAGAGCGATACTTAAGTGGGGGGAGCTCTTTAGAAACAGTGAGCAGAGAATCTTGCTGTCAACTTTCTCGTGTCAGCAGTTACTCAACGTTAAGCTTCAATGAAATTAGCACCAAGTTGCAGCCAAATACATTCATTTGCACATCTTGTGGTTGCTACTGTCTCTCATTCTCTCCTGCTAATTTTGTTTCATGCTTCCTCCTAATTTAGAATCTGATAATATATTTAAGACTCTTTGCATAGTAAATATTTTTCTTCAATCAGGGATAAATAAAAGTTTAAACATTTTAGAATGTACTAATCCTCTGTCACAAATGAAACAATCCATGAGTGAAATTTTTGCCAGAATACTCCAGTGTTTTGAAATGTTCGTGTGCACTTTACCACTGATAAGTCTGTCAGAAAGCAGAGGGTAAAGGTCACCAGTGCCATTAGTATACATGGGTGATGAATAAAGCATAGGGTAATAAATATAAACTGGACAGGTAAGAGGTTGCAAAACAGTAACATAATCCAGGAGTTCAACCAATGTGGTCACATTCTCACCAATATCAATGTAATATATACATATAAAGCAGCCAGTTTCTGCTCAAGCATTCCACCACAGATACAGATAATGCATCTGCATAAGATTACCGGCTGCTTGCAGTCTGGGATTTTGAATTGGATTCTCTCTGGTGAAGTTGATCCCAGCATCGAATGGAGTTCCAGGCACTGATAATCTTGTAAAAGGAAACTCAGGCAGGCCTCCCTCAAATTAAAAACTGTTAGTTTAGCGGTTTGACTTGTATTCTGCTGATATGATCTTTATTTTGATGGAATTATTCCATTCATTTCTTTGTTGGGGTTTCAAACCAATCAGATAAACACACAAGCTGACTATTTGTTAGAGAAAGCTTATTCTCCAATTATCTCTGGTTTATGGCCTGACATTCATATCAACTCCATCCATTTTGTTTTGCATGTCACTTTGGTGACCTCACCACAACACAGTCTCTGGCATTGCTGACTTATGATATTTGACAGTGTAAAGGGATGTGTTGTTATGAACATGTGCTATGCTGAATGATGATTTTTAAAATTCATCGGTTGGAAATCTGAATTAAACTTTCAAAACAAGGAGAATAAGGAACTGACAATAGATGACTGCTAACAACTAAAATGGCCATCACAATTTACATCAAAATACCCTACATTCCAATGTATCAAGGTGGAGACATAAGTCTGGTAAATCTCCAACCAGGACACTGACCTGAGAATTTTGAACGGGCTACCTGCCCTGCTTTCATTAATAAGACATTCAAGGCAATCTTGGAACATTAACATTTTTTGAGACAGACCACAAAAAGGGTCATCACTGAAACAATGGGATCCTGAGAGAGATTGGAATTCTAAGACATGATCTAATTAAGTTGCAAGAGAGAGATTATACTGGGCTATTGTGTGACAGACCCACGATCTGTGTGAAACTAGCTGCTCTTTCAGTCTGCAGGCAGACAAGTACCAGAGACTGACCAATAAAGGACCCAAGTGGTGGGTCCCTCCATTTCTCTCTCTCTCTCTCGCTCTCTCTCCAGGCCACCTTACAAGTTCGAACCCTGCCTGCTGGCTGTAACCATCCAAGCCTATCATTGCTGCAGACAGAGACGCAGTGAAGAAAACCAGATGCATCACTGTCTCCAAGAGAACACTGAACTAGTTGGCCACATCTACAAGCTGGAACCTTCAAGACCTCCAAGTCCAGAAGACAACTGAGTTAACAAACTCCAGACTGTATACTCTTTTTTTTTTGCTACTGACTCTAATCCAACCATCTAGTCTTCTCCACTTAGTAACCTATTTGTGTATGTGATTCTCGTGTGGGTGTGTGTGTATGAAAGTTGGAGCGTAGTTAATTATTTTACTTAGATCGAGTTTTGTTTTTAAGTACAAGAAAACTAATCTCTTTCTTATTTAAACTCATTGGTTCTTTTGTGATCATAACATGTAAGTAGTTAAACACTCACAGAATTGGTAAGCATATCCACTTTTTAAAAGAGGTAAACCCTGTTGCGGTCATGCGAGGAGCGGGAGAAGAGGAGAGCCTTGCGGCCCCTCCTCACCTGATTGTAACAGTGTTCAAAAGGAACGTAGGGAATGGCTTCACACCAAAAGTAAGAGAAGTAGATGAAGAAATCTGAAAAGAGCAAAGAAAGGAATGAGAGAGAATAAAGAGAGTAAGGTATGGATAAAAAGGGAAGGAGCACCACCCTAAATCTGAGACATGCACATCCCTACATATACACACTCTCAGTTCTGGAACTTATCTTTTTATTGAGCCTGATTCTCCATCTTTCACTTTATATTATCTTCATATTTGACTTCTTTTCAACGTTAAAGACATAAAAGAAAGTCACCCGACAATCCCGTAATGTTTTTCAGTTGTGTGCTCTGATTGATCATGTGGTAAATGTGGTTTTAATTGCAGATTATTATTGCAGTCATTTTAAATAGAAATACTAAAGCAGTAGATATAATCACTAAATAGACGATTATGCTGTTTATGTAGAATCAGTAACAGATTAAGATATTAATCTACAGCCAGAGACAGAGTTAAGATTCTATGGAGCAGACAGATTCTCACCCTCGATACAATACCTTTATTGTATCTGCTGTCTATATTTTCTGAAAGTCTTTTTAATCATATTTTCAAGAGCTTATGTTCCCATATATTTTATGAAATCATTGTACATTTTTATTACTTAATACTTTCAGGACAATTATGTTGGTATAATAATGTTTCTTGGTACGGTTGTATTTGCACTTGAAGCAATGTGGGTTTTAAGGGTTGAAGCAATTAAACTCCTTCACCTCTCCATCTTCAAGGCCCTCCTTAAAATCTACTCCTTTGACCAAGCTTTTGGTCACCCTCCTAATATCCATTTATGTCTGATTGCACTTCTGTGAAGCAACTCAACATTGAAGGCATTATATAAGTGAAAGTTATTCTTGTCGTTGCTGTTGGGTCACGGAACAGGCAAGAATATATCCTGTTTGTTTGGGGACTTCTCTTTGGACTTCTGTCCTTGGTTGTCTATTGTGAGCTGTGATTGCTGATCCATTTCCTGCTCCTGCCAGTGGCTTTGGAAATGGAAGGAGGTGGAGAATTTTATGCCAAGTGAGCCTTCACCACTGAGTGTCAGACTGCTTGGCATTTCTGCTGCTCCATGCAGAGGCCTAAGATCATGCACTGGGATAGAGCACTTCAGTGTCTTTCCGGAACCTGATACTCGGTAGCCCAAGTGGCTCAATTAGGATCTGCAGCATTTGTGAATATCAGACTCTCATTTCCCCTGATGACTCCTGACAACCTGTTGTTTTTGCTTCCATAAATCAAAGACATCATTACCATCTTCAGTGATAGGTGCTCCTCAGTCCACACAGTGAAGGCAGTCAATTCATCACAGCTGTGCAGCTGATTACTTTTAGGTGAGTGTGGATTTTGAATTGGAATGACCAGGCTATGTTTAGTACTTTCTAGATATGTAGTATGAATAAAGGTTGATGTAGTATGAACAATGGAAGCTCCCTCCCTGTCTCTCCTCCCCACAAGTATGTAGACTGCCTAGGACTCAATTGCATTTATATTCCATACTCTTCCAGATAGGAACCATGCAAGCAATTCCATCACTAAGCTATAGTCAAAGTTATATATCCATCAAACCAGGACAAGAATTTCACACGACAAACACAGAAAGGCAAACAACCAGCTACCTTCTGGAGTCTTTTTTTACTACTTGTAGAGAAGACCTCAATCACTGAGCCATCATTTTGTGTACAAGTTGTCCTTTTATTTTTAAAAAACTGCAGCGAGGCCGTGAAAAGCAAATTCAGATACTGCTTGGCCGGAGCTGGATTGTTAAGAATCAATCTGCAGCAATTGTAGACAATTATAAGTGTTGTCCTTGGCTCAGTTCGTAGCATTCTCACCTTGGAGTCAAAGGCTCTGGGTTCAAACCCCACTCCAGAGAATTCAGCACATAATCTTGAGTGACACTTGCATACAATCCTAAGAGAGAGCTCTACTGTTCAAAATGTCTTTCAGGTGAGATGTTAAAACAAGGACCTGTCTGCTTTCTCAGGTGGATGTAATAGATTCTATGGTGCTATTTGAAGATGAGCAGGGGAGTTTTCTGTGGGCCCATTGGCCAATATTTATCCCTCAAACAACATCAGTAAAACAGTTTATCTGTTCAGTTAGTTCATTGCTGTTTGTGGGACTTTACTGTGTAAGTATTGGCTGTTGCATTTCATAAGTACTTGATAGGCTGTAAAACAATTTGGGACATTCTGAGGTCATGAAAGGTGCTATATAAATGCAAATTTCTTCTTTCTTTAAATCTGAACAAATTGACATTCCCCAATTCAAACTCAATGGTTAGCACTTTATAATAGTCCTCTATACTGATCAGTGTAACATCAGAAATGATTGGATGTGTTTGTGGGTGTTAGTCACAGAGGAATAACAGACTGTATGTCTATAACTTGCATTGCGGCACTAGTCATCTTCTGTGTCATTACAAAAGTATCCTTTCATTGTTTTGAACTCTTTCTTCACAGCATATGCTTTATTAATAAATGGTTACGTGATGTAATGGGGCAACAGGAAATTTGAAAAATCACAACATTTTCTGGCAGCAAATTAGGGAATAACAAAAGAGTGTACATATATTAAAAGTTTTGTCACAACTGAATGTCTTCACACAAGACAAAGCCTCGTATTAAAGTTGTCACTAACTGGTAAGTGTGAAAATCTTGACACATTCCCATATTTCAGGTGTTTGATTTGTTGCTGCTGAGCCTGTCTTACAAAAAGAAACCGGCAAAAACATGCGCAGGGCTTGACGCAGGTTAGGGTTTTGTTGTAAAATTATGGGAGCATACTCTTTACCCTCCACAGCCAGGGCACCTCAGATATCTGCCTCTTTGCAAACATCGGTGTTATTTATGGGATAATGGTGTGACTATTACATGTTCCTACCATTTCCACCCTTCCATCACTACAGAGAATAATGAAAATGATTTTCAAGTTGTGTATGTTTCACTTGCCATCTTGGGACTTTTTAATTTTTTTTCATAGTTTACAGATTAACAAGGCACAGTCTGTAAAGTGGGATGTAGGCTGAGGTGAAATTATCACAAATCCATGATTACTTTAAAACTTACACAGAAATTGTTCCTTAATTGGGCAAAGTCTTATACAATTGCCTTGAAGTCCCACACCCAAAAGAGGACTTAAAACGGATCACAGACAAGTTCACTGAAAATATTCCAGGAATACCCATGTGGAACCAAATATTTTTGACTTAAATCGTTGCTTTGTTTTTTTAACATTCCACCTAGGATTGGTTCGGAGAAACCAACTTGTGTTGCAAGGACTTCTCAAACCCTACAGTTACTATGTGTGCTGCTTTGGCTAGATTTTCTCCTCTGGATGTGCAACTACCACATTAAGCACTCATGCAGCACGAAGAAAACCTATCCAGAAATACTTAAATGGTTACAGCAATTCTCTAAATAGCATGGAAATACAGACGGACTCAGTTGACAGTGGTCTATGTTATTCACCCCTAAATACCACTTTGACAATTAATATTCTTACTCTGGTGATACTTGGATGCGTTCCTTTGCAGGATGAAAATATTTTCTTGTTCTGTTTCATACAACAAATTACAATTATATAGTGCAGGGAGGTTTAAGGAGAAAATTACAGAGCTCAGGCTTTAGGCACCAAAAGGCACGACCACCAATGGTGGAATAATTAAAATCTTGTATTGTTTTAGTCTGAAAAATATCTTGATCCATCTTAAACTGTCATAGATTATCAACTAAACAAAAGAAGGGTCACTGACCCGAAACGTTAACTCTGCTTCTCTTTCCACAGATGCTGCCAGACCTGCTGAGTGGTTCCAGCATTTCTTGTTTTTATTATAGATTATCAACTGTCCACCTTTTTAAGAACTAACTTGCATTTATATAATGCCTTTCACATTCCCAGGACATCCAAACCACTTCAGAGTAAATGAATTACTTTTTGAAGTAAAGTCATTCTTATCAGGTAGTCAGACGTGGCAGCCAAAGCAAGGTCTGGAAGACAGCAGTCAGATAAGTATCTGGTTAATCTATTCTTGGGATTTTTTACACCCCTTTAAACAGACAGACAGGGCTTCAGTTTAAACTCTCACTGGAAAGATGGTGCATCTAACATTGCAGCACTTCTGCAGTACTGAACTACAGTGCCAGCCTAGATTAGAAGCTTGAGTATAGAAGGTTGAGGGGTGATATAATTGAGGTGTTTAAAATGTTTAAAGGATTCTATACAGTAAATATAGAACAACTATTTCCTCTTGGAGGAAATCAAGAGTGAGGGACCATAATCTTAAACTTAGAGGAACGAGAGCAGGAATGAAATCAGGAAGCACTTTTTCACATACAGGGAGTAGAAATATAGAATCATGTCCCCTAAAAGGCTATGGATGCTGGGACAATTGGAGCTTTCAACACTCAGATTTTGTTTTAGGTAAGTGTATCAAGGGTTATGGAGCAAATACTAGTAAATGGAGTTGAAGTACAGATCTGTTGGGATCTAACTGACTGGCCGAACAGCTTACTCCTGTTTCTAATGTTACTATATTCCTAACTTTCTGGAGTGGTGTTTGAACCCAAAAGTGCTCCTCTGGACCTTTCTGACGTTCGTATTCTCCTTTTTGGGACTTCTAACCTGAAAAATACACCAATTCCAACGGACTAATTTTTAGACATGCAATGAGCCAGTTACTTCAGTTCTATATGTATGGCACAGTAGAAGACAGGGTGTAAAACGTAAATTAAGACATTGGTTCTTTAAGCTTGGCTCAGTGTTAGTAATCTTGTTACTGAATTAAAATGTCATGGGTACAAGCCCCATTCCTGGTCTTTGTAAGGATTCTTCAATCTGATTGGTTAAGGAGGCAAACTGTTCTTTGCTCTGACCACACAGGTCCCAGATCCTCTGTAGAGGGTGCTGTGCTGTTTTGCTTCTATAATCACTGAAAATTCCAGTGCAAAATCCCACAGAAAGTCTGTGGGTAAGTGTGAAGGTAATGAATAGCAAGTGCCGTTCATTTGCACTGACTGCAAAATCTGAGCCATTGTGTTTTTCCTCAGTGACCTCTAATTCAAAGAGGCAATACTTAAGTTTTAAGGACTTTGGTTCCATTTGTTAGCAAACTAGTGGTTGTCTATCCTGAAAACACACGCACACATATACCACCAGAGGGGATGTTGAAACCAATTGTGTCCTGGATAATCAGTGCCAAAGGTACCTCACAGGCTAGGTTTGGATGTTGAAAGCCTATCAGCCTATTTGACATCCTTTAACCAGAGTACCAATTATATGGTCTTCCTGTTGCAGTATCTAGCTATTTCTTAAATGAAACAAATATCCTGACCTCAACCAGGCAAGGACCCAAGGGCTTGAGTACAAAACCAACCCTTTGAGTACAAAGAGTTATTTAAGTTGAGTTTTCATTAAAAAAAACAATTGTAGGATCTTCACATCAATTTCAAAATAAAGTTGTACCATTTCATCCTTTGCTCCCCTCCCCTCCCCTCCGCTCTGCTCCACTCCAATTTAAAAACATCTGGAAGTAACATTCAGCCTTCCAGCAACATTGTCACAAATGATAAGATTGCATCTCATTTCCCAAAGGCTCTTCTGCAATATTTTACCACATGAAGTCTGGCTTGGCATGCAGTTCTCAAAGCAGTTAAGTCTCCATAAGAGAGGATCCAGAAAACATCTCCCAAACAACAAAATCCGCAGCTTCTTACAGCCCAGATCCTAATTAAGAGTTGCTTTTAGCTGCGGTTTTCAGGCCATGCAACAAAGGCAAACCAGAGAATCCAACTTAATTGAAATCACACTCCACATGCACCCTTTGCTTAAACCTGGCCCTTTCACTTTCAGACACTGAGCCGTCAATTGTGCTTTTTTATGTTTTAGCTCCTTATCTGCCATTTTAAGGCAACTTTAACAAAATTGTTCACATGCTCACCACTTGCCACGTCACCATGTATCAGTTTCAAATACACAAGTCTGGATACCTCAGTTACAAGCCCTGCAATTTTTCTTTCTTATTATATGTGGCATTTTATCGGATACCAACTTACCATGTTCTACAATGGATAGGTTTAGTTCTATAACTCAAGTATGAATTTGAGCACCTAGAGTATATGTAGTCAGACACATAGAGAGAGGAGGCAAATACTTTGATGTTGCTCCACAAGGCAGGGACAGAGAGGTCAGGTTGACTCATTGGTGAAATTTACCAAGCAAAACATTAAGATATAGAATGTGTTTTTCTTTTCCCCTGAAAATGTCTTTCCTTCTACTAAATTAACCACATGCAAATAATTATCAAATTTGTTCCAGCCCATCAGTAATACGAGCTCAGACAGAATTTCTGCCAAAGTCAGTGACCTAAGGCCTTGTGAAAATCTAAAAAAAAAACACATTTAAAGATGGTTTCATTTATTTGTTTTTTTTTGTTTGTTTTACTCCTCCACAAAAAAGGTAACTTTTTGGTACGTCTCTGATACTCAGCCTCTAGATGCTGGTTTCTAACTCCTTCCAAGTGAACCGCTTTTTAGACAGAATGTAAGCCAACTCTTATCAGCTTAACTCATTTTGTTCCTGAGCCTCACCTTCTAATCGATGGACAGCTTCTGCTTTGCTTTATCATAATTTAATCTGATGTGACACTTACTCATTTCTAGCATTGGTTGCAAATAATTGCTGTATGTGTGCAGTCAATATGTTCAGAGAAAAGTATAAAATGAGATGAGACCGTTTAGACCATCCAACTGACCTTCCCCACTGACCTGTAATCCACCTTGGACATTATACCACTTAATCTTTTGATGGAAAGTGGAAGATCTTTCCAATAACAATTAAAGTGGGTAGCTATGAGGGCACAGCCATTGGAACATAGGAACACGAGGAGGCCATTCAGCCCCTCAAGCCTGTCCCAACATTTAGTTTGATTATGTCTCATCTGTATCTTAACTCAGTGGCTCTCAAAGTGTGCTCCGCAGACCACTGGGTGGTCCACGAGGGTCCCCCAGGTGGTCCAGAGGCTGGTCCAAAATGCAAGTCACTGACGCATAATGTTACTGCTCAGGCCATACGAGAAAATAGGCCAGAAACCTCATACCCACCACTCACATGATGTCACACAACCAGACTGACTCTCTTGTGTGCGACACAAGCCGTCACAAACAACAATGTAGTTTTATAAGCAAGATTTATGTTACTGTTGATTTTAGTGTCATCGGGTGAAATTTTATGCTCCCCCCCCCACAGCAGGTTTGGAGGTGAGGGGAGCATAAAATCGGGTGGGATGGTGGCGAGGGGGATCCCACCACCATCCCACCTCCATTGAAATTCAGTCTGGGGCAGGAAGACCCGTGAACGGCCTTCCCACCCCGCTGCCAAATGAAGCCCTTAACTGGGTAATTAATCCCCAAGTAAGGGCCTCTTCCCATCACAGCTGCAATTACCCGTGCAGTAGGCAGCCCTGTCACCACATGGGAAGCACAGCACGAAAAACTGTGTGGACTGCTTCCCAGCTTCAGTGGAGGTGGTGGGGGGCGTGGGTTGTGACCATCATTCAAAGGCGCTTAGAGCAAGGAACCCGGCATCGGGAAGGAGGAACCTGGCATCAGGAAGGGGGAGCCCGTTGCCGACCCTCCTCCCCCTCAACCCCCACCCCATGAGACTGCTCCCACCCTGACCTACTTTAAGCCTGGTTCCAGCGCCACGCCTCAGTGTCTGGTTGCTGCAGTTACAGCAGCAGTCACTGGCTCCATGGTGGTGCTGCAGCTGCCGGCCTCTGATTGGCCAGAAGCTCTGCAAGGGCAGGACTTCTGGCGACGGGGTCCTAAATCCAACGGAAGACCTGCCTCTGTCCAGTTAAGTGCCTGATTGACACCAAATTTGGCAGGCCTTCTGTAGAAGATGTGCGGAGAGCATAAAATCCCCTGACATCGAGACCCCCACCACCAGCATAAAATTCCCCCCATAGAGTCACTTATGGCACAGAAGGAGGCAGTTCAGTCCATCGAGTCCTTGCTGGCTCTCCATGGAGCAATCCAGATTTTGATCTATACACATGGCAGATAAGAAATAGTGTCTCAGAAGATTATTGTGATGATTTCATAACACATATTAGAATGCTTCAAATGAACATGTTCTCTTGTAGTATTAATGGTTATACTATGAAAATGTCTATATTTTTGCTACTGGCATGAATTGCTAATTTACTTATGATATTTAACAAAGAATTACATTTAGTAGCAAAAAAGCAGCAAAATATTTATTGCTTCCATACGTTCCCAGTAATTCTGATGAGTTTTTTTCAGTGGTAAGTGAAAGTGGGTGGGCTAGGACCGGTAAGTGGTTTGCAGGGTCTTTTGCCCCACCTAAGTGGTCTGTGGATGAAAAAGTATGAGAAACACTGTATTAACTCCATCTACCTGCCTTGGTTGCATAGCCTTTAATACCTTTGCCTAACAAAATCTATCTATTACTATCATGAACTTTTCAATTGACTTGCCCTTTTGTGGCAGAGAGTTCCAGATTTACGCCACCCTTGTGTGAAAAAGTACTTCCTGACGCCACCCCTGAACGTTCTGGCTCTAATTTAAAGGTTATGCCAACTTGTTCTGGACTCTCCCACCAGGGACCTGGGTTCGATTCCGGGTACTGCCTGTGTGGAGTTTGCAAGTTCTCCCTGTGTCTGCGTGGGTTTTCTCCGGGTGCTCCGGTTTCCTCCCACAAGCCAAAAGACTTGCAGGTTGATAGGTAAATTGGCCATTATAAATTGTCACTAGTATAGGTAGGTGGTAGGGAAATATAGGGACAGGTGGGGATGTTTGGTAGGAATATGGGATTAGTGTAGGATTAGTATAAATGGGTGGTTGATGTTCGGCACAGACTCGGTGGGCCGAAGGGCCTGTTTCAGTGCTGTATCTCTAATCTAAATCTAATCTAATTCCTTTGCTCATCTTAAATCGCCCCTTAATCTTGTATAGTCAGGGAATACAGCCTAATCCATGCAAACTTTAATTGCTTTAGCCCCGGTATCATTCTGGTAACAATAAATATGTAAACACCATCGTGCTGATGTCACAGCATCTAAAGTGTATGGTGGGGGATTAGGGGAGAAAAAAAGTAGAGGAAAGTGAATGCAGGAAACTGTTGTGCCACATGTATGTTAATGTAATAATTGGGTCTCTGCATTCAATAGCAGAACCACGATTGCCAAGCACCTGACTGTGAATAATTGTAGATGCTGGTGCCAGAGGTCAAAAACAATCCTGAGACAAAAACAGTAAAAACAGGCTGTGCAAAAGTACCTCCAGTTGCTTATTTGATAGGTGAAGACTGGTTCAGTAACTGCCTCTGAGAGCTATGACTCAAAAAAAAACCTGCAGGGATTCACTCATAAAAATATGGGTGTAATCTGTGAAATTACTCATTTTGTTGTTGTTTTGACCAGACTGTTGGTATATCCCTCTTTTGATGTGGGTCGAAGCTGAAAAGATGTTGCCAATCAAGCCTCATGATGAAATGATTACCAGTCTCAGACGTGGACCTCTGATAACCAGTGAGTTCATGAAACTGACCCATCAAACCAGACATGTAGGCCAGTGTTATAGAAAAACATATTTGCAACAGCTTGAATGTTTGTACAAAAATTCATCAGTAAAGGCAAGGCAAGAAGTTCTGTTGCATAGTGTTTTTTTTAATGAGATTGGTACTGCCTGCATGAAATCAGAGAGCACTGGGCTTTCTAGAAGTGAACAGTTGTACCAACAATGGAATCAGCCTGTGTGTATGCATGTTTGTATATGTGTGTGAGTGTTTATATGTGCTTGTATGTGTGTGTATGCATGTGTGTATGTGTGTGATTTGTGTATGTCTGTGTGTGTGTGATTTGTGTATGTCTGTGTGTGTGATGTGTGTATGGGTTGTGCATGTGTGTGTATGGTTTGTGTGCAATATGCATGCATGTGTGCTTCTGTGTGTGTGACGTGTGTGGTTTGTGTGTGATTTTTGTGTGTATATGGTATATTTTTTGTATCTCTGTGTGTATATGTATGTGGTGCGTGGTATCTTACATGTTGGTTTCTGTATCAGCCCAATAGGAGCCGAGTGAAAATCTGATAAGCATCTTGATGTTAATTGCTGTTCTTACAGACTTATTCCTTCAGGAAATCTCATGCAATCACATGGTGCCACACGTGCATTACCCTTGATCACTTGCCAACATCCTTATCAATCCTGGGGTTCCAAGTCTCTTCTTTGCCAATTTCTAACATCACTGTATTTAAAGATTCTAGTGACACTAAAATATTATATACAGAAAGTCTTAGAACTTTATACACAAAAACACAGCATTTTTTATTCAAAACTCTTCCCCCTCCCTACTCTGATCCTTGGGAACAGATTCCTTTCACTTCCTTAGAACTGATAAAATCTTTTGTAAAAATACAATGTCTTATAGCAACAGCTGACCAGATTTCACCCTGGCCAAATCAGTTAAAACAATGTTTGCTTGTTGTGAAATTCAACGCCTTTAATAGCTTCAGTCTAATGTCCTGCAACAGATTATATATTAACAAAGCACAGCATCAGGACTGCAGTCAGGGTGGCCACATGTATAGAATCAATCCCTGGACTCCGATAGTCAAAATGATTCCATGTGGATGAATGTTTCTGATTTCTTTTGTTTGATAACTTTTTTCTGCAAACCCCCCAAAAACAGTCATCTCTTATTATCATCTAATCTGTCATTTTCTATATTGACTAGATTTTCTATCCTGTTCAGCTAAAAGGAGGTGCAGATTTGTATCTTAATTGTGTCCTAATAAAACAGAGATAATGTTGATGTTTAATTTCACAGGATTATACGATTCAATAGAGGGTCCTGTGTTTTTTTAGAAACACTGGCAGATCTCCCATTGCATTGCTCATGATATGTTGGAGAATGTGGATGCAAGTTTCCAACAGATGTGATAACAGACTATGGGCTGAATTTTTTTGGGGCATGCGCTGCGCAGTGGCACCCTTTAAACATAGCGTGGTGCCCGCATTCAGCAGCCGCTGAGGAGCCCCCACGATATTTTGCACAGGGGCTCATTTAAAACGTGGGGGCGGAGCGCCCGCCCCCGATGACATGTGGGGGCGGCCACTGTGTCCCGGGCAATGGCGCATGGTGCCACCACACAGGCACCGGCACCATTTTTAAAGGGCTTTAAGCCCTTACAAATAATTTCAATGTTTAAAGGCAAAATATAGTCGAGTGTTATCAAACATAAAAATAAGTGATGGAGACCCTTCCCCAACCCCCCACTATGGTCATTTCATTGCCCGAAATGACCATCCATAGCAAGGGGAAGAAGTCACGGGTGGGAGTCATCTATAGGCCCCCGAGGAGTTGCCTCACTGTAGGACAAAGTATAAATTGGGAAATGACAGAGGCGTGTAAGAAGGGCGCTACAATTATCATGGGTGATTTTAATTTGCATATTGACTGGACAAATCAGATTGGAAGAGGTAACATGGAAGACAGATTTGTAGAGTGCATCAGGGATTGTTATTTAGAGCATTACATTGCAGAACCTACCAGGGAACAGGCTATTTTAGATCTAGTAATATGTAATGAGATAGGATTAATAAGAGATATCGTAGTTAAGGAGCTTCTAGGGGGTAGCGATCACAACATTGTAGAATTTCAAATTCAGTTTGAGGACGAGGAAATCGGGTCTCAAACCAGTGTCCTCAACTTAAACAAGGACAATTACAGAGGTATGAAGAAAGAGTTGTCTAAAGTGGGCTGGGAAAATAGACAAAGGGGAAGGTCAATGGATGAGCAGTGGCAGACATTTAAGCAGATAATTCATAATGCTCAGCAAAAATTTATCCCGGTCAAAAAGAAGGACTCGAGGAGAAGGACGAACCACCCGTGATTAACAAAGGCAGTCAAGGAGAGTATCCAATCAAAAACTAAGGCTGGCACGAAAGTGGAGTTCAGGTCTGGGGCAGATCAGCCATGATCTTGTTGAATGGCGGGGCAAGCTTGATGGGCCGAATGGCCTACTTCTGCTCCTATTTCTTATGTAATTATGTTCTTTACAAAGACCCGAACTTTCCGCCCTCAACCTTCAATCTTGTGTCCTTCAACGCCTTCCCACCATCCTCACATCCAATTAAAATTGATTTCCCCGCTCCTCCACCCCTCCCGCCCTGAAAATTCTATTGCTCCCCCCTCCCCACCAGGTTCTCGCCCAGAACTCCGTGCGGAGTTCCGAAGGCGCGCGGAGCATGAACGGCGGCCATATTATCGGCATGGGACAGTCGCCGCCTGCAGGTGAGTTTATTTGCACCTCTTTTGGTATGATTTGCATATGTATATGAAGGTCCCCCCGGTGCCGGTAATATCCAGTGATCTCTGTGGATTTCCTCTTTGCTGATGGCAGCTTAAATCTGGCACCATATCAAGGGGATCTCCAGACATGCAGCAGCAGTGATGTCAGCAAGTCAATAAACAGCCAGCCACATTGAAGTATTCACACACAGCCAGCCAGGAAGTTAAGAGAACTTAATATTCTTCACCTTTAACTTACATTTTTAGATAGCAAAATAAATGATTATGATTGGATTAAGGTAGAAGCTAAAATAAAGGTAAACAAACTTCGAAAAAAAAAAATTAATATGTATTTTTTGAACATTATGGAGAAATTTGACATTTAACAAATATAAAATCAATTTCTCTGGATCAGTGAGGGTATTTATCAGGAATTATGAAGTTAGTGCGCATTAAAAACCCAGTTACACCTCATTCAACAGGGTGTAATTTTTTTCAGGGGTTTTTACAGTGAGATTGAACCTAAGAGTGGAAGTTCTCATCAACTCAATTGATTTCCCATTGATTGTAGACCGGGGGATACCTCAACAATGCACCCTCTGGCAAAGCATAGAATCACTGACAGCAGCTTCCAGATTTCCGTGCTATTCGGTGCATATATGGACTCCAAAGGTTGCTGTCAATTTCAGTGGGGTAATGGTGGGAAATGCTGACAGTTTCACTCTCATTACAACTGTAAAATCCAGGTATCTATTGTTACAGAAAGCCTTACCAATGTGTGGGAAGAGTACATCTCCACTAGAAAACTTGTAAAAAAAAAGTTGGTAAGAATTCTCCAGAGGTAGTCAAATGTTTTTAATTGATTCCTACAATGTAAAATGTTTCCTTACATATGGCAGGCAATTGAATAAATACTATGGCAACATGAAAAAATTAATCTTCACATGTAATATAGGGAGGCAGTTTCTAATAGTCCATTTGCTTTGGAGGTGACTTCTTATAATGAAGGCTATGAAACATAAAAAATTTAGTTTAATCTATTCTAATTTGTATCTTTGCAATATTACTTTGTGTATTCATGAAGGACCTATGGTTAAACATTTTAAATTCAGAACTTTCATGCATAGATTTAAATAGAATTTTACGGAATGGAAACAGGCCATTTGCCCTAACTAGTCTATACTGGTATTTATGCTCCATGCAAGCCTCCTCCCACTCTACTTCATCTCACCCTATCAGAATATCCTTCTATTCCTTACCCTCTCATGGAATTATCTAGCTTCCCTTTCAAAATATCGATGCTATTCGTCTCAACCACTTCATTTTTTTTTCCAATATATACTTTATTCATAAAAATCTGTAAAAATTACATTCCCAAACAGTTTAAAACAGCATCAAGTCAAAAAATGCAAATAGTGCAAAGGTGATCAGTTTCCTTCTATACAATCATGAGTTGCCTCACAACCCTCCCAATTCACATTTGTCCTGCCAGATACATTTTTACATTATACAGGAGACAGAAATTTTCCCGATACAGTTCGAGGGGTTGCCCATGAATCCAGCCCCTCAGTTCAGCTTGGTGGGGGGGACCTTACACGGTGGTCTTTCCCCATTGAGCCTTTGCTGCGGCTGCCCCAAGCTTTAGTGCGTCCCTCAGCACGTAGTCCTGGACCTTGGAATGTGCCAGTCTGCAACATTCGGTCGTGGACAACTCTTTGCGATGGAAGACCAGCAAGTTTCGGGCAGACCAAAGGGCGTCTTTCACCGAATTGATAGTCCTCCAGCAGCAGTCTCAACGTCTCAACCACTTCATGCGGTAGCAAGTTCCACATTCTAACCACCCTCCAAGTAAAGAAGTTTCTCTTGAATTCCCCTGTTGAATGTATTTGTAACTATTGTTGTGAAAGTGACTCTGTTTCGTTAAAAATAATTTTTTTTAAAAGGAATTTATAGTTAAGCTAAATAAATGTTTTTTAATCAAGGGAACGGTGAGGGCCTGATTGGCAACAGTTTTGCTGTTTGTCACTGGTTAAGGCTAGGCTTAGAGCAGAAGCCATGGCAACAAGGGCAGAAATTAACAAGCACTCCTTTGATTGAGTGAGCCCAGTAGCAATAGAGAACATCTGGGTGGGCAGAAAACTGCCAAGCTGTTTGGTTGTTAGTCAGTGTGTGTGTGATACCTTTTGGAAGGAGACAAAAGTCAAGTGCTGCTAAAGTGTCAAAAAAAGGACACAAAAAAGAGAGAATTCCAAGGGAGACCAAAGTTCGCTTCCCAGAAATTCCATAGAAGATCCTGTGAAGTTGAGTTTCGATTCATCTAGTTTCCTATTTTTGAAGAAAGACTACTAAAATTAATTCTCCAGGCCACCTGAAAGGACTGTTTTAAAAAGATCTGTCTATGTAGATTGTATGCCAGTTTGGAACAACATATCTCACCTGCTGTTTCCTTCAAAAAATGAGCAAGTAGTAACACAAATGCTTTTTCTCTGTAACAGAGCTCTGATCTAGAAATCTTTTTTATTTTTCTAGTTAATCAATTTAATATATGTGTGTGTGTGCATGTGAAGGGACTAAGTTAAAGGGGACTTTTTAAAATTTAATGTTGGATTTTCATAAAATTTGATCTATGTGATATTGTTTTACTTCATTACGAGTTAAGACTTGTTCTATAGTTGTTAATTTTGTTGTTTAGTCAAGAAACCTGGTTAGTGTGTTCTATTCTGGGGAAAAATAGTGTATCTGATTGACTGTTTCCACACGTGGGAAAACTTTAAAAAATATGTTGCAACCTGTGGAGAAGTGGGACTGAATTAACAGTGCACTCCTCCCGCCTTGGTCATAATACTATTCACAGTCTCCTTGCGAGCTTGAATGATAGTAGAGTCCTCCTAGAAGTAGTGACACCTTCACTTGGGCAATTATTGTCAAATATTTGAATTGTGGAATTCAATGGTCATGCAGAATAAACCACTGCTCGATGAGAACAGATAGAGCACAGGATATAAGAGGAAATAGGGGAGGTGGAAGCAACGCTTGAGATAGATGGGGTGATTTGAACTTGAGCTGCAAAACAGGCGGCGGAGTGTGCCCATCTTTATCATCATGCCGACTGAACCATATTAAGACCAGGGCCTCATTTACAAGCGCACCACTTAAAACCAAGGCTTTATACAGCCACAAATACAGCAAAATCCTATTTGCTGCACTCTGTCAAATGGACAAAATGGACTAAACTTCTGCATTAGAAGAATACCAACCTCAGTTAATAAAATCAATGAATATTTGTTTAAATAAAAATGCTGCAATGCATTGGAATTTCATAAAACCAAATTAGATTGGAATTTTTATTTCCATAAGTTCATTAGCAATATATTATTGATCATTTTTAAAACCTCTGAAATTTGGTGAATTGTGATTACTGATGGAAGAATTGTTCTCAGTAGTTTTGTCGTCTTTCATATTTTTAGATTCTAAGTTAAGAAAAAGTTCCTGGAAATGAAAATGTTTGAGAAAAGTCCAATGATTGTTCAGTTTGATCCCTTACTTATGTTCTAATACATGGTGGAAGCCAAATTACAGTTTTACAATTATGGCCACACCAAAGCCTATCCAATGACTGTTGTGAAATGTAAGTGTGCAATGAGGTCATATTTCATTCTTCCTTTTTCCTCAACTAAGGATTCCCCCCCACTGTGGTTGACAGGGCCCTCAGCCGTATCTGGCCCATTTCCCGCACCCCTACCCTCACCCCTTCCCCTCCCTACCGGAACTGCGACAGGGTTCCCCTTGTCCTCACTTTCCACCCCACCAGCCTCCAGATCCAAAGGATCATCCTCCACCACTTCCGCCACATCCAGCGTGATGCCACTACCAAATGCAGCTTCCCCTTCCTTCCCCTGTCAGCATTCCAAAGGGATAGTTTCTTCCGCGACAACCTCGTCCATGCCTCCATTACGCCCACCACCTCGTCCCCTTCCCACGGCACCTTCCCCTGCAATCGCAGGAAGTGTAATACCTGCCCATTTACCTCCTCTCTCCTCACTATCCCAGGCCCCAAACACTCCTTTCAGGTGAAGCAGTGATTTACTTTTACTTCTTTCAATGTAGTATACTGTATTCGCTGCTCACAATGTGGTCTCCTCGACATTGGGGAGACCAAACGCAGACTGGGTGACAGCTTTGTGGAACACATCCGCTCAGTCTGTAAGCAGGACCCCGAGCTTCTGGTTGCTTGCCATTTCAACACCCAACCCCCCTGCTCTCATGCTCACATCTCTGTCCTGGGATTGCTGCAGTGTTCCAGTGAACATTAATGCAAGCTCGAGGAACAGCATCTCATTTACCGATTAGGCATACTACAGCCTGCCGGACTGAACATTTGAATTCAATAATTTCAGAGCATGACTGCCCCCCATTTTATGTTTAGTTATTTTTTCTTTTTCTTTTTTATTTGGTTATTTTATTGTAGGTTTTTTAGTTTGTTTAGTTTGTTTCTAATGTGCCTACCCACTGTTTCTGTTTTAAAATTTTTTTTTAATGTTTGTGCTTGGAGTGCTTTGTGCTTTACAGTCTATTGACATCCTCTCTGTACTAACGCTTTGTCTTTCACCACACCATTAACATACCGTTTGCCTTTGCTCCATGACCTTCTGGTCAGTTATTCTCTGTGACCTTGTCCTATCAACACCTTTTCTTTTGTTATCTCTTGCTCCACCCCCCGCTTTACTTGCTTAAAATCTTTTACATTCCTAATATTTGCCAGTTCTGAAGAAGGGTCACTGACCTGAAACGTCAACTCTGCTTCTCTCTCCACAGATGCTTCCAGGCTTGCTGAGCATTTCCAGCATTTATTGTTTTTATTTCAGATTTCCAGCAGCTGCAGTATTTTGCTTTTATCATATTTCATATTATTCAAATTGGCTTAATGAAGTTATCCCACTACCAGGAAAATGTTCAGATTTCTGACACCCTTACCTCATGGCTTCGATGCTGTTTGTGATGTTTCTACAAATGTTTTTAAATAACACTGGCTGATGGCTGCGTCCTTCCATGACATTTGCACATTAAAACCCAGCAGAATCCTGCTCTGCAATTATCTCGGTTAACCAAATCAATTACACGTTCTTTGTGTTGAATGGCACACTGCCTCACTGACTAAGTGGGGAGCAAAATTGAGATCTGGTAACACCTCGTTCATGAAAGAAGATCTCCTCTAGCAGGTGTGTGCCTTATATTGATTATTCTACTCATCTATCTAAAATTTTCAAAGTAAAATCGGTGATGGAACATTCCTAAAACCATCAGCGTGATAACAGCTTGCTTCATTGCTCACACTTTCAAACCTCAGCACTGCTTTCCCTCTCGAAATTCCAGTCAATAACTAATATACACAGTGCCACCCTGATCAAGGGGGAGAGGGATATATGGCTAGGCCTCCCCATTGAATGTTATTACAATATGCAGAAATGATTTCACAAAAATGATATACATTTTCACTATATCTGAACAAATTTGGTGAAATTTAATTACCATTTATTTTGATGTAAAGATGCAAAGTTACTGTTGGGAATATTCTTGACTCTACATCAAAGTTGTAAACTACAATTTCAGAAATGTCATTTAGTGCAATTCTGATGCATATGGGAGAGCTTTTAAGTGCTTTTCATATTCAGAAAGTTAAGATCCTTAAGACTACCAAAGGAGAGAAGTACTTAATGTGGACCTTGCTACCTTCAGTTGTTCAAGTGTTGTGGTTGTCAATAAAGGAACACAAACTCTATGACAGGTCCTGGATCTGACAGAGTTTGAGATGGATACCCTCTTATCTCCAGCCCTGTGTTTCGAGCAGCTGTCACATTGAAGTGTCTGCAGACATTTGTTTTCTCCTTTGATGAATAAAATGCATTAATTAAATCATTCTGATCTTCGGAATGTCCCAGTACCACATCAATTAAGCAGATCTCGTTTCACATTGCTATGACTATACAGGTCCGACACTTGAAGTCACCATCCACATGACAGATGAGGATATATCAGATCCTGAACACTGTTGTTTAATGGAACACTTAACCTCACAAGGGGACTGATGCCTGTCCTTTGGGAGAAAGCTAGAATTTGATCCTAACCCTTGCCCCCTACACTCGCCTCAAAGTTCAGTGATTGGCTCTGTGCAAATGAAGCACCCGTAATGGTCCACTCCACTCAAGGAAGGTGAATTTGTGAAGGTGATGTGGGAATAATGAGTGAGGAAGAAGGGAATGTGTACCAGAATTAATAGGTTAACCTGATCCTCTAAGTCTAGAGTCGTTCAGCAAGGTTTGCTGACTGGCTAGATGTATATTCATCCCTCGTGGAAGAAGTTCAAATCCGCACACGGTTGAACTGTGGTCAGAGATTCTGCACATAGACCATATTACACACACCTTAAGACATCTGGGGCTGCATGTATTCCACACGCATTAGGAAGGATATATTGGCCCAGGAAGTAGCACAACATAGATCTACCAGAATGGTACCTGGACTCCAAGGCTTAAATTACAGGGAGAGATTGCACAAACTCGGGTTGTAATCCCTGCAATCCCTGAAACTATTTCCACTGGTTGGGGAGTTTTGGACTAGGGGACAAAGCCTAAAAATTAGAGCCAGGCTTCCCAGGAGTGAAATTAGCAAACACATCTATATGTAAATGGTGGTAGAAGTTTGGAACTCTTCCGCAAACGGATATTGATGATAGATCAATTATTAATTTTAAAACTGAGGTTGATCGAGTTTTGCTAACCTAAGGTATATGGGGAAAAGGTGGGTATATGGAGTTAGGCTCAGATCAGCCAAGATCTCATTGAATGGTGGGTCAGGTTTGAGGGGCTCAATAGCCTCCTCCTGTTCCTCTGCTTCTATTTGGATTGTCTTCAGATTTTTTTGTGAACCACATGCTTGGTTTTACTTTGCCGGTTGTCATAATTGCCCCTTCTCTATCTTGTCGTAATAACAGCTACAGTAATATCGTGGTCAACAGATACTTCAGAGCATTCACCTGTACAGCAATCATTGATATCAATATTGATTAGAGACTGGCAAGGTGCCAATTATCGCTGTATACAGTATAGCTAAAAACAATGGACAACATGATTTCAATAAGAGGTTTTTGTTTTATTTATAAAAGAACTGGATGAGCCAGAAATGTTCAAGTTCATGCTAACCATATATTTTTTATTTTAGTGATTATATGTTGCATGAGAATCTGTTAACTTTACATTTTTAAGTTGTTGTTTGTGTCCATAGCAAAATATTACTCTGTAATGTTTGCCGTGTGGTTACTTTCCTGGTTACTGGTTATTGCTCTATGTTGTCATCCACAGGGAAAAGTAATAAATACACTGAAATGGTAGTGGTTTTATTGTAAAATTCCATAATATATATAATTAAAAATATTGGGCATTCCACCAGAGCAAGTGAAGTGGAGCGGAACCCTAGCTCCAGGTCGGAGCCCTTTACCAAATGGGGTCATTTGTATAATTGGGACCAGTGCACGATTTGTAGGCAGGATGGCTCCCAACCATTCAGCCTAAGGTCGCACCTGGCCCAAAAAGGGACAAATTAAACTTTTTGGAGTTTTCAGCTCCAAAAGGAGCCATTTTGTCCCAAGACAAGATCCTCTTCTGGGATGAATTGCCTTAGCCTACGTATTATTGTATTATTTTGTACTGACAAGAAAAAAAGACAGAAATTAATGTGAAATATATGAAACAAGCGGCTGGATTTTGTGTTGAAGGTGGGGCACTTGGCGCTGGACCGAAACAACAGAGGGAACTCCGGCTCAGCCTTTTCGCGCACTCCCCTGCCCCCCCTCCCCCCCACCCCTGAGCGATCCTCTGGTCTTCTAACCTTTAAGTTTTGTGAGCCAAGAGCAGTGGTCACTGCCAGTCCTGCAGAGGCCTCGGACCCAGGCCCAGCACTGTAACACCAGGCCTCAGGTAAGTGTGGCGGGGTCACCGGGGCCAGTCCAGGGGGAGGGCTCCCGGGGGCTGAAGTGGTTCCCAGCGGGGCTCCTCCTTGGCCCAAAATGGAGGGACCAAGCCACCCCCCCCAAGCCCACAGGGAGGGTGCCTTGTGTTACAAGGCGTCCTCCCTGCATGGTGGAGGCACCCAACCCCCACCCCCAAGCCAGAAGAGACCTTAATTGGCCATTATAGGCCACTTAAGGGCCTCAAATGGCCTCTGAGCGGGAAGGCCATCGTTGGCCTATCCCACCCCCCCGGCAAGATAGCTTGGCGACAGGGAGGCGACAGGCCCTCCGACCCCTGGCCCCCTCCACCCATCATGATACTCCATTCCTCTCCACCTCCGACCCCACCTCAAGAGACCACATAAAATCCCAGCCAATGTCTGTAGTATAATATTGCATGTATAGGTGATTGGATTCCGTCAGGAAGCAGTTGCTAGTAGACCATAGAGCAATAGAAAAGTTACGGCACAGAAAGAGGCCATTCAGCCCATCATGTCTGTGCTGGCTGAAAAAACTAGCCGCCCAATCTAATCCCACCTTCCAGCAGAACTTTTGTTTTAATGAACACAGGCATATTTCATGGAAGGTTTCTGACATATTGCGACACTTTGTAATATCTCGCCATTTGGCTAAATGAGCCTCCTGGCTGTTCAACAGCAGAGTGATATAGTTTATAAACGTCATCGTATTTAACCCCTCTCCCTAAAATATGGAACAGTATCAACAAGTTCAAATGGGTTCGTGTATCCTTATTTATAAATCCCTCCTGTACTTTGATTTAAAACCTCTTGCTAGAGTCTCATGATTTACTGAGCCCAAGAATCATTTGTTGTCTCTTGCACGCTGGGCTGATGGAAACTCTCATGTAAATATAAAGTCTTGTCAATCTGAAGGTTTGGATGTATGACTAGCTAGAGAAAAATTAGTGGTCTGTTTAATCCCCAGACAAACTAATCAATTAGTTAAACAGTTGTGGTCAGTGACCAACCAGACAAAATAAGAATCTAAAAACCAGGCAGCATGTCTGTCAGTGATGTGGATTTGGCCGTGGGGAAATCTTTTACAGAGAAACTCCATTCTGAGGATAACTAATAGTGAATCTGTCAATGAAAAGTTTCAGTGGTAGACTGCGGCCAGTTTCAATAAACTAGAACTTCAGTTGTGGAATTAATTTCGTTACTGTTTAGATTAATTTATTTAGCATGGATTCATCCCTCACTGTAAAGTATGCAATAGGTGTTTTGCTAAATCATAAAGGATATTATCACAGTCCAGTGTAGTATAGTACATGTGTGATAATTTTATAACTAGCCTATGATAAGCACCACATGCCATGTGTCAAAACCTTCTCTATTCTGTACTATACTCTTGTATTTTTGCTTATAAGCTGCTGAGGCAAATTGATTTGGTTATAATCACTCTTCTTGACCAGGAGTATCTAATTCATTTGAAACTACAATTAAAAAGTTGTCTTTGTATGAAGTCACAGAGCTCCCGAGTACAATGATGAAAGACATTGTGCTTTGGGCTGCATCATTTCTTTGAACATATTTCTCCTATTAACGCTGTGCTGGGCTGGCTGGAGACAGAGTGAATAGAATAACAGGTCTTTAAACCTCAGTAAAAATTAAAACAAAATGATGTGTGAATGGAAGAGAACAATATTCTAGTTGTGTTGAAGTGAGCCACCTGATGTTCATCTGAAAACTCAGCATGGAAGAAATTGGTCCTCATTGCGCTCATTATGGGGGTAAAAGGAGCAATTTCATGGGGCTATGTTCCGTGCCCCAAGACTGCCTGAAAGATATCCACCCCACATTGGGTTAGGCGATTTTTCAGGCATCCCTGACGCCACAATTTCTTGACGTTGGGTCCCTTCCATAAACGATTGAGAGGCCTAATCCCTGTTTCTGGACCCCATCCTGAAATTGGGCTGCCCAAAATGAAGCAGGAACTGCGTCTGCTCTGCTCTGCTCCGCTTTCCCAGCAGCAGATGCGGCCAAACAAGAGGCCACAACCGACCAGGAAAGGCAAAACTTTATATGGACCCAGAGGGAGTAGGAACACTCCTCTCAGTTGCACAGCACTTGGGAGGATCACTGCCAAAGTGTGCTCAGTCCCCTGCCACTCTCCTCTCCACCCGCTGGCCCCAACACTTACCTGTGGGCTGCTGCTGCTGGTGTTTATTCGGACCTCGCCCAATCCACCCCATACCCAGCCCCCACCTCCAGCGCTCACCTGTGGCCATGGGCAACCTGTGCTCAGTGCCCCCTACACTACACCTGCCACCATTCCTCCCCTCCACCTCCCCACCCTGTGGGGCACTGCCGGCGAGGCAGACAATCCAATTTGGCTCTATTGACCTGGGTTGTTGACAACAATGCCCCAATTGTTCAGATGACGCTTCAGTCCAATCTCATTGAGTGACAGGATTGTCCCCTTGGCCCATCCTTGTGACAAAGGGAGTAAGTTGGAACAGAGAGTTGAGTGGGGATTGCTAGGGCCTGAGAGGGAGACAGGGAGGGGGATGAGGTTCTAAAGGGATTTAAACATGAGGCTGAACGTTTTGCATTTGAGGCACTGGGGAACCAGGAGCCAATATAGGTCAGCAAAGATGTTTGATCTGAACTTGGTGCAGGATAGGACACAGGCAGAAGACATTTTGGATGAATTGAAGTTTAACATGGGTGGAGAATGGAAGGATGGCCAAGAGAAGATTCGAATAGTTGATCTGAAGGTGATAAATGCAAGGAAATGGGTTTCAGCAGCAGAGGTGGGGGCAGGAGTGAGCAATGTTATGGAGGTGTAAGGAGGCTGTCTTTTTGATGGAGAGTATATAGGTCAGAAGCTCAGCACAGGTTGAATAGCAGGTTGTAAACAATACCATTTCATCACTCCCGGGTTATTCAGGCCAGATAAACTGCTTGTGGCACGACTTTTCATTATGAATCAATTATTTTAAACAATTACTGAGGTGCATTTGTCTTTTAAATGGAAAAGAATGAACAGCTCAAGGCTACTCCCACAGGATATAAAGCTAGTCAGTGTTATTTCAATCAGCAGTAAGGAATTCTCGCACAAACCAGCACTAAAAGCACAGTTAGCATACTAAATGCAAGCCAAATAGAATAATACAGGAAAGGCCTACTAATTTCTGTAGCAGATACTGGCAAGAAAAGCAGGCCAGAACTATACTGAAGGAAAGACATAATGAGAAAAACTTTGAATCTTCAGGCTCTATTCACTTTCACCCAGCCACAGCACTGCTCAGACATCCTGCTGTAAAATAACAAGAGCTGAGTCAGTGCTGGATGGTTATTAGTGGACTGTTGAAATTGTTACAAAACAACCAACCTGTGTGTTTTACCAATGTGTCACGATTGCTGTGCCAGCACAAAAACACTACAAGGAAATGAATGATGTGGGATTCATTCAGAACTGTTGACACCCGACATGTCCTGGCCTCTTATCGCAGGTCTTCATCTCACCTTTTGTGTAAAGACAGAGGTTGATTCAGGCAGTAATCAGAAATGTTTACACAAACTAAATCCAAAAACCTATCTCTAACATCAGGAATACTGTAGTAATAATGCACCTATCTTTATCTGGCTTGTCAATTAGGAAGGTTCACTGCACAGTTCCTCATTTAGTTGTTGCTATTGCGTTATGTCAGTATGCAGTTGGCCGTATTCTGAAATGAATTTCACCAACAGTATTAAATTTTGACTTGAAGCAGTCCCTTAGCTTCCTCTTCACTCTAGGAACAAGAGTGTTCACACGAGAGCCATAAGTATGGCCTTCCATCATAGATTGGAGCACATGATCATCCGTTGTAACAAGAGAGTAATTGTGTTTAAAATAATTCCATTGGTACATTCAGTAGTGCTGCAGTCCCAACAGCAATGGTGCATTTGAAGGGAGCATGGGTCAGGGGTATGGCAACAACATTGCTGGTCTGAGGTTTCTTCAGTGCCCACATGTACATCCCATTGTATTACATGCTGCGGATGTGCCTGTATTGCTCATGTCATGTGCTAGTCTCATCAAGACCCCAGAAGCAATGGCAATGAAATACAGAGCTATTATGCAGTGAGTGCCTAAGCGGTTCTCCAGCCACTGCAGGGGAGGGAGTCAATGTGATCGTCTTTGTTCCTCTCTCTTAAAGTAAACTTCTATTTTTGCCGACTTGGTTTTCAGTGCTTCTATCCTGTCCTGCCAAATCTGAACTGACTCAGAGGTTCCTAATGCTGAGTACTATCTGCTATGAGTGAATGTTTCCCTATGATAGTTATTGTGTGCTGTATCAGAGGTTTAGGCTTGATCCAGCCTGGCTGCTGTGTTTCCTCCATTATAACAGAGACTACGGGGGGAATTTTAACCCGGAAAAGTGAGTGGGTTTGGGAGTGGTCGGCTGGTTCAAAGGACTGAAACTGACGGCGTGTCAGGAAGCTGGCAGCAGTCTGACAATTTCCACCTTTAACTTCAATATGTTGGGCTGTGGGAGGGAAACCCCTGTGGGAGAGGTGGGTTGCCAATTAGAATATGTTAAATCATCATTAACAACTGTTTGACTGTGGATTTGAACTTTAACTGTGTGCACAGGTTTCCTGGGCTTCATGGGACATGCCAGTGAGATCAGGGTGATTGCAAGATTTGAGGGGCCTGAACAGATACAGGCAAAGTAATCTGCTTTGAAGGTGATTTCCACTATTTTCAAGGTCATTTCTGCTACTTTGGAAATTAGTGTATCTAATCTACACTTCTCATCTGTCAAACATCAGTGCAGCGAGCATGCGGTTTACCTCAGACGAGGAATAAGATGAGCAGCACCAGCAGAGGCAGGAGCAGCACCAGCAGAGGCAGGAGCAGCACCAGCAGCTGGAGCAGCACCAGCAGGAGCAGTAACCTTCTCCTCACCCACCTGCCACTCCACAGGAGAGAGGAGATGAGCACAGAGCTCCAGCTTGCAGGAGGCGATAGCCCCAACACAGGGTTTACAGGCAGAGGATCAGCTTCCTGGACATGTCCAAGCACCAGTGCCTCAGAAGGCTCCGGGTATCGTGGCAGATGGTCACTGACATTTGTAGCCTCTGGGAAGAAGAGCTCCTGCTAAGTGGGCCAGGTGGGCACACATTACCAGTGGCCATCAAAGTCACCACAGCGTGTTATCTCTTTGCCTCAGCCTCCTTCTAGGGATCAGCAGGAGATATTTGCAGGATCTCGCAATCTACTGCCCTCAAATGCACCTCACAGGTGACCAATGGCATGTTTGCCGGGGCTGGGACTTATGTGGACTTTGCAACCGATGAGGCCTGTCAGAATGAGCGGGCGCTCGGCCTTGCAGTTCTGGCTGTCTTCCCACAAGTCCAGGGAGTCATCGACTGCATACATGTGGCAATCAAGGTACTCCCAGATCACCCTGGAGTCTTCATCAACTGCAAGGACTTCCAGTCCATCAACGTGCAACCACAAAATGATAATCATTGTTGTTGGTGCAAGATTCCTACAGAGCAAAAATGATTCATTCATCCCACTCTAGTCAAACCTCCCTGAGCTCTTCACGACTTTAAGCAGAGTTAGTGGATGGCTGCTTGGAAGACATGGCTGATGACACCCATTAGGAGCCCAGGCAATGATGCCTCAGAGAGATATAATCAAAGCCACCTGACCAGGAGAGCTATCATAGAGCAAGCATTCAGGATGCTGAAGGTGTGCTTAAGGCACCTGGTCAGATCTGGGGGGTGCCATTTAGTGGACACCTGGACAATCCTTCATGTTTCATCCTAGCAGTTAGGGACCCTTTAAATATTTCAGCTGAAATTGACTCATATGGGTTGGCATCACGTCCCCTCGTGCTAATTGATCAGGAAACCCGAACGTCAGATACAAATGCAGTGGCTGCATTAAAAAGCCACTGACTGCCACAATTCTGAAACTTCCGGGTTCCCCGTGCGCTGGTCGTCTCTCCCGCTGCTGCTCCTGCTGGTGATGTATTCTTCCTTTTTTGTTTTTTTCTTTCCTTCCTTCTTTCTTTCTCTCTCACTCTCCATGAAGGTGCTCTTTGACCAGATGCAGAATCATGTACTTTAATACCCAATGCCCTGACTAAACTAACCACTGCATTGTAATGTGTGGTCAGCTCACTGTGCTACAGACACGAGCAGTACCAAAAATCCTTCTGTGTTAGGGTCACATTATTGCCCTGTTTATTTGTAGAGGAGCTTTTTTCGGAATATCCAGAATTTAAACATATGGTCAGAAGTTTACTGCTGTGGTCCTCTCTCTAGTTTGTTGAACCAAAGGAAAAACTGCCTGTGGTGTCTTTAAGTTTATTTTTAAGAAATTCTACCCGAATCTGCT
Source organism: Heterodontus francisci (assembly GCF_036365525.1). NCBI lineage: Eukaryota > Metazoa > Chordata > Chondrichthyes > Heterodontiformes > Heterodontidae > Heterodontus > Heterodontus francisci. Next base: position 3,985,050 of record NC_090412.1, on the reverse strand, counting down.
TCAGGATGATCAACCTGTGGGACATAGTCAACAACAATGTGCTCCTATATAACACTTTCTACTGAGTAAAATGTCGCATGGCACTTCATAGGAGCGTAGTCAGACAAAGAAGGAGACATTAGGACAGGTGCTTTGACAAGGCAGTAGGTTCAAAGCCGAGTCTTAAAGGAAGAGAAGGAAGTAGAGATGCAAAAAAGGTTTGGGGAGGGAATACAAGACCGTAGGGCCCGAGGGCTGAAGGTACAAATGCCAATAGTGGAGCAAAGGAAGTGAGGGATGCATAAGAGGCCAGAAAAGGAGAAAAGTGGAGAACTCAGAGGGTTGTAGAGCTGGAGGAGGTTATCGAGACAGGGAAGGGTGAGGCCATGGAGTGATCTGAAAACAAAGATGGGGATTTTAAAATGGAGGCCTTGCTGGACCGGAAGGCAGTGTAGGTCAGTATAGATCAGTGTAGGTCAGTGAGCACAAAGGTGATGGGTCAATGGGATGTGGTGTGAGCTAAAATATAGGTAGCAAATTTTTGGATAATTTTTTTGTATGATGCTGCAACTCTGTAGGAAATGATTAAGATGTCAGGCACACATGCCAGGAGGAGAGGGGAAATGAGAGGCCCAAGATGCTTTTATGCACTGAAGTGATTCGCTGGAGAAAGAAAAAAGGTGCAAAACCTGCCAAGATAAATAAATAGATCAAGTTAGACAGGCAGCATAATCTGCTAAGAATCTGTTTCTAAAAATCGGTAACATCCAAAAATCTAATTAGCTGAGTTGTTCATTCAATCAGCAAAAATCCTGCACTGTCAAATGTAGTCATGGAAAATCATGCTGTCATCACTGTAAACCGCAGACTTTAGACACGTCAATGTGTGTGAAAAGGTGTCATGCTATATACCGAAGGGCAATGATAAAACTGTCTGTAGTCTGCCGAGTTGGAATTTCCGTTGCTTCCACAGATAATGCAGCTATCAGACATTCGTTCACACACGTCAATGCCCATTTAGTGCAGTTTTGAGCACAAACTCTCTTAGGTATTCTGCAGGTCTGAAATACTTATCATTACCTTATGAATTACCCCAGTGAATTAACACCTTTGGTGCCCTGAGATGACAGTTTTATGCTTGGAACCAATGTTATGTGTGAGTGAGCAATTTTTAACAGAAATTATTCGTTTCTCACTGGTAAATAAAACAAAATGATTCTATGTATCCTCTTCCAAATGAAAATATTTGAAAGGTTCAACGACAACAACTTATATTTATGTAGCCCCTTTAACATAATACAATGAGCCAAGGCACTTTATAGGAGCATTATAAAACAAAATATGGCATTGAACCACATAAGGAGATATTAGGTCAGATGATCAACAGCTTGGTCAAAGAGGTAGGTTTTAAGGAGTGTCTTAAAGGAGGAAAGCGAGGCAGAGAAGTGTCGGGAGGGTATTCCAGTGTCTAGGCAACTGAAGATGCAGCCACCAGTAGTGGAGCGATTAAACCTGGGGAATGCTCAAAAGGCCAGAATTAAATGAGCGCAGATATCTTGCAAGGTTGTAGGGCTGGAGGAGATTTCAAAGATAGGAAGGGACAAGGCCTGGATGGATTTGATAACAAGGATGAGAATTTTAAAATCAAGATATTGCTTGACCAGGAGCCAATATAGGTCAGTGAGCACAGGGGTGATTTGTGAACAGGATTTGGTGCGAATTAGGACATAGGCAGCAGAATTTTGGATGACCTCAGGTTTACAGAGGGTAAAATGTGGGAGACCAGCCAGGAATGCATTGGAATAGTCAAGTCTAGAGGTAACAAATTTATGAATGAGGGTTTCAGCAGCAGATGAGCTGAGACAGGGGTGAAGTTGGGCAGTGTTACAGAGGTGGAAATAGGTGGTCTTAGTGATAGCACGAATCTGTGGTCAGAAGCTCATCTCGGAGTCAAATATGACACCAAGGTTGTGAACAGACTGGCTTAATCTCAGACTGTTGCCTGGGAGAGGGATGGAGTCGGTAGCTAGGAAACGGAGTTTACAGCGGGGACCAAGAACAATCTTCCCAACATTTAAATGGAGGAAATTTCTGCTCATCCAGTACTGGATGTCGGATAAGCAATCTGATAATTTAGCAAGTGTGGGAGAATTGATAAAGGTGGTGATGAGGTAGAGCTGGCTGTTGTCAGTGTATATGTGAAAACTAATTCTGTGCTTTTGGAAGATGTTGCCGAGGAACAGGATGTAAATGAGAAATAGGAGGGTCACCAGAGGTAATGTTGTGGGAGCATGAAGAGAAGCATTGCAAGTGTTACTGTGGCTATGATTAGATTGATAAGAATGGAGCCAGACGAGAGCAGTCTTAACCAGCCAGCTGACAGTGGAGAGGTTCATTGTAGCTGCCCTATTATGTATTACTGAATTTTGACATCTCGATCTCAAAATAGCTCAAAGGGAATTAATTGAAATCATATTAAACTGAGTACTAATATCAATTGCTGGTGAACTTAAAGTACTTCTATCTTTATTTACTACAATATCCCTTTGCATAATATTGTGCAAAAATCCTAAAGGCAATTTATATTTTCCTCTACATTTCCCTTTTTTCTACTTGTTAAAGCATTGACTCTTAGTGGCTATGGTTCCATTGGTTTCCAGTTCCCATGACCAAATGGCTACTCCTCATGAATGAGCTGAGACGCTGGGTGTTAGCATGCTGTTCAATCATTAAAGGCATCATAACTATTCAATTTAATATCCTCACTCTCACGTTGTCTTTACAAGGTCTTCCACAGATGGGCCTTGTTTTTCAATCATTGTTCTCTGTTATTAGAAATCCATAAGCAATTAGTATTATATTACAGTTTAAGTGTGGAATGTTATACGAAGAACTAGTGTACCAAACTGTTGAAAGCTTACTTCTAAAAATATTGTTTTACACTTATAGATGACCCAGCTATTCAAATAAACATTGTAACCTCATGATCTCCTTTGTTTCATTGTCTAAAGTTAATATTAGTCTATACTGGTGCCATTAGCGAAGTAAATAATGTCGGCAATTTTATCTAAAATCTTTGTAGTTTCCTTCCTCTTAAAAGTACGTCATTACATAAACAGTCAACTTCATGTCCTCTCTTCTGAGTGTTGTGATATGGTAATACGGTCAAATGCATTATTTCTCGCTTCATTCCTGACTGCATTAGTACAGCTAAATATTTTAGTTGTAAAGGTAGATTATCAGTGTTGTTCAGACCCGTAGATTCTGTTTTGCTCAATAATAAATATAGGATATTTGGGTTGGTGTTAGAATGAGCCTATATTCTCTGGAGTTTAGAAGAAGGAGAGGTGATCTCATTGATAGGGTATATACTGAAAGGCCGTCTTCGACTGGAGAGTTTAGGAGTCATAATTTCACGATAAGGGTTTGGCCATTTAGGCCTGAAATAAGGAGAAATGTCTTCACTCAAACAGTTGTGAATCTTTGGAATTCTCTACCAGAGAGAGCTGGTATATTGATGATTGAGATTAATTTATTTTTGGACACTAAGGGTATCAAAGGATATGGGGTTAGGGTAGGAAAGTGGAGTTGAGGTAGAAAATCTTATTAAATGGTGGAGCAGGCTTTAGTGACTGCAGGGGACTTGAACAGATCCAGTGATAAGTTTAAGCATTGTGGTACATCAATCTTGGTATTACCAATGGGCCTGAAGCCAAATCTTTGCATGGGGACCTTGAGCATATTCGAAAATATTGAACCCGTTTTTCCAGATAAGAGATATCAAGGCAGTCAAATAAAACATCAGCAAACAAACACCAATATGATGCATACGATAAAACGGAGGAAGTTGAAACTTGTTAGGAGTGCAGCTTGGGTATATTGCAGGATATTTGTTTTCCGTTCTTTTTTCTTCCAAAGATAGGTCAGATCTCTTGCCCAGCAATGGGTTACACAGCAGTAAATCCCAACAGAAATGTTCCTATCCTTCTCCGAACCAGATTGAAGACATTCACTACTTCATAGCACTGGTGTATTCTTCAACTGCCAAACAAAAATAAATCATAACATATAATTGGCCGTACTCACCTTCCCTGCACAACAGTTAAATAAATCTACGGTTAGCTTCAGTAAAAGCCCAAAGCAATGACAACAATAAGCTTGGCTACATTTTTACAGTTGTAAAGAAATTCCATGTGTATACAATGAAAGTAAGCAATGTCCATTTGTGCAGAGAGCACAAGACTAAACATAGCATGGTTAACAGCGAGTCCCACATTTTGTGTCAATCTGTTAACTAAATTCTGTTTACAACAGGCTAATTGTGTAATCATAAACTGCTCTACGATTGGAGACCTTTTTTGGGGTGGGTGGAGGGTGATAGAAAATTATTTATAACTCATTTTGATCCAAGGTTATGTGATGTTTTGTTTGGCTGCACATACTGATCATGCGAACCAGTTTGATTGAGCTGATTGCCAGTTGAATTAGTCTCTGTTTAGAAATTTTGAATGGATTGTGACACATGTTGCATTAACGTATCCAGCACAATCAATGCTACAGGTATGAGCAGGTAATATACAAAATAATTTATGTGTTGACTTTTTTAATGAATTACATTTATTTTTCATATTTTCATTGGGCATCAGGATGTTTTATGGCATGTGTAAATCTATAGAAGTAACATTGAGCTGAAGAGCAATATATGGGGGATATTTTCTCCGTGGACTTACGTGCAACTAAATCATAATTCTTACCATTTTGAGCATTCCTCCTATAAGTAACAGGCTGAAAGGCAAATAACGAACACAGGGAAGAAGAAACAAGATTCTAGTTAAAGGCTTGTTAACAGTTGTCGAAGTCAGATGGAGGAAAACTTGTTCTAGAACCCTCAGGGGAAAATTAAATGAAAAAGATTACTATATGTTTCTAGTTGGACCTGGCATTCATTTCCAAATGGAGGGCAAGCTGTCCAAGTATCAATGCAACACTGACAGGAGCAGTATGTAGTATGGATACAAACTGAGATGCTGCTCAGACTGTGTGTTTGAAGGATGTGGATGTCTCCAGCTAGCATTTATTGCTCATCCCTAATTGCCCTTGAACTGAGTGGCTTCCTGGGTCATTTTAAAAGTCAACCACATTGCTGTGGGTCTGGAGTCACATGTAGTTCAGACCAGGTAAGGACGGCAGGTTTCCTTCCCTAAAGGATGTTAGTGAACCAGCTGGGTTTTTAATCGACAATGCTTTCATGGTTATCATTAGGCTAGCTTTTTAAAAAAAATTCTAGTTATTAATTGAATTCAAATTTCACCATTTGCCACAGTGGGATTTGAACCCATTAGCCTGGGCTGTCAATTACTAGACGAGTGACATTACCACTGCACCACTGTTTCCCCTATTGTACTCCCATCAGATTTGCCCTGTGGACCTGGACTTGAAATTGTGTCAAAATACTCAACTCGGAATTCATTCATTTAAATGAGCATTTCATTGATAACTTAAGCAAATTGATCCATTATAAGTTCAAGTTAGCTTATTCTGAACATGGCGATATTGTCACAGTCCATAACTTCGTTCAATGAAATGAAGGGAACAGCTCCCCCGGCGGCAATATTACGTTGCCTTAATAATTGAAAAGTAATCTTACCAGATATGTTAGATTAGATTTTTAGATTGATGATACAGCACTGAAACAGGCCCTTCGGCCCACCGAGTCTGTGCCGAACATCAACCACCCATTTATACTAATCCTGCACTAATCCCATATTCCTACCAAATATCCCCACCTGTCCCTATATTTCCCTACCACCTACCTATATTAGTGACAATTTATAACAGCCAATTTACCTATCAACCTGCAAGTCTTTTGGCTTGTGGGAGGAAACCGGAGCACCCGGAGAAAACCCACGCAGACACAGGGAGAACTTGCAAACTCCACACAGGCAGTACCCGGAATCGAACCCGGGTCCCTGGAGCTGTGAGGCTGCGGTGCTAACCACTGCGCCACTGTGCCGCCCTTCTTATGAAAGGGCTTTAAACTCTGTACTGTTTAATTTCTGTTCTGCCACACTTTACCCTTTCCACTCACAGGAGTAGAATTAATCAGTGAGCATATCTTTGCTGCAGGCTGTTAGAAATTTGTTTCATCCTCGTTGCAAGTAGCTATCAACAGAAGTTATAATCATGGAGCAGAATATGAAAAATTGTTTTCTGTGCTTTTCAATACAATGACTTGTTTATAAATAGCTGTTAAATTTACAGTTACTGTGTGACGATGGTCTGGAAGACAATCTGCAGGCTTTTTGTTAACTGTCCTGGTGTCATGGGATATGAAATGTACAGGGTTGGGAAAAAAAGAATTGTGGTCCACCTATCCAGTCCCAGTATCAATAAAATATTGTATTCCATGACACCTTTCATATCCGTCTATTAAACGTTCTCCAAGAATTTATCCAACTCCCTGGTGAATTTGTTAATCTCTTTCCGCATCAAGTAGTTAAATCTAAACTGTCTTTTCATCCGTCTCCTTGTTAAGTTTGAGGCTGTGCCACCTTGGTTTGGAATCTGTGACTAGCATTTATGTTTAGCTAGAGGATCTGGATCGGCGCAGGCTTGGAGGGCCGAAGGGCCTGTTCCTGTGCTGTAATTTTCTTTGTTCTTTGTTCATTTAGGCATTTACCTTGTCTACTCTCTTTAGGATCTTGAACATATCATATTTAGATAGGTAAAAGCAAAATACTGCGGATGCTGGAAATCTGAAATAAAAACAAGAAATGCTGGAATCACTCAGCAGGTCTGGCAGACCTGCTGAGTGATTCCAGCATTTCTTGTTTATATTTAGATAGGTAGTTGTTTCTTTGGGCCAAGGGACATCTGAATATCAAATCTGTCTACTGAGATTTGCATAACTTGTACAAGCTTTTAAATGGGTAACTTGTTATAAAGTGGAAGCAGAGTATTCATCCACAGATTCTCTCACCGTGCTCTCGTGAGGCTGATTACAGAGCACAGTTGCTGGTAATTCTACAGAATTCTGGACCCAAACCCCACTCCTACTTCATGACTATGAGTTGCCTTATTGGGGAAAGTCAGAATGGAATAAAATTAAGATTTTCTAAGATTCTAATATAATATATACATGTGTAGTGTACTCTGGTTTGAGGAGTTCTATCGCCCAAAGAAAACCACAATACTTTCAAGAATCCCACCTATCAGGAATCTGCTTTGTGTTGCCATTTTCTCCTTAGCATCTTTGGTGCTGCGATGCTACTGCACTACTGCATAGAAAAAACCCCCAAAGAAATGCATAACCTGCTGCACAGTATTAATTTTGTCTGTATAGCTGTGAAGCTACATAATTCAGAAACTTTGCAATGGTTCTAATGGGATTAAAAGTTCATTATCTATTTGTGAGTTTCCAAATAGAATTGAGTCTATTGATTCTGGCATTAATGTTAATTGGGAAAAGAAGGACAAGTATGACCAATGTTGGACTAATGTATTTTTATCATTAGTATTCTTGCCCCATAAGATAAGAATGATTTGCACCCAGTCATTGACGTGAATGAAAGCTGTGAACAAGATGAAAGATACCCTGGAATGCCCAAGTATTGTAATGTCACAGGTACTGACCTCAGATTGATATGTGTGTAGAGCAATGTGACCCAAGTTCTAAAGCCAACTCCCATATTACTTACTTTCCAGGATGAACAGAACTCTGCACATATTTTCTTCTACACATGCAGAGTGTTCCACTCATTTTCTTCTAAATAAAAGCAGACATCTAACTGGAGAGGAAAACAGTATCAGAGGACTGTACAGTGACAAATGTCAACCCTGTTCAAGACAGGGCTAAATCAGAAAGTTATAGGCCTTTTAGTTCAGTTGCTGATAAACATGTAGGAGTCCATAATACTGGATAAAATTGGACTTGGACAAACATTAGTTAACGGAGGCCAATCAGTGTGGATTTCTAAAAGGTAGGCTGTGCTTCGCCGATCTTGTAGAATTGTTTGAAGATTTAAAAGGGAGGATAGATAAAGAAACTTTGGTAAATATGATTTATGTTGATTTTCAAAAAGTATTTGATTAGGTACCACACAGAAACTTCAGGCAAAGATGAAACTAATAGCAGTGCAGGCATATACAAAGTGATATAATTGGAGGCAAGAAAGGTAAGGTTAGAATAAAACAAAGCTGTATGAACTGGAAAGATGTGATGAGTGGCATATCAGAGGGCTCTGTGTTGAGACCACTTTTATTTACTATATACCTAAAGGGCCTGTGCTTGATGTTGGGGGTACAATATTGATTGAATATTTGGGGAGGAGCAGGTATAGCAACTTTTGACTAAGAATGTGAAAAACGGTAAGAAGGCATAAGAGATAACTACAGGTCAGAAAGATGGGAAATAGATGGTAAATGTTCAATATACAAAAAAGATTTGGAAGTAAGAATATGAAAGGTAGTATACCTTAAATGGTAAGATTTTAAATGGAATCGAGCAGAAGAGAAACCTTAATGTACGAATATACAGACCATTAACAGTGGTAGGACAAATAGTTAAGCCATAAAAAAGGGAAACAGAATCCTCAGTTTTGTATCTAGAGATGTTGAATGCAAAAGTTTGAACTTGTACAAGAAACTAGTTGGGCCACAGTTGGAGTACTGGGTCCAGTTTTGAATCCAAGTTGTAGGAAGGATATAAAAACAATGCAAGAGGTGCTGCATAGATTCATTGGGGATATTATAGGAAAGGAGAAGTTGTAGTTATGAATAAAGACTTGAGATGTTAGGTGCTTTTTTCACAGGAGTTGAGAAGGTTGAGGAATTACCTAATAAAGGTCTTCATAGATAAAGAAGAATTACAGTAAGGGAAATAGTGATAGATTGTTTCCACTGGTCAACGAGATAGCAAATAGGGGCCACAAATTTAAAATAATCATGAAAACAATCAAATGGGGAGAGTAGGGAAAAAAAGTCTTTGCACAAAGGTTGGTTGGAATTTTTCACCAGAATCCATTGTTGGAGCGAGTCTGTAAGTTATTTCAATAGGGAATAAGGTGGAATATTAAAGAGAACAGGGATGGAACAGGAGAGTGAGAATAGACAAGGTGGCTTGTGTGGAGAAAAACACCAATATAGACACTTGGGGGAAGGGGTGGGAGTGGGGGGAGGGGCGTGAATGGCAGAAACAATGTGATGTAATGTTCTGTGGACATAAATGTACCCAGGTGGTCCAATGGAGCAGCTGTGAGCTTGTTTGCTGATCATGGTCTCACATTGCTTCCCTAAGTATCTTGATGTGACTTCACACCCAAAAACAATGTAGAGTACACCAATGGGGAGGCGGTGGTGTCGTGGTAATATCACTGGACTAGTAATCCAGATGCCTCGGCTAATGCTCTGGGGGCATGGGTTTGAATCCCACCATGGCAGATGGTGAAATTTAATTAAATTCATATATCTGGAATTAAAAGCTAGTCTAATGGTAGCCATGAAACCATTGTCAATTGTGTAAAAACCCATCTAGTTCACTAATGTCTTCTAGCAGAAGGATATCAGCCATCCTTACCTAGTCTGGCTGACATGAGACTCCAGACCCACAGCAATGTGGTTGACTCTTAAATGCCTTCAGTGGCAATAAATGCTAGCCCATGAATGAATAAAAAAAATGTGGTGCAACAGACTTATTAGGGTTTATCTTTCAATTGGTCAGTTAAAAGACAGCTCTTCGGAGCTGATGTCTGATGAATGTACATACAGGATAAAGATACAGAAAAAATATAAATGAGGTCAGTGCTTGGTTGAGTGTTGAAATCCAAGCAATGCTAACTTGTCATCCACCCTGACATCTCCAATCATTCAGATCAAGTCATAGCTGCTGATGAACCTAGAAACTGTAGTTTTATCATGTTAATGCTTACAATTGAACAAATTTACAGCATGGAAACAGGCCATTTGGTGGTGTTTATGTTCCACACAAGTGTTCTCTCCCCTACTTCATTTCACTCTGTCAACAATCTCTACACTTCTCCCTTGTCTAGCTTCCCCTTAAATATACCTTTACTATTATCTCAACCATTCCCTGTGGTAGCGAGTTCTATATTTTAACCACTCGTTGGGTAAAGAAGTTTCTCCTGAATTTCCTAGTGGATTTATTAGCGACCAACTTGTATTTATGGTAATTTTGGACACCCGTGCAACTTGTTCTTTTTTTTCTTTTTGGGGATGTGGGCGTCGCTGGCTGGGCCAGCATTTATTGCCCATCTCTAATTGCCCTTGAGAAGGTGGTGGTGAGCTGCTTTCTTGAACCGCTGCAGTCCATGTGGGGTAGACACACCCACAATGTTGTTAGGAAAGGAGTTCCAGGATTTTGACCCAGCGACATTGAAGGAACGGTGATATAGTTCCAAGTCAGGATGGTGTGTGACTTGGAGAGGAACCTGCAGGTGGTGGTGTTTCCTTCTAGGTGGTAGAGGTCGTGGGTTTGGAAGGTGCTGTCGAAAGAGCTTTGGTGAGTTGCTGCAGTGTATTTTGTAGATGGTACACATGGCTGCTACTGTGCGTCGGTGATGAAGGGAATGAATGTTGAAGGTGGTGGATGGGGTACCAGTCCAGTGGACTGCTTTGTCCTAGATGGCGTTGAGTTTCTTGAGTATTGCTGGAGCTGCACCCATCCAGGCAAGTGGAGAGCATTCCATCACACTCCAGACTTGTGCCTTGTAGATGGTGGACAGGCATTGGGCAGTCAGGGGGTGAGTTACTCGCCACAGGATTCCTAGCCTCTGACCTGCTCTTGTAGCCTTAGCATTTATTTAGCTGCTCCAGTTCAGTTTCTGGTCAATGGTAACCCCTAGGATGTTGATAGTGGGGGTTTCAGCGATGGTAATGCCATTGAATGTCAAGGGGAGATGGTTAGATTCTCCCTTGTTTGAGATAGTCATTGCCTTGCACTTATGTGGCGCGAATGTTACTTGCCACTTATCAGCCCAAGCCTGGATATTGTCCAGGTCTTGCTGCATCTGGACACGGGCTGCTTCATTATTTGAGGAGTCACGAATGGTGCTGAACATTGTGCAATCATCAGCAAACATCCCCACTTCTGACCTTATGATGGAGGGAAGGTTATTGATGAAGCAGCTGAAGATGGTTGGGCCTCAGATACTACCCTGAGGAACTCCTGCAGTGATGGCCTGGGACTGAGATTATTGACCTCCAACAACCACAGCCATCTTCCTTTGTGCTAGGTATGACTCCAACCAGCGGAGTGTTTTCCCAGATTCCCATTGACTTCAGTTTTGCTAGGGCACCTTGATGCCATACTCGGTCAAATGCTGCCTTGATGTCAAAGGCAGTCACTCTCACCTCACCTCTGGAGTTCAGCTCTTTTGTCCATGTTTGGACAAAAGCTGTAATGAGGTCAGGAGCTGTGTGGCCCTGGCAGAACCCAAACTGAGCATCACTGAGCAGTTTATTGCTGAGCAAGTGCCGCTTGATGGCGCTGTCAACGACCCCTTCCATCACTTTGCTGATGATCAGGAGTAGACTGACTGGGTGGTAATTGGCCGGGTCGGATTTGCCCTGCTTTCTGTGCACAGGACATACCTTCCAGTGTTGTAGCTCTACTGGAACAGCTTGGCTTGGGGTGTGGCTAGTTCTGGAGTGCTATTGCCGGATTGTTGTCAGGACCCATAGCCTTTGCAGCATCCATTGCCTTCAGTCGTTTCTTGATATCACGTGGAGTGAATCAGATTGGCTGAAGACTGGCATCTGTGATGCTGGGGACTTCAGGAGGAGGCCGAGATGGATCTTCTGGCTGAAGATGGATGCAAATGCTTCAGCCTGTCTTTTGCACTGCTGTGCTGGGCTCCCCCATTATTGAGGATGGGGATGTTTGTGGAGCTTCTTCCTCCTGTCAGTTGTTTAATTGTCCACCACATTCACGACTGGATGTGGCAGGACTGCAGAGCTTCGAACTGATCCGTTGGTTGTGGGATCGCTTAACCCTGTCTACTGCATGCTGCTTCCGTGGTTTGGCGTGCAAGTAGTCCTGTGCTGCAGCTTCACCAGACTGATGCCTCACTTTTCGATATACTGCTCCTGGCATGCTGTCCTGCACTCTTCATTGAACCAGTGGAAACATCTCTATATCTACCCTATTAAAGCCCTTCATAATGCACCCTTTAATGGGTGGCGCAGTGGTTAGCACCGCAGCCTCACAGCTCCAGCGACCTGGGTTCAATTCTGGGTACTGCCTGTGCGGAGTTTGCAAGTTCTCCCTGTGACCGCGTGGGTTTTCGCCGGGTGCTCTGGTTTCCTCCCACAGCCAAAGACTTGCAGGTTGATAGGTAAATTGGCCATTATAAATTGCCCCTAGTATAGGTAGGTGGTAGGGGATTGAGGGAAGGTGGGGATGTGGTAGGAATATGGGATTAATGTAGGATTAGTATAAATAGGTGGTTGATGGTCGGCACAGACTTGGTGGGCCGAAGGGCCTGTTTCAGTGCTGTATCTACAAATAAATAATTTTAAAGACCTCTATTGGGTCACCCCTCAGCCTTTTCTAGAGAAAACATCCCCAGCCTATTCAGTCTTTCCTGAGAGTTGAAAGCTTTCCTTGGGATAATCTATTAAGCAGCCGGTCTCCATAAAATATTTCGGTGGTTGGCATCTGAAGCCCATATTATGGGGATTGGGTATAAAACAACCACTGCAGATAAATCTGAGCTGAATAAAGCTGCCAACACACACAACCCGTTTTAGAAGCAAGGTGCGGATATCAAATAGAATTAATCTGGGACACTTCCATGCAAAAATCTCGCAAGTACTGCAATTGCCAACATTTGATATATTGATTTTAAGGCTGTCCTTCATTGGTGTCGAGTGATAAGGCAAATAGTCTGTTCATAGATCTGTGCGGGAATTCTTGTGATTTCGGGAGCTGCCAAATGGTTAACTTTCTTGTTTGTATTCTATCCTCACGAATGACAGTGTGGAAAGGTGCAGAGTGAACCTGTGTCCCGATAGATGGAAAGCAGCCGTTTTGATTTCAGTTTGACTGAAGCTCTGAAGTTTGTGTGCCAGTTCTGCTACTGAGGCTCAATCCTTGTAAATCTGATCATCACCCCTAGTCCTTGTCCATTTAAGCAACAGGCTGCATGTTCAGGGGCAGACTGCAGCATCTGAACTTTTTGTCCCAGGTTGTTGACCTCTAAAGTAAAATCCTTCTCAGGAGTTAAAAATAATCGGATGTGTTGGAGGGAGGAGGGAGGGTGCGCGTCACAAGTGGAGATTCCGACCTGAAACCCGCCCTGTCACGTTGAATAAATAAATAAATTATGTTAAGCAGGCGTATGGCTGGAAATAGCATTGATAAGTCGAGCAGGCAGAGGCTGTGTTAGGTTGCTGTTAAGACTGGGGATGGTTTCAGTGCTGCCCGAGACTGACATCAGGCTTTGACTGCAGACAGCGTGTCTGATCGAAAGACTGAGACTTAAAGGAGGGTTTGGGGTTGTGGGGAACTTGAGGCTTTAACTTTTCTGCTCAATTTCCAGTGTGCATCCAAGTGAACATTGCGGCCAGCGGGGAATCTATAAAGTGAGCAACTGCTATTCTTTGCATTTGTTTTTGGAGACATTTGCACGGCCAGTTCCCCTGATGAGTTGAGGATTTTTACTGCGAGTCTGGGCTCCATAAGGGTGCGTGAGTTGAGCGACGATGGAAGGTTCTCCGAAGTCGACACGAGAGGCCACTCGCCCGGCTTTCCGAAGGTCCTGTAAAGCATCTCAGATATCCAAGTGTTGGCGACATTGTCCAGACATCTCCGGGGTGGTGTGCTGTCTCCTGTCAATTGTGTCTCTCGGGTTTTGCATTCTGGTGCATTACAGGACTTCAGATCTGCAAACTCGCGTCTCGTATCTGGAGGAAGAAAGGCAGGTTCTCTCAGCCTGGCTCTCAATGGACCAAATGGAACCGACTATTTTTAACAGAGTAGATCAGCTAGTGGACGAGGTTGGTGCCTGAGTGCCTTAAATGAAACTGCCTGCAGGAGTGTTAAAATTCCAACAAAACTGGAACTATTTATTGCAATATATCATTTATTATTGTACCGCATTGTTCGTGTGATTGCAAATTGTATATTTAATTACAGCTCTTAAATAAAGATCATCTTTTCCACCGACCCCGAAGCGAAGCTAAATAAATACTTTGGTTTCCAGGAACTTTTTCCAAAACACATGCCCAACTATTTTGTTGCAAATATGCATACAAAGAATTGTCTGGCCTTTCATTGCATTAGAATTGGCACGCACTTAAAGGATATTGCACTTAATACTTAAACGTTTTCCCTGAAGCTTATCTGCACCCCCCCCCCCCCACCTAAAAATAAACTTTCTGAAATATATTGTGAATACAGTAAAGGCCCCAATAGCTGGGATTTTCAAGATCTACTTATTGATAACAAGAAAATGCTAGCAGAATAATTATAGTTTAGTAACTTTGTAAAGTGTGTTGTTTGGTGAATAAGAAACTGTTGTATGAAATTGTTATTTGGATTACTTATTTGCGTGGCTGGGGAGGGGAAAGTTATTTGCTGTAAAACTGTGCGTTTAGCCCAGCTAATATTTGCATGTGATTCCAATCTCTATTCTTGCTTCTCAGAAACTGAAGGCACGTTTACCCAAGATGCGAACCCACCGCAGTGTTCCTGGCGGCTGTATGTGTCCCCCAGGTAAGTGCTGCTTGCAGACAACCGCTACAGTAACTGTTCAGCATTCCAACAGTAGCAGCGAGCCTTCTCCGGGGAGGTGAACTGGTTTATTGAAGTTACAACATTGGACCATTTATTATGATGGGTTTGGGGAGAGGGGGTGCAATCACCTTCGAAGTTCCCATCAGCGGATAGATTCAGGCTGGGGGTTACTTTTGAGACGGGATGATAAACTAGATTTTGACTAGCTCAATAAAATCTTTGCACATCTTCCAATTCCAGCTCATGATGTGATAGATGAGGATAATCTTTTCACTGTGGGAGTGGTAATATTTTGCCAGAGAAAGTTGGGATGGAACCTCAGTTAAATATCTTCAAATACAAATGTACAATTTGCAAACGCGCGACAGAAGATACGTGGATATTTCAAAAAGTTGCACCAGTACGGAAAGGGTTAACATTTGATGTGGTGTAGGGTGTCCACAGTTGGATTTAAGATTATAGTTGCGGAAAAGATTAAAGCTTTGCTCGCTGGCACCGTTAGAAATGCTATTCTAGTCCTCCATGAATTCTACCGCTGTAGCTATCTGTTACCTTACATTAATTATCATCATTATCCCAGCCTGACTGCTGTATATAAATACTGTCACTCTCCCGCTGCTTTCCCATCATATCTCCTTCATTCAATGTCTCTATAATATGAAACTCCATGATTTATTTTAATCATCCGTATCATTAGAGGCGGAAAGTAAATTCTTATTAAGTGCAGAAGGGAGAATTGCATTAAACACCCTCGTACAGGAAACTTTTATTTCTCGTTTCCGAGGGAAGATACAATTAGTATTTGCACAAATGAATGGATTCACATTGCTGTAAAATCTGTAGAAATAACATTTTAAAAAACGCATGAAGGTAAACGTTTTCTAGATTTAACATCTGGAGTGTGTGTGTTAACCGCGAGCACCGCTGCCCTTCCTCCCGAAGCAGATCTGCAGTTGGTCCATGTGTTGCTGCTCAGATCCTGAAACCTGGATTGAAGCCCAAGGTTCCAGACTAGGGTGTGGGGGCGAACTGGCCACCCAGAGCCCATCTGGGACCTTGTGCTGGGAGGTTGAGCGAGAAAGTAGAGAAGGACTGGGATACTTCCAGAGTGTAAAGGAAGTCTCTTTCTCCCCTCCCAAAGAGCTTTACGTATTGGATTACTTTGAGGTACAGCGCTTCCTAGGCAAACTTCAAGAGTACTGGTTTCAAATTAAAGACTTGCAACTCCTACACGTTACAACAGTGACGACACTGCCAAAGTATTGGCTGTAAAATGACTTGGATATCCAGTGGTCTGAAAGTACTCTGGAAATACAAGTCTTTCCTTTTATGAACTTTTCTCTTTTAAAATATCCTCAAATTTATGGAGCATAAGTCTAAGATAGTCACTAATAAATCCAAAAAGAAATTCGGGACCAACGTCTTTACCCAGTGACTGGTTAGAATGTGGAACTCACCACAACAAACGAGCATGGATGCATTTGGGGAAAGCTAGATACCTATATGAGAGAGAAAGGAGTTGAAGCTTATGTAGATATGATTATATGAGGCAACACAGGAAATTGGAGTAGGCCATTCGGCCCCTCGAGCCAGCTCCGCCGTTCAACTAGATCATGGCTGATTTTTTACTTCAATGGTATTTTCCCACACTATCTCCAATAGGAACATAGGAAATAGGTGCAAAGTCGGGGAGAGGGGTGGAATGGCCTGTTCCTGCATTGTAAAATTCTATGTAACTTAAAATATAGATGAGAGATTGCAGGCAATCAGAAAAGGAAACATTTTCTGGGGCTGAGGTGAAATGTTTATTTTGATGATGCATTATTAGGTCATTAATTCTTTCCAAGAATAGTTTCCAATATGGTCGGGATTCAAAACATTGAACATTATTCCCAAATACTGATATAAAAATGATGCAGTGCTGGAAATATAAGTCATGACCAGCAGTCTGAAAAGAAGAAAATAAGGGGAACATGTCATGGGACGTGTTTCTCAGAGCTGGACAGAGAAAGTTGCTGATGCCTTTTGTGAAACTGAGCCAAACAAGGAGAACAACAAGTGAAGATCAAATTTGCTGCTATGTGATCTTCACTTTCAGTCTTTACCTCCCTCCTTTTGCTTGGATCAGTCCCTGTTCTTTCCAGTGTTGGAGTTTCTCTGTGCACAAGATTTAAATCTACTTTTCCTTTTTTCTGGTGCTGCCTGACTTGTTGCATATTTACAGCTTTTCTGTCTTTTTTTATTTTGGCTTTGTACATTTACAGTTTTCTTTTTATCTCCTCAATTTTTTTTTAAAACGAAAAGAACTTGAGAAGCTTAGAAACGAAATTGACTCCTTGGCCTTGCATCATTTGAGAATCTTGTTTTCCTGCATAGAAAGATTAAATTATACATTTACTAACATTTTGCCTGAAAAACACATGTTGACTGTGCTGATAAGGACCTCAGCAATAATTTTGTTTTGATACAGTTTATACACTCCATTAGGCACACATCTGGGTCTTATTTTAATTTTTTCCGCCCACATTTGGATCTTGTGGAAGTAGGTACCATTGATGTCAGAAAAAATTACTTTAAATCCAGACCGCATGACCACAGCCACTGATTGAATAAATGCACGTGTGATCCAAGTGGTGGTTATTGTGTCCACCCACAATAACTGAATTGCCTTCTATATCTACAGTGACAAATAAAGTAGGCTTGTTGGGCAAGAGAAAATGTAATGCTGATAAAACTGGCTTGTGGTGAGATTTACTGTCTGCAGTAGGTATCTGGAGCCTGATGAATATCTGGGTTATGATGGCAGAGAGCTGATTGGAACTTAGCTAAATATTAATACTGTCATAGAATTCTGGTTAGCCTTAATAGCAAAAAGCTATTTTATTCCCCAACAGTCCTGATTGCAAATATTCAACTTTATAAAATTAAAATCAATTAAAAGTGTGTCCTGTAACAATAATGTACAAGAAATGTATGTTTCTTTAAGTCCCTTCCTAGCATATTACACTGTAAGACATTCACTTTCTCTAAAGTTTTATCCATTGGAAAAATGTGTGGTCCTGTAATGGATTTGGCAGAGTAATGGCTGTAAAGAATGCTCCTGTCGACAGCCAACCCAATTATTTTATAGGTGTTTAGTTTATTACATGAAGACCTGTCAGTAGTCTGGTTCTGTCAGGCACATTCTATATGGGGCAAATTAGACCTTTCATCTGACTGATTCACAACAGTGGCTTTACCACAGCACCCAGCTGATGCTCACTATTGATATCAATAACAACCCTGAACCACAAAAATAAGTGTTTTGCCTTCAAACCCAGCTTGTTGGTTTTGACTACTATGTTGTGATGTGATATGACAATTCAATCAAACTCTTTCCATCCTACCCTAACATAACTGTCTACTGCTGTACTGGATCTACTCAGCTTAACACTGTAAACAACAGGCCAGTGAGGAGCAAAGTACTGTGGATTCAGGAAATCAGGAATAAAACAGAAAATTCTGGAAATACTCAGCAGGCCTGACAGCATCTGTGAAGAGAAGAAACAGAATTAAAGTTTCAGGTTACTGGACCTGGTGTTCTGATGAAGGGTCACTGACCTGTAGTGTTAACTCTGTTTCTCTCTCCACAGATGGTGCCAGATCTGCTAAATATTTCTGGCATTTTCTGTTTTTAAACCAGTGGGGAGGTTGTATTACCATTACAATATATTTTCAAAAACTTCTGCAAAAAGATCATCTTGTAGAATAGCCAAGATAACATCCCCAGTATCTGCATTTGTATTTGTCAGACTTGTCGGAGGGAAAAGCCTTCTGTGAGTCCTCGTCTCCCGTGCAGTTACTTTAGTTTTTTGTATTTCATCTTACATTGGTGATTATTGTACTTGGCTGCATTCAGTTGCTGTACCACATGCGTCAAGCCGGAATACAAGGACTCATGATTATTTCCCAGCCTTTCATTATATTGGATAATGAAGGTTCTGCTATATGAAATCCTACGGCTACCTTTACTTTGCTGCATTCCATTTCCTCTGCGTGCAGTCTATTTATGCTGCATGTAGGAAATGTTTATTGCGAGAGAAATTTGGGAGCTCTGAAATGAGAACAACATTGTTAGGGAAGGTGCTGTCAATATGAATTATTTGAACACGAAAGACAACCTCTGACGTTGTCTTAAAAAATAAACTGCCCTAAAATCAGTTGATGTTTGTTTGGCTGGTGGACAGACTTTACTTGCTTATCAAGAAAGGTTAACCTGTTTCATTTCTGATTGGGTAAGGAATATGGTAAGAATTGCACTGTAATGGTGGAAACTTATTAGATACAGTGGACTATATTTGGTTGAAAACACAAAAAATACTTTTCTTCCTAGTTTTTTTAAAATTAAACTTGTAGATGTCAACTATTTCTAATTAAAAACATTATTATTAACTTGAGGATATTTTGGCATCCAAGTATTGCTATGCAGGAGCAGAAAAATCCTCAGCTTTAAGAATCCCAGGACTTTTTTTTAAAGTTTGCATATATCTAAGAGTTAATTGAGGCAGTTCTGCATCAAAATACCACTACAAAACCAAACTGTACAGAGGATTTCAGCAGTGCAAAGTATTGAGAATTTCTGGTGGCTCTCCTGAGAATTCAGGTCAAGAGTCTCTTGTAAGCTCTTAAGTTACCAGAAGCTCTTTTCCAATTTTATCAGATTGTACACATTAAGCGAAGCCTTCGATATTGATTTCAAATGCATAGAGAATTCCACAGTAACTAAGAAATGTTTGGTATGAATGGATACCACAACTAGCTAGTGCAGAAAATAACATGTGAAAGTTTGTGTTACCTGGCCTCAATGGTATTTTAGTTATGACTCTTTTTCTCAAGGTTTAAGTATTTGTATAAAATGTGTCTTATTATCATGTGAGTGGCATATATCTAAGAAGATAATGAATTATTTTGTATTGCACAAATTTTTTATTTTATTTTTAGAGATACAGCATTGAAACAGGCCCTTCAGCCCACCGAGTCTGTGCCGACCAACAACCACCCATTTATACCAACCCTGCAGTAATCCCATATTCCCTACCACCTACCTACACTAGGGGCAATTTATAACTGCCAATTTACCTATCACCTGCAAGTCTTTGGCTGTGGGAGGAAACCGGAGCACCCGGCGAAAACCCACACGGTCACAGGGAGAACTTGCAAACTCCGCACAGGCAGTACCCAGAATTGAACCCGGGTCCCTGGAGCTGTGAGGCTGCAGTGCTAGCCACTGCACCAGTGAAGAAATTAATTGCAGAAGTTGTACCATGTGTCAGGTTTTATGGATCTAAGTCATACTCCGGGGTCCTGAGCGCATAATCTAGTCTGAAACATCAGTGCAGTGAAAGAGGTGCCGTCTTTTGGATGAGGTGTTAAACTGAGGCCCCGTCTGTATTTTCAGATGGCTGTAAAAAAATCCTGTGGCACGATTTGAGAAAGAGCAGGGGAGTTTGTCTGTTGTCTGAATATTTATTCCTCAAGAAACATCACTAAAACAGATTCATTGGTCATTTATCTCATTGTTGTTTTTGGGACTTTGCTGTGTGAATAATTAACTGTTGTGTTTGCTTGCATAACAACAGGGGCTACATTTCAAAATAATTAATTGGCTGTTTATCACTTTGAGATGTTCAGAGGCAACTATATAAATGTAAGCTCTTTTCTTACTAAATGAACAATGAAGTAGACCTTTAGTACCTTGGTTTTCAAGGGTTAAAAATCTGGAACTGATTAAATTTGAACTGGAATAGACACACTCAAATTATTTTGTGTTGCTAAAATATAATTTATTTCATTTCCATGCTCCTCGCCCTGAACTGCTTTTCTCTTTAACATTTTTTTTCTGAAGTTCTTTTGTGTTTCTTGGGTCTGCCCATATGGTTTTTGTCTGTCTTACGTCTTTCCTCTCTGCACTCATCTCCTAAATCACTGCTTGCTGTGGCTTTCAATATTACCTACAGCATCTGAATGCACTAGCTTGGCACTGAAGAGTTTTACTTGGATGCTTACAACTAATGAGAGGAAAGCAGTTGGATGCAAAGTGCAGGGAAGAGTGTTAGCAGCTGAATAAATGATCAGATCAAGATGGGGAGAGATTAGGTCACTGATGTCCACAAAGAAACAATTGCATTGCAAGTGTTCTTGATTGTATCCTTGGACATCTGTTAGTAGTGTGTTTAACCCAAAACATGCATACACAAAATATATTATCTTGTGTGGTGTGTTCATTGCTCCTCTTTTTTGTTCCTTCTTTTACTTCCCTGTTGGAGTCACAGGACGTTAAAACAGCATTTCAGATACAAGTCTTTTTTTAATTCTTTCATGGGATGTGGGCGTCGCTGGCAAGGCCAGCATTTATTACCCATCCCTTATTGCCCTTGAGAAAGTGGTGGTGAGCTGCCCTCTTGAACTGCTGTGGTCTGTGTGGTGTAGATACACCCACAGTGCTGTTAGGAAGGGTGTTCCAGGTTTTTGACCCAGCAACAGTGAAGGAACGGTGATATAGGCCCAAGTCAGGACGGTGTGTGACTTGGAGGCAAACCTGCAGGTGGTGGTGTTCCCATGCGTCTGCTGCCCTTGTGCTTCTAGGTGGTAGAGGTCGTGGGTTTGGAAGGTGCTCTTGAAGGAGGCATGGTGAGTTGCTGCATTGTATCTTGTAGATGGTACACACTGCTGCCACTGTGCGTTGAAGGTGGAGGAAATGAATGTTGAAGGTGGTGGATGGGGGATGGGGTGATGATTAAACGGGCTGCTTTGTCTTGGATGGTGCTGAGCTTCTTAAGTGTTGGAGCCGCACCCATCCAGGCAAGTGGAGAGTATTCCATCACACTCTTGACTTGTGCTTTGTAGATGGTGGACAGGCTTTGGGGAGGCAGGAGGTGAGTTACTTGCCATACAGTGCTCACCGTGTACTCCTTCAAATGCAGGAGTGGTTGTGTTCACAAAAAAGATGAAAAACAGTTGTCATTTTGTTATTTTTCTTTGAAAAGAAATATCACCATTTCTTGTGCAAATCTTATATATTTCCTGTATTTTTAAATGATATAATTTCTATAGAACTT
Organism: Heterodontus francisci; assembly: GCF_036365525.1. Taxonomy (NCBI): domain Eukaryota; kingdom Metazoa; phylum Chordata; class Chondrichthyes; order Heterodontiformes; family Heterodontidae; genus Heterodontus; species Heterodontus francisci. The sequence goes on along the minus strand of NC_090412.1, from coordinate 3,963,222 downwards.
TTTCTAATGTGGCCTCCCTCCATATGCAGTTCTGTCTGTATTTGAAATAGGTACTGAAGGTTGTGTTCAATGGGTCTGATCTGATAAAATTGGATAGGAAGTTCTGATAACTCAAGGGTCTACTAGAGTTTAAAACTCTTGACCCAGGCAAGTTGCACCAATACCCATTGGTAAAATATTCAGTAAGAGTTTGCAGACTGTTTTTTATTGATATTGAGAGATACAGCACTGAAACAGGCCCTTCGGCCTACCGAGTCTGTGCCGACCAACAACCACCCATTTATACTAACCCTGCAGTAATCCCATATTCCCTATCACCTCCCTACACTAGGGGCAATTTACAACAGCCAATTTACCTATCACCTGCAAGTCTTTTGGATGTGGGAGGAAACCGGAGCACCCGGCAAAAACCCACGCAGACACAGGGAGAACTTGCAAACTCCGCACAGGCAGTACCCAGAATCGAACCCGGGTCCGTGGAGCTGTGAGGCGGCAGTGCTAACCACTGCTCCACTGTGCCGCCCAGTTTGATCAGTGACAGCACTACATCCAAACTTGATTTTGTCTTCATCTGATGTCAGGACATATGCAATCTCATGTCACCAATTAGCAGCCAATACCCATTGGTAAAATATTCCAGCAAGTGTCCCAGGTTCAATTCCTGTTCTGTGATGACTTAACCTGATCTTAGTCAGCACAACAGTGTGGGCACAGCAGTTCATCTCTGTGTCTGTTGACTAGGAGAGAAATATTAGTCAGCAGTCCCTCTCTTGGCTGCTAATTGGTGACATGAGATTGCATATGTCCTGACATCAGATGAAGACAAAATCAAGTTTGGATGTAGTGCTGTCACTGATCAAACAGTCTGCAAACCCTTACTGTCTGGACACACACATGGAAAAATGGTCACTGGAATTGTAGCCGAGCATGAGACATGATCCAAGAGATAGAGAGTGCACAGAGGGGATGTAGTGAGAAAGTAAAAGAAAGCCTTAGCCAGCTTCTCCACTCTCCCACAGATGGTGAATAAGTGTCTAGTCACATAGCTGAATTGATAGCCTATTAGAAGAGGAATTACTTAGTGTAGGAACTTGGATAAATTTTCCCTCAACTTTATTTTGTCCATATACTTTCTGTCCAGTTCACATTAGTCAAATAACAACTGGTTAAGCAGTGGTAGGATAATCTGTCAGGGTCTGAGCACATGCAATGTTTCACAGATTCTAGCTGACTTTAGAAGGATAGCAACTGATGCAAGTTCACCTTGATTGTTCGAAGCCCCCTCCCCCGCAGCTCCAAGCCACTTACCCAATTTCCCTGTTCCCCCATCTTGGCTCTATTCTAAGACAAAGCTGTGACCTGTTATGATCTGCAGTCATGACCCCTTGCAACATACTTTCGGCATGTCCAGTTTAGACTTGGTCAGGTAGCGTATAAATCCGCAAGTTAGTGCCTGTCTCTTTGGTGGGTTAAAGGGATTGTTATGTTTCAGGCATCTGTCTCAATTAAAATAATATAGGAGATTGGCAAGTCGTTTCAGTGATTATTAATGAATAGCAATTAGGACAAACTTACTGATAAACTGACAACAGTGAAAACTTTCTATAGAATTTCATTTTAAAAAATAGGATGCTGCTAAGATCTTCTTTTCCCTCCTTGTTTAGTTTTAGTTTAGTTTAGTTTAAAGATACAGCACTGAAACAGGCCCTTCGGCCCACCGAGTCTGTGCCGACCATCAACCACCCATTTATACTAATCCTACACTAATTCCATATTCCTACCACATCCCCACCTGTCTCTATATTTCCCTACCACCTACCTATACTAGGGGCAATTTATAATGGCCAATTTACCTATCAACCTGCAAGTCTTTGGCATGTGGGAGGAAACCAGAGCACCCGGAGGAAACCCACGCAGACACAGGGAGAACTTGCAAACTCCACACAGGCAGTACCCGGAATCGAACCCGGGTCGCTGGAGCTGTGAGGCTGCAGTGCTAACCACTGTGCCACCCCTTGTCTCGAGAGACAATGGGTAAGTGCCTGGAGGTGGTCAGTGGTTTGTGGAGCAGCGCCTGGAGTGGCTATAAAGGCCAATATTAGAGTGACAGACTCTTCCACAGGTGCTGCAGGTAAAATTGGTTGTCGGGGCTGTTACACAGTTGGCTCTCCCCTTGCACTTCTGTCTTTTTTCCTGCCAACTGCGAAGTCTCTTCGACTCGCCACACTTTAGCCCTGCCTTTATGGCTGCCCGCCAGCTCTGGCGATCACTGGCAACTGACTCCCACGACTTGTGATCAATGTCACAGGACTTCATGTTACGTTTGCAGACTTTAAAGCAGAGACATGGACGACCGGTGGGTCTGATACCAGTGACGAGCTCGCTGTACAATGTATCCTTGGGGATCCTGCCATCTTCCATGTGGCTCACATGGCCAAGCCATCTCAAGCGCTGCTGGCTCATTACGGTGTATATGCTGGGGATGTTGGCCGCCTCGAGGACTTCTGTGTTGGAGATACGGTCCTGCCACCTGCTGCCAAGGATTCTCCGGAGGCAGCGAAGATGGAATGAATTGAGACGTCGCTCTTGGCTGACTTACATTGTCCAGGCCTTGCTGCCGTAGAGCAAGGTACTGAGGACACAGGCTTGATACACTCGGACTTTTGTGTTCCGTGTCAGTGCGCCATTTTCCCACACTCTCTTGGCCAGTCTGGACATAGCAGTGGAAGCCTTTCCCATGCGCTTGTTGATTTCTGCATCGAGAGACAGGTTACTGGTGATAGTTGAGCCTAGGTAGGTGAACTCTTGAACCACTTCCAGAGCGTGGTCGCTGATATTGATGGATGGCGCATTTCTGACGTCCTGTCCCATGATGTTCGTTTTCTTGAGGCTGATGGTTAGGCCAAATTCGTTGCAGGCAGCCGCAAACCTGTCGAGAAGTCCCTGCAGACACTCTTCAGTGTGAGATGTTAATGCAGCATCGTCAGCAAAGAGGAGTTCCCTGATGAGGACTTTCCGTAATTTGGTCTTCGCTCTTAGACGGGCAAGGTTGAACAACCTGCCACCTGATCTTAAGTGGAGGAAAATTCCTTTTTCTGAAGACTTGAACGCATGTGAGAGCATCAGGGCAAAGAAGATCCCAAACAGGGTACGTGCGAGAACACAGCCCTGTTTCACGCCACTCAGGATAGGAAAGGGGTCTGATGAGGCGCCGCTATGCTGAATCGTGCCTTTCATATTGTCATGGAATGAGGTGATGATACTTAGTAGCTTTGGTGGACATCCGATCTTTTCCAGTAGTCTGAAGAGACCACGTCTACTGACTCGGTCAAAGGCTTTGGTGAGATCAATGAAAGCAATGTAGAGGGGCATCTGTTGTTCACGGCATTTCTGCTGTAGCTGGCGAAGGGAGAACAGCATGTCAATGGTGAATCTCTCTGCTCGAAAGCCACACTGTGCCTCAGGGTAGTCATGCTCAGTCAGCTTCTGGAACCTGTTTAAAGCGACTCGAGCAAAGACTTTCCCCACTATGCTGAGCAGGGAGATTCCACGGTAGTTGTTGCAGTCACTGCGGTCACCCTTGTTCTTATAGAGGGTGATGATATTGACATCGTGCATGTCCTGTGGTATTGCTCCCTCAACCCAGCACAGGCAAAGCAGTTCGTAGAGTGCTGAGAGTATAGCAGGCTTGGCAGTCTTGATTATTTCAGGGGTAATGCCATCCTTTCTAGGGGCTTTTCCACTGGCTAGAGAATCAATGGCATCACTGAATTCTGATTTTGTTGGCTGTACGTCCAGCTCATCCATGACTGGCAGAGGCTGGGCTGCATTGAGGGCGGTCTCAGTGACAACGTTTTCCCTGGAGTACAGTTCTTGGTAGTGCTCCACCCAGCGGTCCATTTGCTTGCGTTGGTCAGTGATTGTGTCCCCTGATTTAGATTTGAGGGGGGCGATCTTCTTGATGGTTGGCCCAAAAGCTCTCTTAATGCCATCATACATCCCTCTGATGTTTCTGGTGTCGGAGGCCAGCTGAATACGACTGCATACGTGTTGCCAGTAGCCATTTGCGCAGCACCTGGTTGTTCTTTGTGCAGCGCCTCTGACTGCTTTAAGTGCTACAGATGTTAACTCGCTGGGGGCTTTCTTGTAGTTCAGCAGTGCAATGCGCTTAGCGGCTATGACAGGTTCCAGCTCTTCAAAGTGAGATTGAAACCAGTCTACATTCTGCTTCACACGTTTGCCATAGGTGATCATTGCTGAGTCATAGATGGCGTCTCTGATGTGGGCCCACTTTGGTCTCTGCATCCCCTGTAGGAGTGTTTTGAAGGGCTTTTTCAAGTGAATTTAGAAACTTATTTAACAGCCGTGGATAAGAAATTCTGTTAGTGTTGATGCGCGGGCGGCCCTTCTGCTTGGAGTGATGCAGCTTCTTTGGTTTGAGTCTAACCTTGCTGCACACCAGGGAGTGGTCGGTGTCACAGTCTGCACTGTGGAAGCTGCTAAGATATGCATCTTTTAATCTTGTGTAATTATTTCTGAATCAGAATAACTTTAAGTTTTAAAAAAATAAGTTTTTTAGTTTCGGAATTTGTTTCAAAATATTTTTCCAGCTTTAATGCAGCTAGATTTGGAAATACTAAAGCTGTATAACTCAAAAATTACTTGGCAAAATCCCTGATAAACACTTAAGCATAGAAATTAGTTGGCATATTAACACATGAACATTCAGCTCATTAGTATGTCTGCTATTTTTAATGAAAGTGAACACCTCTGTTAAAATAGGAAATCTAAGTATCATATGAACATGTTAAGCATTCATATCCTATTTATTGCAAATAGTAATTTCTAAGCTTTTAAAAACCTAGATTAATCAAATTTACAAAAAGCTTCTTCTGAAAACTTTGCAGTAACAATATTAACTTGACATTTATCTCCCAACTTGGCTCGATTCCAGATACTAAAGAAAAGTCGAAACATATGATCTGCAGTTTGCTTTTAAAATCTGTGAATCTAAGCCCCCATGCAGTGGTGCCCATGATGAATGTACTGCAGTCTAAGCACAGAGAAAAAACTGCCTCTAAACCTTGACATTTTTTAAATGGCATAGTATGCTGGTTACTGTGGAATGATTTGTTTGCTACATAACCAAAACAGATTGCGACATGGTAGCGCAGACGTTAGAATACTAAATTTTCCTCTGAAACTCGTGCTTTGGGGCTCAGTTTCAGGAACTCATTGACCTCTGCTCTTCGTGCCAGTACTCTTGATGTGATTGACTGGGATTCAGGGTGAGGAGCAGAGGTTACTGGACTTTGTAAATAAGCTCTCACTTTCTAAGATAGTAGTGTTGGGAAGAAATTAGTTTTCTTTAAAACTATGGAAGCCTCCTTTGCTGCATTCTATAGAGCAAAAGATTATTTTTGAAAGCAATGCCCTCTTGCGGAAAATAGAAAGGAGGGAAGGAATCCTATGGGGGTGGGAGAAGAGGGAGGGGGATTCTTTCTAATGGAAAAGGCAGAGACCATCTTGTAGGCTCAATTGAGCAACTGCACAGAGAGAATGAGTGGGGGTTGGGGGAGCAAAGAGAGCGTGACCCTATTTGAGCAAAGGGGACAAGAGAGGAGATAGGGATGGAGAGAAAGAATCATCGGGCAACATCCTGTTGAAGTAAGAGAGATAGAAACCCCATGAGCTCTAGGGGAGAAAAGGAAGAGACACTTTATTGTTGGAAGGAAGAGGACACAATGGATTCTGTCAGGAACAGTAGAGGCATTTCTTGTTGGGGCACAGCAGGTCCTCAATTTAAAACAGTGTATCTTCTGGCTCACTGGGAAAGAATTACTCTATGTGTTACATGTAACAAAATCATAAACTTGTTTGTAAACATCGTGTTTTTGATTTTTATCTTTGTCCAAATGTTTAGTCACTCTTCCTAACCTAATACACTTCTTTGGCTCGGTATCTGTTTACGCCATGTCCCTGCAAAGTGCCTTGGGATATGTTTTTGTGTCAGAAGTGCTGTGTTGTATTTTTCTATTAAAAAGAGCACACAAGGGAAATCTTGCCACTCTGAACATTAGCACCAAAGATTGACTAGTTTGTAAAATTGTACAGGTTCTTACCTCATCTTTCAGGGTTACAAAAGTTCTGTTGTCCTCAGAAGGTTATGGTTTAGCATCAGTAACAGTTATCGCACGTTGTGTTTTATCTGCTGAACTGATTCCCACCAGAATACATTGTCCTCGGCAGTTACAGTTATAAAACTGTTAACTTGAAAGTTATGGAGGTGAAGGAAAGTTTGTTGCAGATACTATTGGACACTCAAAATAATTTTTGTAATGCAAGGGACAATAGCTTGATGATATTGGTTGTGTTGCATTCTTGGCTTTTAATTAGAAAATGCTTTGTGCTTTGCTCCATTCACGTGCAATAATGACCATTCTCCATTCTACATGTGTGAATTCAGAGGCAATAGTGAACTAATTTTGTCCCAATGGGTCACTCTTGAAGCTGTTGCAGAGTATTTCAGATTAGAGGCATAATAAATAACTGTCTGGTCTGACCCACCTGTTTTCAGTAATCTATCAAGTGTGCAGAAGACTCCTCTCCTTTTAACAAGGACCTGTCAGTGACATGCCACCAATGCCAACTAGTACCAGTCATATGTATTGATGGTGATTGAATGATGATGCTGTCAATATTCAGGGCACCTGTTAGTCATCATTCACCTAGCAGATGCCATTAGCATTGTTGTCATTCTTTTTGTTATTTTCAGTGCTTCATGGTATGTAATGCCACAGCAGTAAATAAAATGGTGTGCTAGTCTCCACAGGACAAAGTAGTTATGTTAACCATTTAGTCTTTATCTACATCTCCAATGTAAGGTAACCCAAGGGTGGTAACAACAAAAAGCATTGTTTTACTATTCTTGAACCAGTCTTAAAGATTACTTCAGTCATCAAGTTTTGTATCACAAGCACAGGGACATCTTGGGTTAAGCATGTTGGCACCTGTATTCATTGATTCCCCAAAAATTGACACGTTGGGTGCAGTTATGCCGCCACTTTTGTGGAACGTTGCTGTTAAAGTGATGGTACAGCTTGACCTAACTTTACAATGCAGGGTTGGGAGACCGCCTGGAGGAGGCAGTCTTAATGCAGCTTTGCTTTGATACCACATGGAGTATAATTCCCAGTGTACTGTTGAGGTGAGTGACTTAGCCCTCAGTCCACCTTGCCACTTCACCAACTTAAGGAAACCTTACTGAAATGTTCTGGGAAAGTGGTGCTCAAAGCCATACACTTTAAAATTCACGACTTGGGACTGAGGCATTGTATGTGTCCATTTGCACATGTGCACAGAGCCCTTATTTCAGTGTTCCAGTGAAGCTCAACACAAGCTCGAGGAACAGCACCTCATCTTTCAAGTAGGCACGTGACAGCCTTCTGGACTCTACATTTAAGTTCAATCATTTCAAACTGTAATGTTTTCTTTGCATGTTTCAGCCTTAATCTTGTTTTCTTTTGTTTTGCTTTTGGACAACAGCTGTTCATTATTCTGCCATTCACACCTCCTCTGGTCACATCTTTTGTCTCTTTATTTGTCCCATTATTAGTCCCTTTGGGACTGCTGCACCAACCCGTTTGTCATTTAATGTCTCCCGTCTTCTGCCCTATAAGAGACTTTCCCTTTTATTCTTTTTCCACCCTCCCCCATTTGACCTACTTAAAACCTATAACATTCCTAACTTTTCCCAGTTCTGATGAAGGGTCATTGAGCTGAAACGTTAACTCTGTTTCTCTCTCCGCAGATGCGGTCAGACCTGCTGAGTATTTCCAGCATTTTTTGTTTTTTTGCATAGAGCTCCTATCTGGCTGCCAGAGAAAGATTTTCAGCAGACGGTATAAATAAGGGAAAGGAGTAACACGGTAGTTACCAATCTAAGATTAATAGCCCTCAACAATCAGTCAGTGCTGATATCATGAGACATGTAAATTGGAATGGAAAAACTTTCCTCCTGTGTCATGTTCTGAAAATTAAAAACAACCTTGTTGTACTGGATTGTGGGGAAATTTCTGAAAGAATGTAAAATAGATCTCACCTGTAACTTGGTCAGATAATGTTACCTGTTCCATGGAGCTGCCTCCTCCCTTATTTCAGAAGTTATCTTGAAACTTTCCTCCTGCACTAATTCCATCTGCCTTCGTCAATCTCAGCCCATATCCATTTTTCCACATGGTAAAACATTCGCTGTCTCTTTCTGATGTGCACAGTCTTCTATTAATGCAAGAAGTTGATTGGCTCTTAGACCTTCCTCTTCCTCCACTTCAAATATGACCAAGAGAGGCTTTGTAGAATAAGTTTGCATATTTTGCTTTTTTATTACCTGCATGTCTTTAATATTTTAAAGACTGTTCACAAAACACCAGGAAAATTCCTATTTGTAACTAGATTGGCAAGGGAGGTTGACAGGTGGATACTTATAGGATCTCTCAGGAGATGGCATGAGTTGGCTAAAGTTCTTGATCAAGTGGATCGACTGCAGTCTGGTCTGACATTTCCTGCTTTATGTCCTCAAGTTATATGCTTTGACACTGGGATGCATCTATACTTTGGGGGATCCACAAGGCCATCAGATTTCTGTCCGTCTGGGCCCAGCATTCCCATAAGGAAAAGCTCTTGTGAATTCTGATTTGTGTTGACTTACTAGTAGGTTGCCTTTGTTGCTGGATATTTACAAATATTTTAATCAATAGCACTGTTTTCCTTTGGGTAACTAATATTGACTTTTGGAAGTTAGGACGGGGTACTCGGGAAGTATGTACCAATTTGCAGTGGTACCTTTTGAGTGTATCCCTATTTACAGTGCATCCTCAGAGTGTGCCAGTGTTCATGCAGAAAAGATTTTAAAAACATTGCCTTAAGCAAGTGAGAAGATGCACCCATTGTCAAGAAAGGTTTATTCCTCCTTGATTTTTATTCTAATGCAGGAGGTCTGAAAGAAACAGAATATAAATATCTTTTGTAGTTTAATATATGTATATTTTCTTGAGAAACAGAACATTGGGGCATCTTTGAACTTCCTGGGAATTGTTATTTTACACTACAGCTAATAAAGGCAGGGTGGGGTACAATGCCTGGTGTATTGCTGTAGGGCACAAATTATAAGTGGGCACCCGTTCAAACATTTTGTGTAAAAAAATAAATCTTCAATTATCCTGATTCAGTTGTTTAATAATATGAGTTAGTCATATTTAAGCTTTTTTTTTTCACTTTTTCGGTTTGGTGAATTTTCTTCTAAAACTATTAATATTTTGCAAAACAAATATTCTCTGTGGTTTTATTAAAGCATGCATCTCCTTCTCTAATAGTATTGCTTTGCGATTAAGTTCTGTTGTTTTCAACAAGGTCTATTTACAATTGTATGCTTGTACCTTTAGTTCCCTAATGTCTTTTGTGTGGAAAGCGATAAAACAAAGTATAAGGTCACTTAAATTCACCTGGGAAAAGGTAACTGAGCTATGCATCAAGCGTAGATATGAATTTGTGGACATTATGTTGCTACAATGCCATTCCTTAATGCTTAGATCTATATCTATACCTGCTGTCTAGTAATGCATGTTCTTTTCTAAAAGGTATTTTTTATCCACTTTGTTTAAGTTCAACAATTGTTTCATCAATTACAGAAGATTCAATGGTGTTATTTTTCCAAGTGGTGTCGTTTAGGCTGCACGTACACTAAAACTCGTGTCAGCACAAAGCAGTTTCGCTCTGCACCAATGCTAAACTTATAGACTTGGATTTTGCATTGTTGAGGCTCACCGTTATCAAGGAGTAAATCGACAGCAACATTTGGTGATGGCACATGCACAGTGAAGCATGGAAATCAGGAAGCTGCTGTCCGGGTTTCCTTGCTGCTCCAGAAGCTTTGCTTTAACAGTATCTGGCTGAGAGTCTCAGCATTCACATAGACGGAATGGTGTGAATTTGCATTACTTACCCATTAGATACCAACTAAACACATGAGAAAAAGTTGGGGCTTGTTGATTTGAGTGTCAGTGAATCTTTAATGGTGTGCTGAGTCTTAATTGCTGCTAAGCAACCTCTCTGGCACTGAAAATTTACTTTGAATGTGGGGTTACATTCCTTCAGATATTAATTATTGCTGGAAATTTTTAAAAATACCAAAAATATCTTATTTCTTTCTCTTTTATCTCTTTCTCTTAATCCCATCTTTCTTTCTGTCTCTCTATTTTGCTTTCTGTACATGATTTTACTTTGAATTAAATATTGTAACTTACATTTCTTAGTTTAGGTTCTGCATGTCTCAGTAAGGATTCTTCAATCTGATTGGTTAGGGAGACACACCATTCCTTGTACTGTTCACACAGATCCCAGATCCCCTGCAGAGGCCACTGCGCAGTTTTTGGCTCTGTAATCACAGCAAGTTCCAATGCAAATCTCACAAAGTCTGTGGACAAGTTAAGTGTAAGGATTGGTGAGTGCTGTTCATTCACCACTGACTGCAAAATCTGGGCCATTGTGTGAATGTAACCTGAATGTGATGGGCTGACTTCATCTAACAGCAAAGTGAAACAGAGTGAGACTCCTTGGAGGGAGGAATTTCATTCCATTTTGCTTTGGGGCTAATTTGGGATTAACATCCAATTTACACTGCACAGGTTCAGTGCTGGTGCAAAAACCAAGACTGATCCTCACCAGCACTAAACTTATAATGTAAATGTGCCCTTACCTCTGCTGGCTGTTTGTGCATCTGTGTGCACTTGCATCCGTGTGTATGCATTTGTACAAAATTAATTTGGAATTGTATTAATCTACCCAGGGATATAAATGCCATTAAATTGCATAATTGTACTTAGTATTTATCTTGTCAACTGGATTATATGTGGTGCTATTCTAATTGGCAAGAGAGATTGTCTCTTGAATATGATATTGAATATCCTAATAGCAAGACTACTGTGATTTGAAGAAAAACATAAGTATTTTCATACCATACTTGGCAAAAAATGAAATTCACAACAGTGAGTTTTCAGAGGATAGGACGTAAGATTAGCCTGTTGTCCATATTACATCATTTTGTGGTTGTGGAAACTGGCAGACATGGCTGATTTCTCAGTGAGATTTGTCTATTCTTGTGTATCCTGCAGCTTTATCATCTAAAGGTCTGAGTAATTTATGAATGCTTTTAAAGTACATGGTCAACTTTTTATTTATGTTTGTAAAATTCATTTCCAGTTAGGTTATGTTGATTTTGAAATGAACAATAGAAAAGTAGGGGGAAAAATCCTGGAGATTATTATTAGCAATTTTTTGGTAACTGAGAGGTACAGACTCTACAAACTGCTTAAATGTAGCTTGTTCTGTGTATGAGGTGCAGGAAGTCCTAATGTTTCAATGGAAGTTGGTGTCCCCTGTACATCTGATATTTTCTTCTGTACAATTTTCTCAGTTGTTTATTTAGTCTTCATGTTTTTGATTCTAGGATGTTCATGGGACCAAAAGGAGGCCATTCAGCCCCTCGACTCTGTTCTGCCATTCAAGTACATCATGCCTGATCTGTCCTCAATTCCATCTACCTGTCTTGGTACCATATCCCTTAATACCCTGGCCTAACAAAAATGTATCAATCTCAGTTTTGAAATTTTCAATTGACCCCCAGCCTCAATAGCTTTTTGGGGGAGAGAGTTCCAGATTTCCATGACCCTTTGTGTGAAAAAGCACTTCCAGGTTTTACTATTGAATGTCCTAGCTCTAATTTTATTATGCGCTCTTGTTCTGCATTCCCCGTTAGAGGAAATACTTTCTCTCTGTCTACCCCTTTATCAAGTTAAACACTTTGATTGGATCGCCCCATCAACCATTTGCACTCACGGGAATACAAGCCAAGTATATGCAGCCAGTCCTCGGTATCCTTCTGATGAATCTTCGCTGTACCCCCTCTAAGACTAATATATCCTTCCAGAGGTTCAGTACATTCCCTAAATGCTCCTCACCAGCACTTAGGGGCTGACAGGAAAGTGGGGTTGAAGCCACAATCAGATCAGCCATGATCTTATCGAATGGCAAAGCTGACTCAAGGGGCTGAATGGCCTACTCCTAATTCTTGTGTTCTTGTGTTCAGTACTCCAGATGGGGTGTGACTAAGGATCTATACAGCTGAAGCATCTCTTCCTCACTTTGGAATTCCAGTCCTCTTGAGATAAAGCCCAACATTCCATCAATCTTTACAATTACTTTTTCTATTTGTTCACTAGCTTTTAGTGATTTCTGTAGATGGACATCTAAATCCCTTTGGTCTTCCACAGTTCCTAGTTGCTCGCCATTAAGAAAATATTCATCCTTTTCCTTCTCTGATCCACCTCCACCTCACACAACCCCACATTGAACTCCAGCTGCCAAAGTTTTGCTCACTCACTTAATCAACCACGTCCCTTTGTAACTTCCTGCTTCCACCAGCTACAGTGCTGTAAATAAATAAAAATATTACAACTGTTACGACCAGGTGAGGCAGGGGTCTAGGGCTCCCCTCTCAGCCTTTTCCTGGTTCGGCCGTAACAGGGTTTAATTTTTAAAACACTGTTTTTAGCTTCCCCTCAGTGAATCCTTGCTCATGATCTCTAATTATAGAACATACATAGAACATAGAACATACAGCACAGAACAGGCCCTTCGGCCCACAATGTTGTGCCGATCCTTTGTCCTCTGTCAAGGACAATTTAATCTATACCCCATCATTCTCCTTTATCCATATACCTATCCAAAAGCCTTTTGAAAGTCCCTAAAGTTTCTGACTCAACAACTTCCCCGGGCAAGGCATTCCATGCCTCGACCACTCTCTGGGTAAAGAACCTTCCCCTGACATCCCCCTTATATCTCCCACCCTTCACCTTAAATTTATGACCCCTTGTAACGCTTTGCTCCACCCGGGGAAAAAGTTTCTGACTGTCTACCCTATCTATTCCCCTGATCATCTTATAAACCTCTATCATGTCACCCCTCATCCTTCTCCTTTCTAATGAGAAGAGGCCTAGAATGTTCAGCCTTTCCTCGTAAGACTTATTCTCCATTCCAGGCAACATCCTGGTAAATCTCCTCTGCACCCTCTCCAAGGCTTCCACATCCTTCCTAAAATGAGGCGACCAGAACTGCACACAGTACTCCAAATGAGGCCTTACCAAGGTCCTGTACAGCTGCATCATCACCTCACGGCTCTTAAATTCAATCCCTCTGCTAATGAACGCTAACACCCCATATGCCTTCTTCACAGCCCTATCCACTTGAGTTGCAACTTTCAATGATCTATGCACATAGACCCCAAGGTCTCTCTGCTCCTCCACATGCCCAAGAACCCTACCGTTAACCCAGTATTTTGCATTCATGTTTGTCCTTCCAAAATGGACGACCTCACACTTTTCAGGGTTAAACTCCATCTGCCACTTTTCAGCCCAGCACTGCAACCTATCCAAGTCCCTTTGATGGCAAAGAAATCAACCAGACAGGTTTTCTCAGATTTAAACAAGAACGGTGTAAGTTTATTAACCTTAAAACTCGAATTCAGTTAAAACTGCTAAAAATATGCAACACGACCACACTAGCATGCATACCCGATAAACACACATGCAAATAGAGAGAGAGGAGGAGAAAGAATTAAACGGGTGGGGGGGGGGTGAAGGTTTGAAGTAATAGCTGGAGTTCAGTTACTGGTTTTGGATTGGATGTAAAGTCTATGATTGAAGTTAAGTCTTGCAGTTCTTGTTGGGGCCCAGTGCACACATTCAAACTTGTTTCACTGGTCTTCTGTCTTGAGGCTTGGGTTACTTCCATGGGTCCCTGGAACTTTGCATGAGAAAGAAAGACAGAGAAAGGGAGTGCTCTCTTAAAGTTCAGTTGCAGTCTCTACGGAAACTGTTCTGTGTCAGGCACAATTCAAAAAATCCCAGGTTGGCCAGCAGATTAGTCATGTGACTAGCTCCTTGTTTAGAGCAGCCTCGCCTGCGAGATTTGTGTATTCCTTCATGCTTACTAGACGCTCTCAGTCGGGGGGTCGAATGCTGGCTCAATGACTCTCAATGTCTCTTGATCATCACTATTGACAAAACCCATCTGGCCAATTGAATCAGGGAATACTCCCATTGTCTTCTTCATGCAATTGTCTTTTAGACTGCAAATGTGCAGCCATGTTTTCAGCCACTGTTGTCTTTCTTTAAACTAGTTATTTCGATGTCTAGTAACAGTTCAAAATAATGTTCCAACTGAGGAAATTAATGTGTCTCATTTTGGCAGTTGTGGTTTCCATCACACAGTGATAAAAATTAATATCCTCAAAACACTTGGCTATTGAAAAAACATTGTCAGTATTAAAAAGCATTTCATTGTTTGTGTGTTTTTAAAACATTCCATCACAATAAAACTTTTTTGAAATGTTGTCATATTACACACGTATACAATTACTGTGATAGACAATGCATGGCTGTCTTAGTCATTCTTACACCACAAGCACAAAGAAGATGCATTTTAAAATTAGATACCAGAGCTAAGTTCAAAGGACAGCCACATTTCTACTCTGAGATTTAATGCAAACACTGCCTTGTCCAACGATAGCATACCACCCGACTGTGATCCTGTATCAATTGAAATGCAAAAGATATGGAAGTATCAACAGAAATATCAACTTATCTTGTACAGATGTGCATACAAAATGCAGCAACCTAAAGTTAGTTAGATTTTCGGTTGTCACGTTCAGTGCTGAATACTGGGGTTTATTCTTTGGTGAATATAAATTACACACATGGCAGCTACGAGTGGATTTCCAAATATAGTAACAGATGGGAGGAAGCTGGAATCTTGTCATCCCCCTGTCCCTCAAGTTATAGTTGTGATTTTCATAAAAATCAGGAATAGATAAAAAAAACTAAACAGACAATGTTTGTGATACATTTATTTTTATCTTTTCCCACCCATGTTTATAAAGGTTTCATGGATTTGGCAGTGACAGGACTCTTGATTTCCAGAAATGAAAGTATAAGCTATATAAGCGAAGAAAAACCATTGTTCTAAGGACATGCGTCCAGATATAATCTTTACTTCATTTTCCTGCATAATAAAACCCTAACAAAGCAAAAAAAAAGCTGCTCTGTTCATAAAAAGAAAAAAACTTGCATTTCTATAGCACCTTTCACAGCCTCTGTTGTCCCGAAGTTTCTCACAGCCAATTAAATACTTTCGACGTCTCTGCACTCCCTCTGTACTGCACTGAGGTATCAGCTAGATATCAGATCTCTGGAATGGGGCTTGAAACAGCAAATTTGTAATTCAAAGGTGAGAGTGCACCCACCCCCACCCCACCCCCCACCCCCCTGCTGAGTCAAGGCTGACATCATCTTTATATCAAATGAGCTTCAGATCCTAAACCTGCAGTGACCTAAAAAAATTACTAATCTATGTGCTATTTGAGGAGTTTGTTGTTCTTCACAATTTTTTTCTTTCTCTGTTTCAGTGATCATTTTTTATTCATGTGTTCATGACTGGTTATTCATATTGGTCATTCCAGTATCATGCACATATCCATTCACATATTGGTGCTTCCTCCTCTATCTTTTGAAAGATCAATTTTATTATGTTGGTAACACATTGTGCTAAAACAGCATGCCACACATTCAGCCTGCACAGTTTTATGGCTCATGATGTACTAGTAGTCCTTTGTTTCTGTATTATACCCATATAGTAAATAGTAGTCCCTTTAAAAAGAAATGAGCAGTACTGAATAGCGGTCAAGCTTTGCTTGACACTGTAATCAGTGGTGTCTGAGGAGAGGAAATGCAACTTGTCAGTTTACCTGGAGTCAGGCCGATGAGAACTGGCACACATTTTCTGTACTGGGAGCCTGCCAGCCTTACTGTGTTACATATCTGTCATAGCGTTTGCCCAGCGAGTTTATGACATATGCATGTGGGAGACTGGGTGGGAGGGAGGGGAAGAGAGTGTGGAATGCCTTTTAGGCAACCAGTGTTAACCTTGACATCTCTGATGACAGGAAAAGAGTTGGCTTCTGTCCTTCCTTCGCGATTAGTTTTCGTGGCAGGTGCCAGACGATTGCCTTACTGAGGATGTGCTTTGCATGTTGGGGAAGCAGCCTGGAATGAAGCTGGGGATTTGCAGACTACAGCATATGTTAAAGGCATCACAACTTCATAACTAAAGGCCTGGCTCATTCCACTTGATAAGGATCACTTTTTCTGATGCATATCCAAAACTCTGTTAGGAGTCCACACTTGTTAATGTTTAGTTTACAGCCTGTTAGTAGCCAAGTTTATTCAATGCCATTGCAATTTAAATGCTTTCAAAATCACTGTGTTAATAAATACATAACTAGGTCTTTAAATGGCAACGTCTAACAAGAGACTTTACCCCATTTTCACTTTACATGTAAGGTTGTGTGCATTGTGACAAGTTCCTCCACATGCACGCATATTAAGTTTATTTTCACTTTGATTTGTAAGTTTATTATGGTGGGGAGGATAAACTACTGGGATCAAATGGGCGGGGGGGGGGGGGGTGTGGGAGAGAGAGTGCTTTTGGCACAGCGTCAGACGATGTTTGCAAAACAAACAGCTATCATGAAAGCAGCGGAGGTATAGGGCATCCTCACTCCAAAGCTCGGCCTCTGTGAAACTTCGCAGCCTCATGCTTTAAAGTTGTGATATATTGAGAAATATCTACTGTTAAATAATGGCAAACCAAATTTATCTTGTGCTGATGGGAAATGGATAAACTCTTGAAAGAACTGTCGGTGTGAGTTTCGAGTTAATCCCATTCTTTACCTTCTTCAATAAGTGACATCTGTCGTAATGTATTTTGATTTTTTTTAGAACTCTAGGTGACTGTGAACATGGAAAAGTATTAACTCTCATTGTTTGGGGAACTTCTTACCCTGATCTCCAGGGGGATTTGGCTGCCATCTTTAAGATTCCCCTTTAGTGGTAACTGAAGTTCTCTAGTAGAAGGTGCTGATAATAACTCGTCATGTGGTCTTGTGAATATAAAATCTCCCCTTGTAATAAGTGCTCCCACTTCAGTCTCCAATTGTTAGTATTTCTTTTAACTGGGCAACTGAAGCAGGAATTAAGTCACTCTTGTAAGCAGGGCTTACAATTCCATGTTTGGTCCCAGTTAGTCCTGCAGTCAGAAATTTTTAATAACCAGCGTTCCAATAGTTTTTAGAGCTGTTGGTTTGGCATTTTTATAGGCTGAAGTTATTCTTGCAAAATAATTCTAATTCCCACAACATTGATCCACAAATAATGGAACTTGAAGTAACTTATATTACTGTGCATTTAGACACTCTCACTAAAAATACAACTGGGGTAATCTAACTGTTAATGAAATAAGCACAGATGACCTCTATTCTGTGTGCAGCTATGAAAACTGCTAGTTAAACACCAGAGTCAATGAATCCCATTTTGACCGTGATATGTTCTTGAAGTGGTCTTAAAAATGTAGATAAAACGATCTGTAACGTACGGGCAACCTTTTAACAATAGCCAATGACCATTGAAATGGGGCTGCATACCTGTCCAGTATCTCACCGCATTTACACTGGTGAGTTTGTGCCAGAGTGAATTTGAATTGGACTCCACTCTGGAGTGACATGTAGGATACTGCATTCTTCCTCCTCCCCATTGCCTTTCCAGTGTAGTATTTATCGACTGATACAAAAATGTGTTCCCTATTATTGTTTCTATTATTATATGACACTGGACTCCTGGCAGTATAAACATTGGTCTGGCTGACAACATAAGAAGCATTTGATCTGTGCACAAGTCTCAAAACAGCAAGGGACACCATTTTAATTTGTTCCCCTTCCAATGTGCAGACAGAGAGACTAAGATCAGGGGTGAGTACAACTGGCCGTATGTTGGCATGTGCAGATGTGTGTGTCTGTAACTGACACTGATCCACATGAAGCCAGCAATCCCAGGCTCATGGTCAGCACTCAGTGAGACAAAAGAAGTGTAATACAGACAGCTTTATAGGTAATTCATGTTTGGTGAACCGCTTTTCAATTTAAAGGATTTGTCAATAAGTTATATAATCCAGAATTTCTTAACTAATGTGTATACAAAGTCATAAAATCAGATACTCTGTTTAGTCATGGAACTTGCTTGATTTTTCTGGCCCCTTCTAACACAAGCAACTATTTTAGTCAAATTTTAATGATGAGAATTTGTTTACCAGATTGGAATGACTGCAGTGCCCCTAAATCCCACTCAGGTCTTGTTTTCCTTTAGATCCCACCTAGTTTTTCTGTGTCTCTGCTCCTTTTTCCCCTCCCCCTCTGAACAAAGAGCATAAATTAAGTACAAAAATAGTGAGAATTGATTGCATGCTGTGGGAGAAGATTTCCTCTGTTCACTATTTATAGCGAAATGTTAACTGTGAAAAGAATGTGTTTATGATTTTGCTGCAAATATCTAAGAGGAAACCTTTCCCACTCTGCTTTCATGTGTGCAAATTTAATCTCTGACCATATTTTAAACACTGCAGGGTGTCTTTTACTTGTGGTGGGGGGGAGTTCACCAAGTTGAGAGAGAACTATTTTTTTCTCAATAGCCTTGTTATCTTTGTAACCTCCAAGTGATACAGCCCCCACCCCCTGCACTCTCTGATTCTTCGACTGTGGTCTCTAGTTCATTCCCCAGTTGCTTGTGACTGCGCTGTCACTTCTTCTTTCTGTTTTTGTCTTCTTTGTTTTTCCACCTTCCTTTTTACTTTGACTTTGACAAGTGCTGCACTGTCCCTCCTTTCTCCCCTTCTCCTCCTCCGTCTCCCACCCTTTGGGATGTTCCTGCTTTGTATGCTTAAGCTGCTCATAGCATTAAGCAGCTGAATCACTCGGGATGTTTAGTTTAGTTTAGTTTAGAGATACAGCACTGAAACAGGCCCTTCGGCCCACCGAGTCTGTGCCGACCATCAACCACCCATTTATACTAATCCTACACTAATCCCATATTCCTACCACATCCCCACCTGTCCTTATATTTCCCTACCATCTACCTATACTAGGGGCAATTTATAATGGCCAATTTACCTACCAATCTGCAAGTCTTTTGGCTTGTGGGAGGAAACCGGAGCACCCAGAGAAAACCCACGCAGACACAGGGAGAACTTGCAAACTCCACACAGGCAGGACCCAGAATTGAACCCGGGTCGCTGGTGCTGTGAGGCTGCGGTGCTAACCACTGCGCCACTGTGCCGCAGGAAACATTTTCCTGAAGATTACTCAAAGGTCCTTGTCTTGACAAAAAGTCTTGTACAGCATCCTTCACAACCTCAGGACATCCCAAAACGCTTTACAGGTAATGAAGTACGTCTGAAGTGTAATCACTGTTTTAATGTAGGAAATGTGGCAGCCAATCATGCACAGCAAGCTCCCAAAAACAGCAATGAGATAATGACCAGATATTTTGTCTCAGCAGTGTTGGATGAGGGATAACTATCATCCAGGACAGCAGGGGAACTCCCCATCTCTTATCGAAATAATGTCGCGGGAATCTTTGCATCCATCTGAGAGGACAGACAACATCTCATCCAAAAGATGGCACCTTTGACAGTGTAGCACTCCCTCAGTACTGCATCGGGAGTGTCTGCCTAGATTCTGTGAAATTTGTGAATTCCATGCAGAAGATTTCTGAAGGATTTATGATTTCAGTTTGGGCAAACCTTTTTGCATATGGTTTGACTAATGCACAGTTTTTATCATTATTAAACATTTGCTAATACTGAGGGAAGTGGTAGGAAGCAGAACATCTGAGAAATCTTTGTAAAGACTTCAGAGCATCATTCAGAGGGTGAGAAAAAGCGAATACAAAGAAAGGTTCTATAGCTGTAAGGATCGAGTGTTTGTTTTTGGTTAAAGTGTCCAGCGCAGGTTGCTCATTATTTCCTGCCACCAAATGGGCAGGGGAATTTTCAACCTACAGGTGTTTCTCATTACTGCTTATTTCACAGTGTCTGTACTTCTTGTGTCAGCCTTGTAATTTTATACAGTTTATTGCCTTTGAGGTAGGTGAAGCTGAGTCTTGCCTGCATCTTTATTCGTGCTTTTTAAATAAAGGATTGTTCGGCAGGTTTCATCTTCCCAGCAAGCTGTTAAAATTTGCTTTGTTCCTTTAAAAATAGATTTACCTTCAGGTAGAATGGGAGCAATTTCATATTTTAGTTCAACGCTAGTTACTTAACACACACAAACTGCTGCTGTCTGCAGGCCAGAGTGTGCAGACGGACACAGCATCAATACTATATGTACCTCACTAAAAAAAAATGCTAATACTGCTTTGTTCAGAATTGAAATGCCAAAGACCCTGTTTGTAGCTACCCAGAATTTATCTTGTTGGCTTTCCACATTCTCACAGCAACGTGTCAATTGTATTAACTTCCCAAAATGTTTTGAACAAATCTAAATTGTCAAGAAACAATACTTCCAATAATAATAATGGATAGTGTAGCAAAGATGAAAGGGCAACTGACTGAATATGGGGCGCGCATGGGATTTATTACCAATGCTTGTCTTAAATTGATATTGATATTAGATTTATTTGGTTGTTGTTGGCATCACAAATGATCAGTGAACCTGTGACTAGGGCTGGTTATATCTTGAAGCATTCAACAATGGCTGCAGAAATACTAATTAGCTCCTTTGGCTAGTAATAATAATGCTGATGTTTATGGAAATGCTTCTTTTGCTGTACACCTGGATTGAATGGGCTGCCAGTACGTATGTGGGACCTTCTTTTCATTGGAAAGTAGGTACCCGTTGATTATGCCTGGTTTCAACTTCTGTTTGTGATAATTATCATCCGCTGCACTTGAATTTAGTGTAAACATTAACAACCTGCTTTCTGGCCATTTGCCTCCCTCCCAAGTTTGCTGTCCTGTAATCCCAGTGGTCCTAGGAGTGCAAGTTCTAAACTGTTTTCTGTTCAAAGAGGTGTGAGTAACTGGTTCCGAGCAACAATTTGCTAAATTCAAGAACCTTCTGCTCTTTTACTCTACTTTTATTCAAATGCAGCTGATTACTTACTGTCTACAAAGTTAGAGATTTATTCAGCAAATTCCCAGAAAATTGTTGTTGACTTTGCATTAGAAGCATGTTTCTGTGTGTGTGTCTCCGTGTCTCTGCTAGTGTGTGTGTGTGTAGCCATTGCTGTTAGAAATAGTCGAACATGCAGGCCAGCAAGATCCCAGTTTCAATGCCAAGTTAGCTGATCTGAGATGCGGCACGAGCATTGCGTCCTTGGGTTAGGGATAGGAAGGTCATGCTGTTGGTCAACTGCAGAGTGACCAAGTGTAGATACTGGGAGAGGATGGGCTTGGGTTCCTCAATCAACAGGAAATCATGCACTGCCCAAGATCATACATGAATGCTGGGCATTTATGTCAGTTGCTAGAAGACAATCATTGTGGAATTGCATCTCAGCTAAGGTGACAACACTTTTTGGAGCAGAGGGGAGAAAAATATTTACAGTCCAAGCATGGGTAGGGTTGGAAGTGAAGGACAGAAAAGTGACTGAGCACATTGCAGTTAGTTCAGCTGTTAATAATATGGTGCTTTGGATTCTGGATTAATTGAGCTCACTTCACCTAATGAGTATCCATTTTACACTTGTATTTACCACAGACTAAAATCCTGATCCAGCCCCTAACAATGATTGAATGAGCTGCCAATTCCATTTCAATCTCCGTCCGGTCACATACCAACTTAAGTGTACAAGCTCGGGGAATGGTGTTTTTCTTTGAGCACTGTTATTTTTTTGAGATGATTTTGGTTAAGTAAATGTCAGCTGCTTAAGTGATTTATACATGGGTTTAGTAGCAGGAAGCTTGAAATTGGGTTTTCTGTGTAAATTTATGTAACCATTAAAAAACTCGGCTAAAGTTATGCTGCATGGAGCCAGAGATTCGATTACTTTCTTTCCTTGCACTGTTTTAAGAATAATTGAGGCCATTAGGAGTCAAAGGCCTGTATTTCCTCCACTGTTTACATTTGTTGCATGTAATTGCCAGTTTATATCCTTAATTATGTGAACTTATTCATGAGCTTCCCTAACATGTGCTCCTTTTATAACCGTTTCATTCAGTTTATTTAAACACTGGTCCCTGGCTGCATATTGTTTGGGCTGGTCAGGTGGGATTAGGTTAAGTACACAAGGATTTAACCATCTTCGAATTACTGCTGTGCTCTCAGATTTTTGCAGTGAAAGGTGATTTTTATCTGCATCCAACCAGGCAGCACTAGCAAGAACTTCAGTTAAGGATTTATCACGTCACCTGCAGCCTGATCTGGCTGTGTCGATTGCCCATGATCTAGGGCAAGGAGGTCATAAAGGCATATGCTCTGTATTCATTGGGCAGAGGTAGTTATATTGCCTGCATGGCCTAGTTTCTGAAGCAGGTGAGTATTGATTACATGATAATTGTGTTACTGGAACCATATCTGAGATAGCTGCAAATGTAGTTCTGTTACATAGAATTAGGTAGAATGTACAGCACAGAAACAGACCATTAGGCGCAACTGGTCCACACTGGTGTTTCTGCTCCACATGAACCTCCTCCCACCCCTTTTCATCTCATCTTATCAACATATCCTTCGATTCCTTTCTCCCTCGTGCTTACCTAGCTTCCCCTTAAAATACATTTATGCTATTCACCTCAGCTATTCCTTGCAGTAGCGAGTTCCAAACTCTAACCACTCTCTGGGGAGAGAAGTTTCTCCTGAATTCCCTTTTGGATTTGTTACTCTGGAGGATTTGTGTAGGTGAGGGTGCCACACGGAGCAGCTGCAGGTATTGTATCAGGTGATGGGAAACATACACATTTCTTCCCTGCAGAGTTAACAACTGTATCCTGACAGAAGGAGGCTAGATTTAGATATGTCCTTTTACGCAATTATTTCAGTGCACCTGAAAGTATATTGAGATTTTTTTTATTTTACAGTTTACTCTTTTGCAGTCAGTTTTATTTGTGTATGTAACATTTAATTTAGATATCCAGAGGATATTTCTTTGATCTGCACTATAAAAAGGAAATTCTGTTTTCCTGATTGCAACACACTGCCCAGTTTTGTGCTGAATATCTATTTTTATTTTACAGTATATTTGAAAAATTGTGAATGCAGCATTTTGGCAATGTGATATAAATAGCAATCCAGGCTCAATTAATTTTAACTTTCTTGGAGTATATTAGGTAACGGGTTTTAATTTTCCCGCAGGAAGTTGATCTTTACTGCCTTGAGTTACAGCCCACTGCTCCTACCACAAAGTCACGTACTTTTTATTCTGAGTCAAGGTATGCGAGCTGCATAAATTCTGCTTCATTCGTGTTATAATCCATGAATTTTGAAGAAGAACATGGGAGTTCTCCCCGGTATCCTGAGAATACTTAGATCGCAAATTTTAAAGGAGAAATGTGATTGCTGGTAGACACATTCACTTCTTCTTCTTCTTCTTTGGCCTCCTTATCTCGAGAGACAATGGGTAAGTGCCTGGAGGTGGTCAGTGGTTTGTGGAGCAGCGCCTGGAGTGGCTATAAAGGCCAATTCTAGAGTGACAGACTCTTCCACAGGTGTTGCAGATAAAATTGGTTGTCAGGGCTGTTACACAGTTGGCTCTCTCCTTGTGCCTCTGTCTTTTTTCCTGCCAACTGCGAAGTCTCTTCGACTCGCCACGCTTTAGCCCCGCCTTTATGGCTGCCCGCCAGCTCTGGCGATCGCTGGCAACTGACTCCCACGACTTATGATCAATGTCACAGGACTTCATGTCGCATTTGCCGACGTCTTTAAAGCGGAGATAAGGACGGCTGGTGGGTCTGATACCAGTGGCGAGCTCGCTGTAAAATGTGTCCTTGGGGATCCTGCCATCTTCCATGCGGCTCACATGGCCAAGCCATCTCAAGCGCCGCTGACTCAGTAGTGTGTACAAGCTGGGGATGTTGGCCGTCTCGAGGACTTCTGTGTTGGAGATATAGTCCTGCCACCTGATGCCAAGGATTCTCCGGAGGCAGCGAAGATGGAATGAATTGAGACGTCGCTCTTGGCTGACATACGTTGTCCAGGCCTTGCTGCCGTAGAGCAAGGTACTGAGGACACGGGCTTGATACACTCGGACTCTTGTGTTCCGTGTCAGTGCGCCATTTTCCCACACTCTCTTGGCCAGTCTGGACATAGCAGAGGAAGCCTTTCCCATGCGCTTGTTTAATTCTGCATTGAGAGACAGATTACTGGTGATAGTTGAGCCTAGGTAGGTGAACTCTTGAACCACTTCCAGAATGTGGTCACTGATATTTATGGATGGGGCATTTCTGACGTCCTGTCCCATGATGTTTGTTTTCTTGAGGCTGATGGTTAGGCCAAATTCGTTGCAGGCAGCCGCAATCCTGTCGATGAGTCTTTGCAGACACTCTTCAGTGTGAGAGGTTAATGCAGCATCGTCAGCAAAGAGGAGTTCCCAGATGAGGACCTTCCATACTTTGGTCTTCGCTCTTAGACGGGCAAGGTTGAACAACCTGCCATCTGATCTTGTGTGGAGGAAAATTCCTTCTTCTGAAGAATTGAACCCATGTGAGAGCAACAGTGAGAAGAAGATCCCAAACAGTGTAGGTGCAAGAACACAGCCCTGTTTCACGCCACTCAGGGTAGGAAAGGGGTCTGATGAGGCGCCGCTATGCTGAATTGTGCCTTTCATATTGTCATGGAATGAGGTGATGATACTTAGTAGCTTTGGTGGGCATCCGATCTTTGCTAGTAGTCTGAAGAGACCACGTCTGCTGACGAGGTCAAAGGCTTTGGTGAGATCAATGAAAGCAACGTAGAGGGGCATCTGTTGTTCGCAGCATTTCTCCTGCTCAGCATAGTGGGGAAAGTCTTCGCTCGAGTCGTTTTAAACAGGCTCCAGAAGCTGGCTGAGCGTGTCTACCCTGAGGCACAGTGTGGCCTTCGAGCAGAGAGATCCACCACTGACATGCTGTTCTCCCTTCGCCAGACATTCACTACATTAATAAATATTCTCACTAGCTATGTATTTGGACCAGACAAGCTGTTTCGCCCTTTCCAGCACAGTAGAACCATTAAAAGTTGTCTTTCCTTCCTACTTTAAAAAAACCAGAATTTGTTTGCACTTTTGTCTTTAGCATTTAAAAAGAAGAGAAAATTGAGGTGGACAAACTCTGCATGAATGTTTTAGAGAATCGGTGCCAGTTACAATTGTGCATCATTTCTCTCTAAAGGAATTTGTTTTATCTAATGTGTTTGGTGGATAAAGAGGACTAATGGAGGGTTGCCAGACTCTTGCCTACCACTAGCACCTGCACACCTGCATCTGCAGACAAAGTTGACCATGGGCTGCATTTTATTATGGTGACAGGGATCCTGGCAGTGGGTCGGAAGGCGGGGATTGGGGGAGGTGGGGCAAGTGGATGGAAGACCGTGCCTCAGCCCTCCATCAGACCCCCAAAGCCATTTCATGGTGGGAAGGCAGTTATCAGACCACCTGACAGGCCAACAGCTTTAGGGTTACCAATAGAGGTTTTAGCACTTATAGCCACGGAAACCAATTGTGACCTTTGTGCGTTAAAATTAATGGACTGAACGTTGCCGCGTATCTGGGTCTAAAACGGGACGTGACCCCGCTTCGGCGGGCAGTGGGACCCGGGGTGCCGTATTGCCCCAATGGCCAATGAACAGTCCGCCACTGGGGCCGCCTTCCACTTATGGACAGTGGACCGCCCCCCCCCCCCACCCCCAAGTGCTGCTGGCCCCATCAGAGGGCTGCCAGCTCAGCAGCACCACTGCAAGGGGTGGCCATCTCCTGGGAAATGCCGTCTCAATGGAGGGTCGCCCTCCGAGAGAGTTGAGGTAGGGTTGGGGGAAACCGGACCCTGGTGATCAGTTGAGTGGTGGTCACGGAGCACTGGTGATGCTGTTGTCACCAGGGGGGCCCCTTCCAGGGCCATGGAATGTCCATAAAGGAGTGACCCCCACCCCGGAGCCCCCTGGATGGCCACCAGGTTTCACCTGGCAGTTTACACCCCCCCTCCCCCCAGTCCCCGTCCCCGTCCCCCTCCACAGAGAAGGCTCTCTGGATGCGGGCAAAATGCCTGCAGAGGCACCAAGTGGCCCTTAATTGGCTCAATTGGCCAGCCGGCGGGCAGCTGAAGCGCTAACCTTTCCGCCGCTGGCCATTTGACATGGCTGTGGGAAGACGCTGGGCTCCCCTCCCAATGCCACCCGCACTTTGTTGCCAGCCCGCTGGCCTCCTGGCCTGTCACCATTGGGCTGGGAAAATTTAGCCCAATGTTTGGTACTTTAATACTGCTGTACCCATTTATATTCAATCCTTTAGCTTTATTTACAAGCCAATTTTCTTTGCAATTTTATGTCCCTTTGAGTCTTTTTCCAATTAAAATTGAATCTGTTTCAAATACCACTGCTTTTAAATTTTGAAGCATTTCACATCTGATGTCCAGATTTTTTGGGGAATAAATATGCTAATTTGCCTTTTTTCTAATGCCAAAAGGCTCCCGATTGAAAGCGAATTCACATTTGTCTGAGCTTGGGTTTAGTGAGGCACTGGTGTCTTTGTTACTTTGCTATACCTAGTGAACAAAGCACAACTTGCCCAATGAGAGTGGTAGGGTTTCCAACTCTATTGGACGTATTCCTGCCTCCAACAACCCTACCTGGTCGAACAGCTTTTTTTCCCCCTTATCTCCAATATTTTATAACTAATGAAAAAAGTGTTAACTGAAAACGAGAAAGAAACGCCCAATTTTTATTACTGCCCCGATGATTATTCAGCCGGTTTGTTCACAGCAGTGGCCAGGAGATTAATCTTTAATTTCTGAAAACTCCAGAACATTCCTGAAGGGTTGGCAACCCTAGGTATTGGAGCTACTCCAGGAATGCAGGTGCTGTGCTTTGATGTGCGGTATAATTTGCGACAATATGCTGGATTTTGAGTAGGCGTTGAATTGTCTTGGTGACTACGTGAAGTGCAGTTGGCCTTTTTTTGTCATAAGACCAATCGCAAAGCAGCAGATAAATTAATCAGAAAGCTGCAGGATAAACACAGGTACTTGAGCTCATCCAACCTTCTCTTTCACCCATCACCCTGGTTCTCACTGAACTACATTGGTCCCTGAGGCAACACCTCAATTTTAAAATTCTCATCTTTGTTTTCAACTCCCTGCATTTCCTCGGCCCTCCTTATTTCTGTAATCTCCTCCGCCCTTATAGAGTTGCCAACCTTGTGCTCCTCCAATTCTGGCCTCTTGTGCATCCCCGATTTTAATTGCTCCATTATTGGCATCTATGCCTTCGGCTGCCAAGGTCCTAAAACTCTGGAATTCCCTCCCTAAACCACTCTGCTTCACTACTGTCTGACCTCCTTAAAACCTACCTCTTTGACCAAGCTTTTGGCCATCTGTCCTAATATCTCCTTAGGCAGTTGATGTCAATTTTGTTTGACGCTCCTGTGAAGCATCTTGGGATGGTTTACTACATTAAATGCTATATAAATGCAAGTTGTTGTTGGTTTTTTTTAAGAACAAAGAAAATTAGACAAAAAAGCCACAATTTTCCACCTTAAATCCAACCAATTTCAGGAGGAAATGGTGAGGGTGGGGAAATCAGACAGGAAGTGGGTAAAGGATTCACAATTTTCATCATTTTACATTATCTTACGCTGTGCATACAAAAAAGAACTTTGCCAACAATTTTTCATGTGGCCCTGCAAGCAAGTAAGCCCAAATTTTACGTTGGGCGGAGTGCCCGCCCACTAGCCAAAACTTCAGGGACAAGCCCGCCTCCAATATGTCTGGGAGCGATGCCAGGATGTTGTGGGGCCCAGGCCATTAATTGGCCTTGGGTAGGACTTCCACCTCTCTGAGGCAGGAAGTCCCGCCTCCAAGCACCGCCAGCCAATAAGTGGGCTGGCAATTCTCGGTCCCAGCAGCGCCACTGGGAGTGGTGGCCAATGCTGGGACTGCAGCCAGGGAGAGGAGCAAGAGGGTCGCCGGCCCCAAAGAAAAGGTAAGTGTCTGGCGCCTCGCAGGGGACAATCGGTTGGGTCCCGACGAGGCAAGGGGGAGGGGGTCAGTTTGGAAGGGTGGGGGGGGGGGGAATGTACTTCATTGGGGGCAATTGGGTTATGGGGGGGGCCTTTTGTGGAGCATGGGGTGCCCGATCAGGAGGGCCCTCCCTCCCCACCCCCACCCCCAAGCCTGCAAGGAGGCCACCACGTTTTACTGCGGCCTCTTGGGGGGCCTGAGCCGTCCGCCCGCTTTTGGCAGTTAATTGGCCACTTAAGGACCTTGATTGGCCTGGGTCAGGTGGGCTGTTCCTTGCCGCTGCCTCCCCTTGTAAAATTGCAGCGAGGGTGGGAGGTGACAGGAATGGCACTATCTGCCTCCCACTCAATTTTACGACTCCCCTCCCCCCCCCACCTGCAGACCACTCCTGCGGGGGGGGGGGGCATAACATTTCAGCCTTGGATTTATATAGTGCCTTTCACAACCTCAGCACATCCCAAAGCACTTTTCAGCCAGTGATGTACTTTTGAAGTGCAGTCACTGTTGGTCATGTAGTTTAATGACTCCTCACGAGGCAGATGTGACAAAAACAGAATGTGTCGTCCTGTTGGGCCCAGATATACATTAAATTTTAAGGTGGATTCCATTCTCTGGATTTTGAACCTACAGTCAAACCAGTCACTCGCAAACAGGGACACGTGAAGCTTCCTTTGATACATGAATTACTAACTTGATGCATCCTGTGATTTGCAACTGGGCAGGTGTCTCATCAGCAAGTGTTTGCATCCCTGGCCAGCAGTCACAGAGGTGTTAAGTTCGCTATGATTCCAGATAATGTGCATTTACTGCCCCATCAAGACTTAATGAGGCATTTTTCGTAGTAACTAGATCAAACATGCTGGCCTCTCCAATCTATGAATAAATTAATTTATTTATGTCAAATCAGTTTTACAGAAATATGAGGTAATTTTAAGAAAGCCACTAATGATGGAATTCAGGAGAAACGTCTTTACCCAGAGAGTGGTGAGAATGTGGAACTCGCTACCACAGGGAGTGGTCGAGGTGAATAACGTAGATATATTTAAGGAGAAACTGGACAGAAAACGGGAGAGTGAAAGGAATTGAAGGGTATGCTGATAGGGTGGGAGGAGGCTTTTGTGGAGAGTAAACACCAGCATAGGCCAGTTGGGCCGAATAGCCTGTTTCTGTAATGTAATTTGTAACCTCACTCATCAGGTGGAAATCCCACGGGATCAGGTGGAATACTGGTTTTAGGCCCCGCCCAATATTACTCCAAGCTGACTCCAGTGGAAAGTAACATCAGGCAGGGTATAAAAGCTGTGTTGCCCCCGATCCTATCAATTTGCCAACAGCTGGGCTGGGTTAAAATTGCCCGTCTGGAAATGTGTCTCATGGCTGAGCAGTAATATTACTTTGATCACATTTGCTCGACAGTCTCTTCTTCAAAGGGAAATTTGGCTTCACTAAGTGGAACTTCTTGTTGCCAGCAAGTGCTTCAGAAAGAGAGAATATGGAGAAATCTGGAAGGTTCCAAGCTTAAACATAAGGTTCCAAGAAGCTGGAGGCTGTGAGTAAGAGCATTTAAGAGAAACTTTCTGAATACTTTTCAGAATCGTCACTGGAACAGGGTCATGTTAACCCCAGTTATGATGAAAGGTCCTAAACCTGGTGCAACATCAGCAGGCCCTTTGAGTTTGCATTTTCAAATATTGACTGGTTTTGTTGCTTTTAAAAGATGTAAGCTTGATCTGTGATACTTCCACATTCAAACCAATGAGAAGTAGGGAATATGTAACAAATTCCAGGCGTGTTTGATATTATAAAATGGGACCGTTGGTATTTCTGTTTACAGACAGTGCGGTACAAGGGAAACCATGTTTAAAACTGAGCTTCAATTTATAATTCTATAGTTTTCTGGCATTCTACACATTGATTGTATAAACATCTGTGTAATATAGGACATTGTCACTGGTGCATGTATCAGGAAGACTGTTACTGCCACTCAGTGTGAGGTTTCATACTTAACTTACAGACTTCCTGAATTGATTTTAATTTTACTGCACCGATGGAGAAATTTAGAGTAATCCTGTGACACATCTAGAGCACCTTTGCACTAAAAGAGCTCAAGAAATCTGTCTCAGCCCCACAGTTGAATAAATTAAATAAATGCTAGTTGATCTCTGTGACATTTTACATGGGGAGTCAGGACTAAGCAGAGATTGGGTGATATTTGGCCCAGGGTGTATAAACGTAATTCAACCCCCCCCTATTATAAAGTTTTGCATACAAGTCACAATACAGAAACAGGCCATTTGGCCCAACCAGCCCATGTTGGCATTTACACTGCACACAGGCAAAGAGTTCTGATCACATGTACCCTCCTTGATCCCCTTTGTCCATCTGTCCAATCTAATCGTCACTGTTAACAGAGTTTCCGCCTCAACCCCTAACCCTGGAAGTGAATTCCACAGCCTCAAAACTCTCTCTCTGAAGAAATATCTCCTGCTCACGTCGAAATCTCTGCTGTAACCCCACCATCCTGCCAGTCGTGACAGCAGCATCTTCTCTAGGGAGAGGTTGTAATTACAGCTCGACAGGTTTATGTAGGCACTTTCCATTATAAATATGGACATGGGAGTTTGTAATGGAAATGTGCAAAACATGATTTTCTTTTAATATAGTACAGATGAGAAGCTGTTGAACAAGAATTTCTTTCCATCTCTGTACGATTGCCCATGAGTGGTATAAAGGACATGTGCACATCCCATCATTATTTCATGCAGTCAACACTATATTTGGAGATAAGTCTCATTATAGAATCCACTGGCAACAATTTAAACGAAATAACATGACTTAATGGGCATGTGTGAAAGGTAAATTGACCATTTGCTAGTTTGAACCAATATCTACTTTTATTTGTTTCATGGGATGTGGGCATCACTGGCTAGGCCAGCATTTATTGCCCATCCCTAATTGCCCTTGAGAAGGTGGTGGTGAGCTGCCTTCTTGAACTGCTGCAGTGCATGTGGTGTGGGTGCACCCACTGTGCTGTTAGGAAGGGAGTTCCAGGATTTTGATCCAGCGACAGTGAAGGACCGACGATATATTTCCAAGTCAGGATAGTGTGTGACCTGGAGGGAACTTTCAGATAGTGGTGTTCCCACGTATCTGCTGCCCTTGTCCTTCTAGTTGGAAGAGGTCATGGGTTTGGAAGGTGCTGCCAAAGGAAGCACGGTGGGTTGCTGCAGTGCAGCTTGTAGATGTTACACACTGCTGCCACTGTGCGTCGGTGGTGGAGGGAGTGAATGTTTAAGGTAGTGGATGGGGTGCTGATCAAGCGGGCTGCTTTGTCCTGGATGGTGTCAGGCTTCTTGAGTGTTGTTGAAGCCACATTCATCCAGGCAAGTGGAGAATATTCCTTCACAGTCCTAACTTGTGACTTGTAGATGGTGGACAGGCTTTCGGGAATCAGAAGTTGAGTTACTCGTCACAGAATTCTTGGTCTATGACGTGCTCTTATAGCCACAGTATTTATGTGGCTGCTCCAGTTCAATTTCTGGTCAATGGTATGTTGATAGTAATGATGATAATGCCATTGAACATCAAAGGGAGATGGTTAGATTCTCTCTTGTTGGAGATCATCAATGCCTGGCACTTGTGTGGCACGAATGTTCCTTGCTACTTGTCAGCCCAAGCCTGGATGTTGTCCAGGTCTTGCTGCATATGGACATGGGCTGCTTCAGTTTCTGAGGGGTTGTGAATGCTACTGAATCTCATACAATCATCAGCAAACATCCCCACTTCTGACCTTATAATGGAGGGAAGGTCCTACCCTTACAGCATAATTCTTAGAAATATTCTGGATTTTTTTTATCCATGCCCATAGTTATCACATACACTGTAGGAGAACGTCTCAGATGCCCCCTGTCTAAATTTATCCAATAAAGGAAATGTCTTAAATAGATGCCCAAGAGTGACTATAAGCCAACGTGTGTGAATTAGGAATGTGGTTGAATTAAAACAAGGCCTGGGAGATTAGCGAAATGCTGCCTGCAAGAGCCCTGTTCACGTAACAGATGGATAGCAGCTCCACATGGTCCTCTGAGCTGAACACAGATAGCAATGTGGTGAAGTAACATGACCAGGCTGGTATCTCATATTGTTTAAATACTTGGCCACTTTTAAAAGTAGGATTCTGGAAAGATTCCAAGCCCTGCTTCTGCAAAGTACCGAGTTTGACAAACTCTCCATTTCCTTTACTGAGAAAGTGAGGCACCTATAAATTTCAAATCAAATCTGGGCCAGAATTGTAATCCCTAGCACTGTGCTTCTGTAGAATTTCTTTGCACTGTTCCCACTAATAAATCAGCAACAAGACAAGAAATTTGTGTTCTGCATTGTGTTAATCTCTTAAGTAGCATGTTCAGATGGTGCAATATGGAAGGTCAGAATCTCTCTCACTATAACTTTTGTGTTTACAAAATAAAGCTTGTGTAGAGTGTTGCACTTGCATCAAAATTTGTTGTATGGCTAGTAATTGGTTTTCATTGTTTTAATCGTGCATTTGTGCTCCACACTTGCATCTTTGAAAAGTTGCTTTGGGTGTTGCAGTAATGCAAAATATGAAGGATAATTACAGCCAAGTATTTGTCACAGTTTAGCATTTGATGTCGGATCACTTTGTGAAGGTAGGTTTTCACTACCTTGGCTCCGCACCTGTTTGGAACTTGTACGAAGCCCACTTTTAAACTGTGACTTTAAAGTTTGAAAAGGTTGCAGTGGTCCTTTGGATTGCTTTTAACTATCTAATGCAGCAGTCTTGTCAAGGGACAGTGGTGTAGGTGCTACACAACCTCCTAAATCCCTGAAATTGAGGACAGGAAGTATTCAGTATGATTTCAATGTTTGCAAAAATTAGTCTTGTGTGTAATGTTGCACTTGCATCGAAATCTGTTGTATGATGAGTAATCAGTTTTCTAACATTTAGAATGAGATCTGTGGTCCAATATCTGGAGCTCCTCGGATCTCTCCAGAGGGAGAACAGAACCTAAAGATGGGTGCTTCTGAATTTCTAGGCCAATCTATGTGCACTGTGGAATGTATTATGTTCCTATATTTCTGTTCTGTGAATATAGGAACAGAGAACCTCCCACAATGTCCAGAGATACCAGACCACCTGAACATATTGCATTGAATAATAAATATGCACGCAGCAGGTAAATATCTTGTGGGTTTTGATGATTCTGTATAAACTCGTGTCGTTTTTTGACATGGTTGGACGTGATTTATTTGTAACTTCTCACTTAGTTCCAGTTATTATTTATGTATGAAGCGATAGTGGATTTCCTGTATTGTAGGTCGCTGTCACCTAGACGATATAGCATCAGTTTGCGTGTGGAAAATCTGCGATTGGATGAAACTTGCATCACTCATTGCAACCCATGTTAAATTGGGACATACTTTTCCAGACAGAGAGGACATCTTCCATTAAAGGATAAGGGAATATATGAGAGTACTTGGTGTATGGAATACCTCTCTGCCAATTCTGTCCCTTAAATATTGCTCTGTACACATGAGCAGTGCCCCAATACCTCATCCATTTGTCCAATCTGCACAGGCTCCCAGACACTGTGTGTTGGGAAGATGTTACACTGTTTACTGTAATTTGAGCCTCATTTATCCATCAGGGATGGCTAATGTACCCGTTGAGCTAGCGGCACTTAATCTGCATTTTTAATACCGTATTTGTAACCTTTTGCAGATTTCCCACCTTGAACACGAATCCTTGTTTTGCCCAAAGTCAGTGCTGTAGCCCAGGTATATGTCAAAATAACACCTGGAGAATCTGAAGTGAGGCAATATTACTGAGCTGTGTAGAATGATAAGGTACTTATTGATTATTTCCATTTTTATTCCAAATGAATTCTGTTTGGATGTCTTACTTTTCTACTGACACCAACTTCCTGATGTGTTGGAATTTGATAACAAAGACAAAAAAAGGAAAGGTCCTCTGCAACTCATCAGAAATTCCAAAACCTTATGCCTTGGCAGAAAGGGGGCTTTTGTATATGGAAATAAGACAAACCTTTGATTTTATGCAATGCACAGAATGTTTCTGTTCTATGCAGCACAATGAAAAATTAGTTTTGTACACGGTGTGCCAGATTTCTGCTTCTGTTACATGATGCTGACATAAGTTTAAATGGTCTGAAGTGACATGAGAAGGAAGTGATGCCAGACAAAAATGGGAGATTGCAGTATTTACTTTTTCCCTTTCTGTAATGAATAGGCTTCTACTTTGTTGCATACTGAATACTATAATTTTTCTTTTGTGTACCTGTCACCTTCAGTGGAAGTGCATGCTTGTATGTGGAACTGGGGAGTGACAGCAGAACAATAGGGGAGGTCAGTTCTCTGAAAGCAGAGCTCATTGAGGCACGAGGTAATTTTGTAGTCACCACAGGAAACACATCCTCCAACACTTAAATTATCTTTTTGTTATCCAGTGTTTTTGGTGTGCTGATCAACATTTGTGCAGACGTTTGAGTCAGCTGTAAATTCCAGGAATGGATTAAAAGCGACTAGAAAACTAGGCCGTAGTCAGCTTGTGGTGAATGTATGTGAAATTGCAGGATTGGACAGAATGTTGACTATTTAAACCAATACAAATAATTCGACAAAGTGGTGAAGCAACTAATTTTGTGCTGACAAATTTGTTCCATTTTTTGATCCCTGTTTTTGTGGATTGCCTGATACATCACCAAATGGGAGCTTTTGTAGTTTATAGTTGTTCCAGTTTGAGGGGTTTGTTGGGCAGCTGTCTGTTGTAGTCAACAAACTAATCATTGAAGTCTGTGAGAACTAAGACTACTTACACCTAAACTAATAATTTCAAAAAACTATCGAAGGCTTTTTTCTTTCTTCTTGACAATACAACAACAAAGACATTTTTTTGTGCAGGTAAATCATTGCATATTCCAACAGTATAATCTTGGCAGTGGTAGCCATTACTATAAAGTATCACACTCCTATAGTATACAGGTATGGTATACAGGCCATTACTATATAGTCTTTTGGGCCTCCTTATCTCGAGAGACAATGGATACGCGCCTGGAGGTGGTCAGTGGTTTGTGAAGCAGCGCCTGGAGTGGCTATAAAGGCCAATTCTGGAGTGACAGGCTCTTCCACAGGTGCTGCAGAGAAATTTGTTTGTCGGGGCTGTTGCACAGTTGGCTCTCCCCTTGCGCCTCTGTCTTTTTTCCTGCCAACTAATAAGTCTCTTCGACTCGCCACAATTTAGCCCCGTCTTTATGGCTGCCCGCCAGCTCTGGCGAACGCTGGCAACTGACTCCCACGACTTGTGATCAATGTCACAGGACTTCATGTCGCGTTTGCAGACGTCTTTATAGCGGAGACATGGACGGCCGGTGGGTCTGATACCAGTGGCGAGCTCGCTGTACAATGTGTCTTTGGGGATCCTGCCATCTTCCATGCGGCTCACATGGCCAAGCCATCTCAAGCGCCGCTGACTCAGTAGTGTGTATAAGCTGGGGGTGTTGGCCGCTTCAAGGACTTCTGTGTTGGAGATATAGTCCTGCCACCTGATGCCAAGTATTCTCCGAAGGCAGCGAAGATGGAATGAATTGAGACGTCGCTCTTGGCTGGCATACGTTGTCCAGGCCTCGCTGCCGTAGAGCAAAGTACTGAGGACACAGGCCTGATACACACGGACTTTTGTGTTCCGTGTCAGTGCGCCATTTTCCCACACTCTCTTGGCCAGTCTGGACATAGCAGTGGAAGCCTTACCCATGCGCTTGTTGATTTCTGCATCTAGAGACAGGTTACTGGTGATAGTTGAGCCTAGGTAGGTGAACTCTTGAACCACTTCCAGAGCGTGGTCGCCAATATTGATGGATGGAGCATTTCTGACGTCCTGCCCCATGATGTTCGTTTTCTTGAGGCTGATGGTTAGGCCAAATTCATTGCAGGCAGCCGCAAACCTGTCGATGAGACTCTGCAGGCACTCATCAGTGTGAGATGTTAAAGCAGCATCGTCAGCAAAGAGGAGTTCTCTGATGAGGACTTTCCGTACTTTGGACTTCGCTCTTAGATGGACAAGGTTGAACAACCTGCCCCCTGATCTTGTGTGGAGGAAAATTCCTTCTTCAGAGGATTTGAACGCATGTGAAAGCAGCAGGGAGAAGAAAATCCCAAAAAGTGTGGGTGCGAGAACACAGCCCTGTTTCACACCACTCAGGATAGGAAAGGGCTCTGATGAGGAGCCACCATGTTGAATTGTGCCTTTCATATTGTCATGGAATGAGGTGATGATACTTAGTAGCTTTGGTGGACATCCGATCTTTTCTAGTAGTCTGAAGAGACCACGTCTGCTGACGAGGTCAAAGGCTTTGGTGAGATCAATGAAAGCAATGTAGAGGGGCATCTGTTGTTCACGGCATTTCTCCTG
Organism: Heterodontus francisci; assembly: GCF_036365525.1. Taxonomy (NCBI): domain Eukaryota; kingdom Metazoa; phylum Chordata; class Chondrichthyes; order Heterodontiformes; family Heterodontidae; genus Heterodontus; species Heterodontus francisci. Next base: position 3,926,633 of record NC_090412.1, on the reverse strand, counting down.
TATCTGACGAAGGGAGAACAGCATGTCAATAGTCGATCTCTCTGCACGAAAGCCACACTGTGCCTCAGGGTAGACGCGCTCGGCCAGCTTCTGGAGCCTGTTCAGAGCGACTCGAGCAAAGACTTTCCCCACTATGCTGAGCAGGGAGATTCCACGGTAGTTGTTGCAGTCACCGCGGTCACCTTTGTTTTTATAGAGGGTGATCATCATCATCACTATATAGTACGCAATATATAACACTGTACAATATGCACATTACAACAACATGCATTTATATAGTGCCTTTAACATAACAAAATACCCCAAGACTCTTCACAGGAGACAAAGACTGACACCGAGTCAAAGAAAGAACTTACATTTATATAGGGTCTTGCATGACCTCAGGACATTTGAAAGAGCTGAACAGCCAATAAAGTACTTTTTAAAATAATTACTATTGTAATGTAGGAAAGAAGGAAACATTAGGACATGAGACCAAAAGCTTGATCAAAGAGGTGGGTTTTAAGCAGCATCTTAACGCAGGAGAGAAAAGTAGAGAGATGAAGAGATTTGGGGAAGGAATTACAAAGCTTGGGGTCTAGATAGCCTAATAATATACAATACACACTACATTACGGTATTATATGCAGTACAGTACAATATGTGCATTGCTATACAATGCACACTGTTACACAATATATTACTATGCAATACATACTGCAAGTGCTGAACCTTACCAGACCACATGGTTCCTGTAGGTCAATTGTTACTTTTAGAGAGTAAGACTATTAGCAACTGGGATTACGACTGCATGGTTTGCAAGCATCTTGATCCCATTTGGTTATCCCTAGGCCTTTGATGAACCCCTGGCTGGGTCTACCTTGGTGGGGTGAGAGAGGGTGCAACCTATGGCTCTAGTGTCACTGTGGCTCCTGAACTCTAGTAACCTGGCCATCCCACATCTGGGCATCCCAGTCCTATTTGAATAGATGTTCCTGATTGTAATTTGTGGGCTGAGAGGTTTGGAAGAACTAATTTTAGGTTTGTTGTTAGCTCTCTCCACACTGCCTCCAGATAATACATAATCCAAAGATCTGATTGCATTTACAACTTTATATATATGCAGTGGGAAATCCACACACCCAGTGAAGATACAGTCAATATATAAATATAAGTTGTTGTTGTATAATTAGAAGTCCCTGCTGTACCTCAATGGTTCAGTGTTTATTAAAAAATATTGGTCATTAGGGGATGCAACTGAACTGGGAAGCAACTGAGCATCGTTCGGAAATTCTCTATACCATAAAGTTTTATGGATCGTGATGTGCAGTATTTACCTAGAAGCTAACTGCAGACACATGGTACTGATGGTTATACGATGCTCCGCTCTGACTCAGCTCATGTTTCTTGAACAGCTGGAGGGAACTTGTTGACTTCTGAAAGAGGGGAGAAATGAGCAAGTTGTCTCTGTGAGTCCCAGCAGGGCAATGTTGGAGTATTGCTCATTGCTTCATTTCCCACTCAGACTTTCCTCTTGTGAACTGTCAGGGGTGGGGAAGAGAAATGTCTGCAGTTCTGCTCTGTTCAAACTGGAGCCAGTAAACTTAGACAGAAACCAAACTCGTCCCCCTCAGTGGGGAGGAAGCTTGACTTCTGAGTTGTATTGGATTGCAACATGAGGAACTTTTCATGTTGAGATTAAGGGAGAATTAAATTTTTTAAATCTTTTAAATTTGGAAAAACTCCTCAAAGATGTTTTGGCAAAAGCGCTTCCCTAAAAAAACCAGTTTGCTTGAGTGAATGAGCTGAAAAGTGAAGGAGTGCTTTGGGGGGGGGGGACAAATGAATTCAGAGGCCTTTGCACGTTCTTTTTCTGTTCCTGATAGCCAGTTGTGGAAAAACACTGTATTGCTCTGCCAGAACTGGCTTATTCAATGTGGGAGGACCGAGGAGAAGTACAGCTGTGTCTCCTCGCCCACCTGCAGCCTGACTCACTTCACTGGGACTTGTATTTGTCATTGCCAGCGTGGAAGGAGCCAGATCTGACTGGGTGTTAGGTTTGCTATCTTAATTCTTTCAATTAGAACTCTTTTGATATTTAAAGTAGCGTGTTCAAAAACAATTGGAAGCATTTTGCAGAAGTGTATTTGTTTCAAACTCAATAAAATATGTGGTTTTCTGCTGCTCGGAAGTGGGGGGCTGGGGGGTGGCGGTTGTGGGAGGTGGGGGTGCGTTGGGGGGCTGGGGGGGGTTGGGGGGGTTGGTTGGAGAGGGTGGAATCAGGTTACTCTCAGTTCAGCTGCCAGATCCATTCTGGGGTTTTGGGGGGCTGCGGTGATTGGGCGGGATGGTGGGGGTGCGAGAAGGAGGCGATTCCAGTGGGGGATGGAGGGCTTTGAATTCATACAGTGGGCCATAGAATTTCTGTGGGCTCAGGAAGAGAACACCTGCTTCTCCCAGGGCCACAAAAATAAAACCTGAAAGGTTCCAGGGTCAGATCTTGAGCAGGCGCCTTTAAACCCGGCATCTAGTATAACCAATCAGAATGTGTGTGGCTCAAGCTCCACCCATTTGTGCCTGAATTTCGCATTCAGGGTCCTACAAGGAGCATGGTTTCCAATTTGGATAGTAAAGGCACTTTATACTTGTTTCAGAGTCCCCGGCACGGTGGTGCAGTGGTTAGCACCGGCGACCCGGGTTCGATTCTGGGTACTGCCTGTGCGGAGTTTGCAAGTTCTCCCTGTGACCGCGTGGGTTTTCGCCGGGTGCTCTGGTTTCCTCCCACAGCCAAAGACTTGCAGGTTGTTAGGTAAATTGGCCATTATAAATTGCCCCTAGTGTAGGTAGGTGGTAGGGGAATTGAGGGAAGGTGGGGATGTGAGAGGGAATATGGGATTAGTATAAATGGGTGGTTGATGGTCAGCACAGACTCAGTGGGCCGAAGGGCCTGTTTCAGTGCTGTATCTCTAAATAAATAAAAATAAATCAAGGCCAAAAATCACCTGAGTGAAGATGGCATCTAGTGCAATTCCACCATAACGCAGGTTGTAATGTGAAATTCAGAAATCTAACACCAGTTTTATGCTAGAAGAATGATGGTTGTTGCTAGAATTTCTTCTCCAATGATTTATATATAATTCCTACATCTTTGATCTAAGTTATATGTGAATTGAAAATAAGCATTGAGATAAATTAGAGTTTTATTGATCAGTTGCAACATGGGGAACTTCCATATACCTTCTTTGGGTCAATATTAATTCCACATCAGAGTTTAAAAATTTGAGTTTTTATTTTGATGCCTCACTCCCTCCTTCTCATATCCTCTGGCCTTTGTGAAGGTACAGCCTGTTCAATGACTGATCAGAGCCAGCTAGTTTTATTCCCAAAAGAAAATGCTTTGCTGGAACATCTTAAGGCTCAAGGGAACTTAAATCTACTTCAGATTGAATGTGTTCCAGATCCTGTATTATTTCAGTAAAATTGCTTGGATTGCAAACAAGAGTTAAATTATTTAAAATCTGACGCTTCCCTCCCCCCCCAATTCCAGTTTACGTGAGTTATTGGTTCTGCTGCGTTTTGGAACTGGCAAGTGCTTAACGTGCTTTAAATCTCTCTCAAGGAAACTTTGTAAACTCTGGTCTGAGTACAAAGTGCTAAGTAGCCGTGTGCGACACTGCAGGTGGCTTTGTGCTGTTCTCCAGGCACGTGCTGTGAGTTGACAGAATGGGTCCTATTCTTCAGTGAGTCCTCGAATGGAAACGTGTGTCCCAGGGGAAGCCCTATCACTGAATCTCACAGCATAGATAAAGCTGCTGCTTGTCTTCCCTTGATCATCGTGTGCAACATTCTTTCGGTCGAAATTGAATGAAAAGTAATTGTGAGTTGTCTAATAAATGTCCCTGTCTCTATCTCTCTCTCTCTCTCTGCAGAATGAGAAACTTGGTATAAAGAGCATACGTTTTCAAATCCTATGTAATGGATTAAAATTGAACATTTTAAGTTATCAGGCTTAACATGGGGGAATTAGTCCACATGGAAATGCTTTCAATGCTTCTTACCTATCACCATTCATTATGCTTGAAACATAGCTGGTAAAAAGGCCTCTTACCTATTCGAAGAGATGATGATTTGAATTATCATGCTCTATCCATCTCTCCTCCCCCTCCCATCCCCCACAGAGACACGACCTTTTAGTTTGCAGAGAGGTTCCGCAAGACACGCAAAAGTGTTAGCTGCAGGCTGTCTCATCAAGCCCTTGCATTGACTAAGTGATTATGGCAATCACCATCCTCTCTTGCTCCTAGCTGTCATGTTTCGATTTGTCAATTCTTTTCTAACAAAGTAGAGCTGTTGGCGGCACAGTGGCGCAGTGGTTAGCACTGCCGCCTCACAGCTCCAGGGTCCCGGGTTCGATTCTGGGTACTGCCTGTGTGGAGTTTGCAAGTTCTCCCTGTGTCTGCGTGGGTTTTCTCCGGGTGCTCCGGTTTCCTCCCACAAGCCAAAAGACTTGCAGGTTGGTAGGTAAATTGGCCTTTATAAATTGTCACTAGTATAGGTAGGTGGTAGGGAAATATAGGGTCAGGTGGGGATGTTGGGTAGGAATATGGGATTAGTGTAGGATTAGTATAACTGGGTGGTTGATGGTCGGCACAGACTCGGTGGGCCGAAGGGCCTGTTTCAGTGCTGTATCTCTAATCTAATCTAAAAAAAAAAAGAATAAACGAGAACACTAGTTTGAGATCTATGGTCTTATTGACACAAGTAGAACTAAGTGACCCCACAGCTGTCATTGTCTGTGCATTTAGTTCAGTAATTTCCCCAGCCCCCAGCCAGAAATTTCAGATGTCCTTGAGGGAGCAGAGAGATACACAATGATGAACAAAATCATGATTCCTCACATCTTTGAAATGATGAGGTCTGTCGCTGCTGATTTCATGATGTGACGCTTGAGGTAGGCAGCATTCTAGGACATTGTTCATGGTCGGTTAGCCAACCTGGCTTATTGTTAGGTGTTGCATGGGTTACGGGCTAGGATCCTTCCTGTTTATTAACTCTGTAAGCCAATGTTGTAACTGGTAAGCAGGCAGCTTACTAGTGCTCTTGTTGATGAGCTGCACAGTTTTAGTTACCTAGGCTCCAGTAGTATCTCAGCAAACATTTTGGGGAAGGTTGAGGGCTGTGGGGAAGTTTCCTGAGATTTGACTCATGTCAAGCTGCGTCTTCTACCCACTGTTTTCCCTTTCCACCCTCCATAAACTTGAGGTCATCCAAAACTCTGCTCCCCCTATCCTAGCTCCCACCAAGTCCCATTCACCCATTAACCCTGTGCTCACTGATCTACATAGGCTCTCCGTTTGGCAACGCCTCAATTTTTAAAATTCTCATCCTTATTTTCAAATCCCTCCATGGACTCACCCCTCCCTCTCTCTGTGACCACCTCCAGCCCCACAACCCTGAGATCTCTGTTCTCCAATTCTAGCCTTGTGCTCATCTCCAATATTAATCACTCCACCATTGGCCGCTATGCCTTCAGCTGCCTAAACCTTAAGCTCCTTTAGACTCTCTGCCTCGCTAACTCTCTCTCCTCCTTTAAGATGCTCCTTAAAACCTACCTCCGACTAAGCTTTTGATTACCTTGTCCTAATATCATCTTATGTGTCTCAGGGTCAAATTTTGTTTGATAATTGCTCCTGTGAAGCACCTTGGGGCATTTTACTCCGTTAAGAGTGCTATCTAAATGTATGTTGCCGCATATAATTAATGAGCTTTAGCTAATTGGAGTTATTCCTATTCTCATGGTTTTCACGATTTGTTGGATGCCCTGAAAACCACGAGAATAGGGATAACATGGACCCCTTGCCCTAACCTTCAAGTAACAGAAGCTGCTACCCAAAGGAAAACACTTAATCGTGCATAACAAAATTTGCATTGGGCTAAGTCAGCAAATACGGGAAAATAAGAGATAAGCAGAAACCTGACGACCTTGCAGATCTCCTCGGAATCTGTTAGCAGAGTCCATGGAAATGAGACACTCCAATTAAAAAAGCTGAGGCCTGTGTGGTGGCAATAACAGGAATAACATATCAGGGAAACTGAAACTCCTTATTATACTGAATTTTCAATACTTTTCGTTTAGACTCAATCAGTGATGTGTTTCTGCATGTCAGATAACTGTCTGATCAAAAACGTCATGTATAGCAAGTGACTTTTAATTGTTATCATTAGAATCATACGGCACAGAAGGAGGCCATTCGGCCCATCACACCACTTTTTATTCGTTCATGGGATGTGGGCATCGCTGGCCAGGCCAGCATTTATTGCCGATCCCTAATTGCCCTTGAGAAGGTGGTGGTGAGCTGCCTTCTTGCATCCCTGCACTCCATGTGGGGTAGGTACACCCACAGTGCTGTTAGGAAGGGAGTTCCAGGATGTTGACCCAGCGACAGTGAAGCAACGGTGATACAGTTCCAAGTCAGGATCATGTGTGACTTGGAGGGGAACTTGCAGGTGGTGGTGTTCCCATGCATTTGCTGCTCATGTCCTTCTAGTTGGTAGAGGTTGTGGGTTTGGAAGGTGCTGTCGAAGGAGCCTTGGTGCGTTGCCTGTGCTGGCTCTTTGAAAGAGCTATCCAATTAGTCTCACTCCCTTCCTCTTTCTCCATAGCTGCATAAATTTCTCTTTTTCAATATCCAATTCCCCTCTGAATGTTATTATTGAATCTACTTCCATCGCTCTATCAGGCAGTACATTCCTGATCAAATCTCGCTACACAAAATAAATTCCCCTCTCTTGGATTTTTTCCCCAATTATATAGTTGTTGACAATTGGATGAGAGCTACACAGGTGGTGTTCAAGATTAATTTAAGGTTAAAATTGCCTCTAATTTGTTGCTATGTGCCTGCCTGAAATCGGGCAGGTGGGCAGTTAAAATAACCTAAGTTACATATTCACCCAGGTGCTGACAGATTTACCTGTTGTCCTGACCTGGTGACAAGGACACCTGCCCAAAGGTGTGAGCCACCTGAGCAGGAACTGACAGCGAGTTTCCTGCTAGGCATACCCAGTGGGGGAGAGGATCGAGTCCAGAAGAGGCCCAAATTTGATGAAACTTTTCTGTGGGACCAGGAGCAGCAGGCGTTTCCTCCGCAAGGTCCCCACAAGGAAAGCTCAGGTATTCCCTCCTGCGAACTCAACTCCCAGCCTCCACCCACCCCTTCCAATTGTGGAATCCTGTAGGACAGCCCACAAGCTGATCCTGCCACCTACCTGCTGTTGGCAGGAGAGGTGTTCCGCCTGCACTGGGTGGGAATCTGCCCACTGTGATTTAAATGAAGCCAGGTCTCATCCTGCTGTGAGCACTGTGGAATTAACTCACCAGCGAGGATTCCCGCGGTTCAACTCCAGGGCATGGTTTTAGGTGGGACGTGTCAGAAAGAAAGAGGAAAGCTGAGTTTTTCAAATGAGTTTTTTTGAATATCCTTTCCTTGTATCTAGTTGCCCAAATCCTACATGAAAATTCCTCAGGCCCACACACACCAAAGTTAATTTGTTGTTCATTCCTGCTCCTGTCCTTGGGAACTGCCTCCGTGTCCTGATTGTTTCACCCACTTTTGACCTGGTGAAATGTGTTAACCATCAGACTGGACAAAAGAGGGTCTGTAAGCTCACAAATGCCATTCCGCCCTGTGAGATGGATAACTGTGGCATGTCTTTTAGCATTAGAACTAAAACGGGTTCGGTTTCCAGTGCTGAGGTCTCAGATGGATCTTTTCAAAGGAGTCGCTTGGCATGGTTAGTTTAAGTGGCCAGTAATCAAGCTGCAATGGACATAATTGTGCAAATGATTGATCTGATCACTGAGTGCTCTGAAGCTATACCCTTTGGTGTGGATTGCTAGTCCGTGCTTTAGTGTTAACTACTTATGCACTGACCACCTCCAGGCGCTTATCCATTGCCTCTCGAGATAAGGAGGCCAAAGAAGAACTTATGCAGACTATCCTGTGAGTCACTGCACAGTCTGCTGCTGATAATTCAGTGTAACTTTTTGCACTAAAAAGTGTGAACCATCTAATAATTTGAATTAAACAGTGCAACTCACACAGCAAAGCAAAAATTTAGCACTAATAAAAAGTTAAATTATTAGATCATTTGAATTGAGTAGCTTTGATTGAAGAGGACTTGATTGTATGGTGAGGGGCATGCGTAGTCTATGACCTCAGTAGCTCTGTTTACACATTCATACATTGAGAAAGCAGTTAATGCCTTTGATATAGTCTGCTCATACCTCAGAATCACACTGAGTAGAGAATCCTTCGTCAATGGCAAGGTAAGCCTGAAGTTCTACTGCAACTTTTGAATTGCTGTAAAGTGAGTTCCACTTTTCCATGGTAATAGTATCAGTTTAACTTGAAGACTATAGCACGTAGCAGAAGAAATGAAGCTTCTTGTAGCTAAGTTCTGGGTAACAGGCTGCAGTTTTCCATTGATTTACATGTGGATAATACCATAGCAGGATGTTTGTTAAATGTAATTTGCCTTGTCAGGATAGTGCCATTAATGCTGGGACCTCTGAAAACACCATCCAGCCATGAGCTGCATCCCTCTCATCTCAGCCGTATGTAAATGTCTAGGACCTCCAGAATCTCAAAGTTGAATACAGCAAAAAAACAGTATAACTCCAGTCCACGCATCCACGGAGAACTGAAGATGATCCACTCTCACATTGCAGTATAACCGCACCCTCATTTTCAGAAAATTGTCGTTTGGTCAATATTGTATGTTCAAAGAAGAGTTTCATTCAAAGTGTTACCGAAAAACACTTTTATTTTAAACATGAAAGATCAAATATTTGGCTGCTCAAATTGAGTGTCTAATTAAATAGCAAATTCTGTGACTAATACATATATCCCTCACTTGGAACAGGCGGATGGGGTTAATGCAGGTAGAAGATCAACTGACTAGGGTCCGCAATCCATCGCCATCCAATGCGAACTTAGGAGGGGATGCATTGATATTGTTGGGAGGGGGCAGGAATTGGTTGTGGGCAGCAGCTCAAAATGAGTGATAGCAAATGGGCAGCCCATTAAGAAAGGCCCAGTGATCTGATGTGGAGCTACATATCTCTTTTTTTTTCTTAATTTAAAAGTGATAACAGCACTGAAAACATTTGCTGTTGTGAGGAACATGGATCAGAATTTTCCGACCTGCCTCAACATCGCTCCAAGTTGCCTTCTGGTTATTTCCTTTTATTTCCCAATTGTTGACCGTTTTTAAAGAATGGCCAATTTACTCCACACTACAGTTAATGACGGTATAGGACTTCCATGCTTAATATCAGTTCTGTTCTGTGGGAACTGAGTCACATCCATGATAAATTGAAGAAAATAAATTTTGTGTGTGTACTTAAAGTGGGCATTTTCTAAGAGTTTTATGACTGATATATGGTCTCGGATAAATATTTGTGGTCTCCGTGTTTGTACAGCTTGTCAAGCTGTAGAAAGCTTTTGCAGTAAAATGCTTATCAGAAATACATTCACACATTAAATGTAAGGATCGTTAACAGTGCTACTGTTTATATTTTGAAGATTTGCTTTTCATTGTAATTGCAATTTATAACATTGATATATAAGTTACTTATCTTTTTTCCCATAATATTGGTTGGGAAATGTATTGAAAACTCTTTACAGCGAGGACAGGTCTCATTGTACTGTAGCTAAAGTGATGACAGCTTATGAGTTGTCCTGGAGGTAAAATCTGGAGATAATTAGAGGACAGTAGTGGAATTTTAAAACATAAGAAACAGGAGCAGGTGTAGGCTATATGGACCCTCGAGCCTGCTCCGCCATTCAATACAATCATGAGCTGATCAGCTTTCCCACTCTATCCCTATATCCTTTGATTCTCATAGTGTTCAAAAATCTGTGCAGTCTTGATGATATTCCGGGACTGAACATCCACTGCTCTCTGGCATTCACCAACCCTTTGAAGAAATTTCTCCTCATCTCAATCCTAAATGGCTGGTCCTTCTTCTGAGACTGTGCCCTTTAGTTCTGGATTCTCCAGCCGGCAAAAACAGACTCTATGGACCTTCCCAAAGTGTTCGACCAAATAGGTGCCCAAAACAAAAGTCATGATTACAACAGTGAGAAACCTGCAGTCTCAAGTTGTTTGTGTGTTATTGATGTTCAGGAATTTACGTCACAATGTGGGCCAGCTGAGTTCCAAAGCAGCAGCACCCAAAGCAAAGCATTCCATTTGAAGCAGATCTGTAGAATATAAATACTGTGAACTGAAGAGGTCAGGTAGCTGAATTCAAATGCTGTCACGCATTCCAGGATATTGGTAACAATGTGTTTACTTGTAAAAGCTAAGCGGGGCATTATTTGTTTCGTTTTTTGTGTCCGTTCACAGGCACATTTTGTCACCACTGTAGACCCAAGGCCATTACTATTTTTTTTCTTTCTTTACTATTCCTGGGCCCTTCTATTCCCCGCTCCCACGGCTGTTGTTCAGTCATGCGATTTTGCATTTCTGTTTTGGATACTTTTTGCGCCCTCCCCCCCAGCAAAAAAAAAACTACCCAAACCCGCCACTATTCCTCTGCCTCCTACTCTCCTTCTGCCATGCCAGACATGAATCCCTCTCGAATAAGCCCACAGGTCACCCCATATCGGCATGTCCCCAATGGGCCCATTGAGAGACTGCACACTTCCTCCTGACAAGCCACATACACAACTGCCCCATCCTCCCTTCTCTTGCTGACTTTCCCACCAAGTGCACTTGGGACTGAATTTTATGGACCCCTGGGAGATGGGAGGGGAGGCATGGGGGGGGGGGGAGGGGGGAGGGGAGGCGTGGGGGGGGGCCCATAAAATAATGACAGAAGAGGGTGGGTGGAGTGCCCGTCACCTTCCCGTCGCCATATGATTTTGTTAGGGGCCATTTGAGGCCCTTAAGTGACCTATTAATAGCTACTTCAGGGTATCTTTGTGCTACTGTTGTTATTTTACCATGGAGGGCCTGTGGTGGCAAAGGCTACCCTTCTGCTAACACCCACCTCAATGACCACTCCCCCCATGATGCCACCCCCCCCCCCCCCCCCCATTGCCGGGCCCACAGGACTGGCCCCAATGATTGCGCCACATATACCTGGGGTCCAGGGCTCCAGCGATGGCCCTGATCTCAGGCCTCTTGTAGTACAAGCAGTGGCTACCAGTACTGAGCTGTTGGCCCTCTGTTTGGCTAGAAACTCTGGCAGGCGCAATCCCCATCCTTAAAAGGACGGGTCCCCGGTGCCAGGCAGTTGATTACCCAAGTGCGTTAAATAGAGCGGGGAAGAAGAGTGTCTCCAAAAGGCCAAGGCAGGGTTCTCCTCACCTTTTGGGCCCAGTGTGGGGACCCCTGCCGGCTCCATAAAATCCAGCCCCAATGTTGAGGGCGAACCTCACGGAACTCCTCCTCACCCTGGTTCACCTCATCCACCACTTACATCTTGGACTGTGCCAGTGAATCAATCACACTTTGCATTTCCCTTCTGAATGTGCATTCATTCATGAAGAAAGCCCTAGCCAACCATGACTTTATTGTGGATGATTGCATTGATATCATGGTTTTGTCTGAAAGTTGCCTCCTTTCTTGTTTCAACCTCTGTACTAGATGACCTTGTGCTCTGTGATTTCAATCTTCATTTCAGCTCCCTCCTCTGAATTCATTGGTCTTCTAACCTCCCGAAGCCTTATACAACTGTCAGGATTTCAGAGGAAGGTGGAGGTCCCAGTATATTGTTGGCCATTCTAACTTGACCATGAACTGTTGTTCTGATTGCTGCATTGTTTGCTGGTCTTGAGCAGTCATGTCATGCACTGGATTCCGGGACATTGTGTGAATTTATATTATGCTGGAGCCAACGCAGCAAAAGCCACCCACCTCGTGGTTTGAATTCGGGTGGGCGGGGTGGGGGGGTCAACATCTGGAATTTTCTGCTGTGTTTACAATGAGGTCAGCAGGAATGCAGTGTGAAAATCTTAGTATAATAGGTATAAGGCACAGAACCAGTTTGGTGAGCGTGAAGATTCAAATACTGGTAAAGGGACATGTATGTGAACAAAGGAATGGGAGGAGGCCATTCAGCCCAATGAACCTGTTCTACCATTCAATGATTTCACTGCTTATCTGTGAAGAGCTTGTGCAAACCATCACTTGAAACAGGTGAGTCCCTATTAACTTCTTGCTTCACACAGTTGAACTTGCTGTCTGAATATTGGCCACTGTATTCACAGAAGGAGGCCATTTGGCTCCCTATTCCTGTGCTAGCTCTCTGAGCTATCTAATTAGATCCCACTGCTCTGCTGTTTCCCCACTGCCATGCATTTTTTCTTTTTTAAGTATATACACCCATAAGCCAATTCCCTTTTTAAATTAGTGGCGTTTTTTGAAAGTGTCAAAGTTGGATCTGGATGAGGTTGTTATTAATCATAGATCTAGTCGGTGGGAAAACCATTTCAATAGTTTGTACTTGATCCAGCTTTGGCGGAAACCTGATTTTCTTTTGTTTTTTTTTTCACTCCTGTTTCTTTAGCTGTTTAGCCTCTGCTTTCCGTAAAATGATTGGTGTATTCAGTAACTGGATGGTCAGAGGTACAAAAAATGGCCTTGAGTGATTTGCTTATGATTCTTTCCCTGAGAGAGATGTGTGTGACCGTCACTCAGCACCCTCCCATCAGAATTAAGCTGAAATCAGGAGCTTGCCTTCAGTGAAATGTGAATAGAAATTGTGTCCAAAAACATAATCAACTTTTTGTTTTGTTAAGCAAGCTTTCAAGATCTAACTCTATCTTCATATATGGAATCGGATCCAATGTGCAAATTGTCGGGTCTTTTGAAATATTATCTCACTTAGGTAAAATGTGGACTGTAAATATACCGAATGGCAGGGATTACACAAGCACAGGATGACAGCAGCAGTGCAACAATGTGTTTCTGGCTGAGTGAAAATCACACCAGCAAACTATCCATTTACCTGCTACTGCTTGTTACAACACCATCCATCTTAATTTATGACCATTATTACTGGATCAAGACTACTTTAGATCGCCAACCAATAGTTCGTCTGCAGAAATGAACAATCTACCTGTTGCTTCGACAGTTAAAATCTAATTGAATATAATGATTTCACTTGTAGTTAACTGTTTAATTTATTGATCTCTTTTGAGTTTGGAAATGCTGCGCAGAACATTGTGTGTGATTTTTGGCTATTGAAAATGTGCATGTATAGAATTTTGATTTGTAAACTTAAACAGATGTTCAACACCGAAACATTGAAAGAAACCAATGGTACAGTTGAATTGTCAGAAGTACTTTACACATGAGGGTCATTGATAGTCTTATGTTGAGAAGTATAATATCTTGTTAAGGTATAGAAAGGGGTAATTTAGAATAGTAAAAAAGAAAAATTTGCATTTATATAGAACCTTTCATGACCAAAGGACATCCAGTGTGCGTCATAGCCAATGAAGTACTTTTGAAGTGTAGTCACTGTTGTAATGTAGGAAACAGGTCAGCCAACTTGTGGACAGCAAGTTCCCACAAACAGCAATGTGATAATGACTATTAATGTTGGTTGAGTCATAATCAGGGAGAACTGTCCATCTGCAAATAGTGCAATGGGATCTTTTCTGCCCATCTGAGAGGGCAGACAGAGCCTCAGTTTAATGTCCCATCTGAAAGACGGGCATCTCTGACAGTGCAGCTCTCCCTCAGTACAGCACTGGGAGGATCAACCTAGATTTTTATGCTCAGATCTCTGGAGTGGGACATCAACCCACAACCTCTTGGCTCTGAGGTGAGAATGCTACCGAGTGGGCCATGGCAAAGCAATTAACATTGCTTTATTTTGTTAGTTTCTCTTGCCAGTTTCTCCTTCCCAATCCTTCCTTGTTGGGGTGTTGGCTCCTTGCTGGGATGCAGTTTCCCAAGTATCAGTCATTCATTCCTTGCCCGTGTGACCATTATAGATGTGTGAGCCTCATTAGTGCTATTGCAGTGGAGCTCAATCCTACCCTCAGGACTTTTTATTTTATTTTCAAAATATACTTTATTCATAAAAATCCGTAAAAAAATACATTACCAGTTTCAAACAGCACCAAGTCAAAAAATACAAACAGTGCAAGGGTGGTCAGTTTCCTTCATATCAATCATGGGTTGTCTCACAACCCTTCCATTTCATTTTGTCATGCCATATACATTTTTACAGCAAACAAAAATTTTCCCGATACAGTTCGAGGGGTTTTCCATGGATCCAGCCCCTCCGTTCAGCTTGATGGGGGGACCTTACACAGTGGTCTTTCCCCATTGAGCCTCAATCCTACTCTCAAGACCTCTGAACTCTGAGAAGTGTCATTGGGTAGCGATTGGGTGCGTGAACGCTAACTTAAATTTCTTTTCTAATCCAGCAAACATGTTGGTAAGTGTAGCACTCCTACCAGGTTCGGGCTGTGATTTACTAACTCAGCAGAGACCAGACCCCAAACATCCTGAGCTCATGAAACTCACCTGGAGAAATGTCCTGAGCCACTCATGGACTGGATAGTGTATATTTTAAGAAAACTTTATTTGACTGAAGAAATGTGATTTACATAATTTTGCTGTATCCTATCCTTTTTGAGGACTTTGTATTTAAGCACAGAATGCTGATGATGTTAGGAGACATTTGTCTAAGGAAAGTTAGAGAGTCTGACTGTTGGTTGAGGAATTAATTCTCACCAGGCTACCAGCTCAATAAATGCCAAAGGTTGACCAATAGCCCCCCAAAAAACCTAAAAACAGCCCTGACTGTAAGACTAATGTAGTTACACAGAGAGCATATTGGGCCATAAGTTAAGCTGCAGATATACCCAACAGTAAATCACTTGCATAGTGGAGAATGGTGCCAAAAACTTGGGGATTTTTCCTTCACTTCTTGTGCAGAAGTTGTGGGCAACTAGATGTGTATTTATACTCACTGGGAAATCTGATTTGTTAAATTGTTTTTACTGTTGCAGTGACACGGAGACGCATTTCCCATTCATTTGTATTGGAACTCATCGACCTCTTGGCAACAGTTATCACTGGAGTTCCTCTAGTTCCTCCTATGGGGAGTGGACAGGAAAGTGGAATTGAAGCCCAAGATCAGCCATGATCGTATTGAATGACGGAGCAGGCTCGATGGGCAATATGGTCTACTCCTGCTCCTATTTCTTGTGTTCTTGTGTTCTTCCTTCATCAGTAGATTACACTGGTAGTTGTCTTTTCCCTAATAACCCAGTGGCACTTGTTTTGCCGACAGTTTATGTTGGGAGTCTTCTTCCTCACTTCACACTGGCAGTCTTATATCCCCTTTTCCCATCCCGTTCATACTGGTCCTTTTTAACACCAACCTTTCCCCCTTCGATTTATGCGGGCACCCTCTGACCAGTCAGTTCATCACCTCCTTCTTTCCACAGTCCACATTGATACCAGTCTTTCCCAATTCTTCCTCCAGCCACAGACTGCATAGCACAATTTTATTTCAGAGCTGCAGTTCTCCCTGGAGGTGAAGAATGAATTGGGAGGCAATTCTGATTTTCATCCATAAACATGCAGGAGATGGGCATGTCTGGATCTGCAGAGTACTTTTTGTTCACTGGGCTGAAACATGTCATGATACATTTCACACCACATGAAACACAAGATTTACATAAATACTGCTCATTTGTTGGAATTATTTCTAGTACTGTTTTATTACTGGATATAATACCTACACAAGTACATTATTCTAACGATATTTCTTCTCTGTTCCTTCTTGTGTTTATTTATATGCTATCTACTCATCTTGCAAAGTCATCTGTTTCTCTTTCAATCAATTTGAAGAGACAGAAAACACATTGTTTTTTTGATTGGCTGAAAACTTTAAAATCTGATTTTTCAATCAATCAGGCGAATAGTGGTTGGGGTTTAACTGACAGAGTGACATCAAACTTCTAATTTACTTTTTTTGTTACTCTGAGCAGTGCAAACAAGACATGGTGGAGGTAGGAAGATCCCCTGAAATGAGTTATTTTAGTAATGTTCGGGGGAGGGGTGTATGGAAAGGGATTAACATACAGAGACAGAGCCATAAACCCAGGGCTGAGTCAACAGATGTTAACGCGGCTTCCTTACACGGTTAGCCTCAGTAACGCTGGCTATCAGTTCTTACTGATTAAGGAGAAATAGTTTTGGGGGCTGGAGAGAAGACAAAATGGACAAATCAGAAGGAGATTGATGTTGATTATAACTCTCGGAACTGTTGGTTTTGTACTGGCTCTCAAGTTATAAAAAAACTCATCAAACTAGCTACGGAAATCCATCTAGTTCCAGCTATCTGTTTTCCCCAGTCCCTAGAGTAGAACCTAGAAAGCCGAGCATGTCCATAGAGCATTGTCAGCTACTTTAACACAGGCGCTTGTTTAAATTGGGTTAGCGCCTCTGCTCAGACAGCACACGGAGCAGTGTCCTCCGAACCGTGTTTGTCCCCTCATATCAGCAACAGTAATTTCAAGGCTTGTATCTCTTCTGTTGATATGTGAGGGAATACTGAGCGTTCACCAGAGCTGGCGGGCAGCCATAAAGGCGGGGCTAAAGTGTGGCGAGTCGAAGAGACTTAGTAGTTGGCAGGAAAAAAGACAGAGGCGCAAGGGGAGAGCCAACTGTGTAACAGCCCCGACAAACAAATTTCTCTGAAGCACCTGTGGAAGAGCCTGTCACTCTAGAATTGGCCTTTATAGCCACTCCAGGCGCTGCTTCACAAACCACTGACCACCTCCAGGCGCTTATCCATTGTCTCTCGAGATAAGGAGGCCCAAAGAAGAAGAAAGACTGAGAATACTGGTACACAAGTAAAATAACTTTAAGTTGCAAGCTGACAGCAGCTCTGTATCGCTGCTGAGAAACAGTTTTGGCTGTATTTCTGAAATCTGTCCTATTTATCATTTTTCATATAAATAGGACTCCTTTGAAGGTTGTCTGCTTGGAAATAGCAGAAATGTGTGTGTGTTTGTAAATAACACTTGCAAGTTAGCTTCTGTAAGCTTTAAAATGCTCTTTTGTGGATTTTTAGAAGAAGGACGAGCAATTTAATTTTGTTTTTTGCCAAAGATCCCATTTGAAGGATTTGTTTACATTATTTATGGGCTCCCTTATCTGATGAAGTTACGATAGACAAGTTAGTGAAGCCCCATGGGAGTTCATTGCCATAGTCTAGGCTGATACCTCAGTGCAGTACTGAAGAAGTGCTACATTGTCAGAGGTGTTGTAATTGGAAGAAACCTTAACCGTGGTCCTGTCTGCCTGTTCAGAAGTGTTGGCCAGGGGCTGCAAGAAGTACAGAATCTGTTACAAACTGCTGGATTGTTTGTGAACTATAGCAACCTGTGCTCAGACACTGGTCTGTGCTGGTAAAAACCAGTTTGAACTAATTAATTTATGTGACAAGACAAGGGAGCGATCACAGGAATAGAGCCTTATTTGGACACGGTGTGATACCAGGGTCTTTGGGCCTGGGCCAATAAGGAGAACATACGAACGAGGTGAGCAAGCCTAAACCAACCGGAAAGAAACAGCACAGTTTGAAGAGATAAGAAAGAGAATAAGTACAGAGAGTCTCGGGCATAGAGCCAGCGAGAAACTCCGGAGACCAACCATCGCGGAAGTGGAAGACCCTGCGTGAGCAATGCGGCGACGACGTAAAAGAGAGAGAGAACGGAATGCCTGGCCAGCATCAGCTCTCCCCTTTTTCAGGTATTATCCTCTGTTTTCTGTGACTAGGTCAGGGAAAGGTCAGAGGAACCTAGTGGGTGTGCTTATTGATTCTAGTAAGCTTTGTTATTAACTGTATAACCCAGTTTGAGTTGCATGCTTTTGTCTAACCAAGTGTATAAGCCTTATTCTTACATTGTACAACAATGTGAATAAAGTAAATTGATCGTTAAAGAAAGGACTGAGTTTCCTCCTCTTTGTACTAAGCCATTAACTGTAGCCGGTGGATTAGGTGGAGAGTGGCTCTCCTGTAACCCGATATCCCAAACACCCAGCCTGAGCCTGAATTAAGAGGACTTAGTCCCACGTGACGGCCAGGATCAAGTGGGTGAAAGAAATAAAGGGGCCAAGGGGGAGTTGACTCTGCGCCATGGTTTACAGAAGGATGTAAAAAGTCCCACAAACATATTTGCAGAGCAAGGAGAGGCCTGGCCAACATTCTTTCCCCAATCTACACTACCAAAAATATTAATAAACTGTTTTGTTGGTATCTTCCTGTGCATTGAGTCACCAGACTACCCTGTGTGGCAGTGACTGCCCTTCCACCAGCAAAAGTAATTCAGTGGTTGGGATTGGTATGGTTTTGGTTAAGGAGAGAACCTCTAACATGTAGGAGTAGCAGATTGATATTTTTGCGATCATTCCATTTGTGTGTTTTGAAACAGAATTTCAAACCTTGCCTGGCAACTGTTCAATGGTGACAATGGCTGCAGGTCCCTCTCCCAGGTTAAGCACACATATAGGGCTGGATTTTGTTCTGATCCCAACGGCAGGTTTTGTGGCAGGGGGTTCCGGAGAATCGGGGCAGAATCACCCACCACGCAACCCAGCGCTGGGAATCCCGGTTCCGATTCTCCCACGGCGAGATAGGCTGACAATGGCCTTCCCACCCAGAGGCCAATTGAGGCCCTGAAGTGGCCTCTAATAACGGCCATTTTAAGGCCTCTTCCCACCATTGCTGGGATCTTACCTTGTAAAACGAGGCGCCTTCCCTGCGGACTTGCGGGGTCCCTCCTTTGTGGACAACTTGTGGCCCATGGAGGATCCATCCCCCCCCCCCGGGAACAACTGTACCCCACCCGGGACGCCCTCCCCCTGGACTGAACAGCCGTCCCGTCCCCCCCTTGCTAGGGCCTTCCAGACCAGCCCCTGTGAGCCCACCTCACAACCTGAGATCTGGGGTTCCAGCGCTGGGCCTGGGTCCGAGGCCTCTGCAAGTACCAGCAGTGGCCACTGCTCCCGGTAGCTATGTCGATTACTGCTGAGCTGCTGGCACTGTGATTGGCCGGCAGCTCTTGGAGGTGGGATCCCCGTCTGATAAAGACTTTAAAGGGACAGGGATACTGCCTCCTTAAACTTTGACCCCAAAAGACCGGAGGATCACTCCAGGAGTCTGAAAAAATGCAGAGGCTGGGTTGCCCCTGACTTTTCAGTCAAACGGCAGGAAATCCTCCTGCACAAAATCCAGCCCATGGAGTTATTTCTATTTGGGGGCAATAGAACAAACCGTAACTCCTTTCCCCAATAAGATGTATTTTTGGTGGGGATGAGGAGGCAGAAGCAAAATGCATTCTAGATTTCCGTGAGCAGTTATTACTTATACACGTCCACTTTTCTTTTGGGCCTCCTTGTCTCGAGAGACAATGGATACGCGCCTGGAGGTGGTCAGTGGTTTGTGAAGCAGCGCCTGGAGTGGCTATAAAGGCCAATTCTAGAGTGACAGGCTCTTCCACAGGTGCTGCAGAGAAATTTGGTTGTCAGGGCTGTTACACAGTTGGCTCTCCCCTTGCGCCTCTGTCTTTTTTCCTGCCAACTGCTAAGTCTCTTCGACTTGCCACATTTTAGCCCCGTCTTTATGGTTGCCCGCCAGCTCTGGCGAACGCTGGCAACTGACTCCCACGACTTGTGATCAATGTCACAGGATTTCATGTCGCGTTTGCAGACGTCTTTATAGCGGAGACATGGACGGCCGGTGGGTCTGATACCAGTGGCGAGCTCGCTGTACAATGTGTCTTTGGGGATCCTGCCATCTTCCATGCAGCTCACATGGCCAAGCCATTTCAAGTGCCGCTGACTCAGTAGTGTGTACAAGCTGGAAATTTTGGCCGCCTCGAGGACTTCTGTGTTGGAGATACGGTCCTGCCACCTGATGCCAAGTATTCTCCGGAGGCAGCGAAGATGGAATGAATTGAGACGTCGCTCTTGGCTGACATACGTTGTCCAGGCCTCGCTGCCATAGAGCAAGGTACTGAGGACACAGGCCTGATACACTCGGACTTTTGTGTTCCGTGTCAGTGCGCCATTTTCCCACACTCTCTTGGCCAGTCTGGACATAGCAGTGGAAGCCTTTCCCATGCGCTTGTTGATTTCTGCATCTAGAGACAGGTTACTGGTGATAGTTGAGCCTAGGTAGGTGAACTCTTGAACCACTTCCAGAGTGTGGTCGCCAATATTGATGGATGGAGCATTTCTGACGTCCTGCCCCATGATGTTTTGTTTTCTTGAGGCTGATGGTTAGGCCAAATTCATTGCAGGCAGCCGCAAACCTGTCGACTGTAGACAAGCTAAGGGGGAAACTTAAGAAAGATGTTGAAACTTAAGTCACTGAGAAGAAAACAAAAATGATATTTAATATGAACCTATTGGATTTTAGTCTGAGTTGATTTGGAATCTTATCTCTCCGTACTTTCAGCATAATTTAGCATTAATCTTGGAAGTAGTCTTTAGAATCTTTTCAGTATTCGTTGGTCAACTGCTTGGATATTTTGATTCCTGTCTACCATTTCCTTTTTTATGCGATGTGAGAACACATTAGGGACACTTAGTCTCATGTGTTGCAACAAAGCTACAGCATAAGGATCAGAGGAATGTTTAAAAGTTATTTTGGTTAGCCTGGTCATGCCAAATACATGTTTCATTGGAGGCAGTGTGTACATGAACCAGGTTGAACTACGAGCTTAAATATTTATGGTGGCAAGAGGTACTTTTTATATCAAAATGTGAACTTCCACATCTACAGTTTAGGTTTGAGAGGAAAGTGGGTGAAAATATGTGTTTTGGTTACCAGGTTACAAACAAATGTTCATCATTCTAAAAGTTTCAGGAACGCTCAACTTCCAACAAGGGCATGAGGAGTTGAGCTAAATTAGGTGAAAGTTCACAAACTGGAGAAGCTTTAGTGTAGAAACCAGCAACTGGTTTGGATAAGATATGTTCAATAGGAGCTCATATTTACCAGAGATTGCTTTACAGAGTCTTGCCTTTAGAACCTTGTTTTACCATTTGAATTGTTACACAAAATTGAACTATATTCTTTTGTTCACTTTGCATCATTCTTTGAAGTACTTTTAGTGAGTGATGGTTGATGGCCCCAACTGGGGTACAGGTTTGGAAGGATTGCTATGTTTGAATGTGTGAGTAATCTGAATTAAGAGTTGCTGCTGAATCATACTGTTTTCCATTTGATAATGGTGAGACTGTCTTACTTTTAACAGTTTTAAACCACTGACCCATGATGCCATCAAATACTGTTTAAAAATAAATTAACCAAAGTGATTGGACAGATTAACCAAATTTGCTACTAATTGTAATTCTTTGCAATTGTTCAGATAATACAAGGCGTTCTGATGAGATATTATTTAACTTCATAATTAAAAGCAAATATAGTTACAAATATTCATCCAGGGACACGTAAGCAAAAATCTGTCGAGATGTCTTTGTGAGAATTTATGCCTCTCTATTTGGATTGCAGCCATGTTACTTTCAATGTCTACCTTGGCTCAATGGTAGCTCTGTGGGATCGAGCTCCATTCCAGATAATAAACCCATCATCCAGGCTGACACTTCAATGCAGTACTGAGGGAGTGCTGCACTGTCAGAGGTTCTATTGTTTGAGACATTAAACCAAGGCCTGTTTGCCTTCTCGGGTGCATTTAAAAGATCCCATGGCACTATTCAATCAAATAGCAGGGGATTTATCCCAATGTCCTGGCCAACATTGATCCCTCAACTAATGCCTGTTAAAACAGATTATTTGGTGACTTCGCTTATGCTGTATGTGAACTTGCTGTGCACAAATTCACTGCTGTACTTGCCCACATTACAGTTGTGACTACACCTCAAAAATACTCAACTGGCTGTAAAACAATTTGCACTTCCTTGAAGCCATGAAAAGCACTGGTTCTTTATTTCTACTCGGTCCGCTCTATCTTGCTTTATGTACAACCTTCACAGTCTTCACTTAAAACACACTGATTACCTCCTCATATAGCCACTTTGTGGTTTGTGAAGCAGCGCCTGGAGTGGCCTTTATAGCCACTCCAGGCGCTGCTTCACAAACCACTGACCACCTCCAGGCGCGTATCCATTGTCTCTCGAGATAAGGAGGCCCAAAAGACATATTGGAGACCTCCCAGAAACAGCATCCATTATAGTGGTAATCTTGTCCTGTGGTATGACAACCATCAGCTAACTCCTCAATTGAATGAAAATAGCAGGTGTAGAGAGGATAAAAAAAAATCTGCGTTGGAACGTTATCATTCAGTTGGGAGATTTAAGTGTGGAGTTGAATAATCTCACCCTGAGACTCGGTGTTTCTTGATATTTTTAACCCCTTTCCTGTAACTTTAGCAGACGCAAGCAGTTGGTGATAATCGTGCGTGTTGAATATGTTACAAACTTATGTAATGGGATGAGGCTTCTTGGTGAGATGTTTGGTTGAAGTGGGAGGTCTTTGACTCTGGAGCCTGGTTTCATCCCCCACTGAGGTTGTAGAGAACAATTTTACATCGATCTTATTGTGGTCTGGGTAACGAAGCCGGAAAAGTAAGTGACATGAAGATAGAACAAATGGGAATAGTGGCTATAATCTAATTAGATTCACATTGGAAACAGATAAAGTACAAGAGGCATTCAAGATAAAAGATTGGAAATGAGCCAATTTCAATGGGATAAAAGGGAAGCTTGCACACATTAATTGGCTTGGAAAAAAGACAGATGAAACAGCTAGCAGATATTTAAATACAAGGTGGGTAAGATACAGGTTGAATCCATTTCTACTTGGAGCAAATGGGATTTGCCAAATGCAGAGGCTGCACAAATAGAGGTTAGAGTAAAAATGATCCTGAAAAATTGGCATTATTTTCCACTGGTTGGTGAATTGCTATCAAATTGGCACAGACTCTGAATTATCACCAGAACAAAAGGGGCAGTTAGGGGAAATTATTTCACAGGGGATTATTCAAACAAGGAATAGCTAAATGCCACAAGCAGCTGTTGAGGCAGACACTCTCACATCTACAAGGGTAAGTATTTTATATCCTTCCTTTGCAAAGAATAAAGTGATAGTGCAGGGAAATGGGTTAGAATAGATAGCATGTTGGGTCAAATGGCCTTTGACTGTGCTGTAAATTTCTGATGTTTTCTGGGATTCTTGTAATACTTGTAAACTTAGATGCAGCATGGGCCTGCCTTGTTTGGTCTCCCAGCTGGAGGAGAGACAGTGTGTGGCAACTCAGTCCACTGGGACAGCTGTCTTTGTTTTGAGTGGGGATTAGCAACTAGGAATGAGAAGGATGCCATTCTTTACTCAGACAGAGCAACTGTCCACTGATGGCCCATCACATATGTTAGCAGAGATGTATGACCAGCAAGGAAGCTACCTCATTCATTAAAATGTAGAATTTCCCCTCAGAGGTAGGAAAATATGAAAGCAAATATTTTCAGCACTCTTCTCAGATCATTTTCCTTGAATAATGAGAGAACGTGCATTAATAAAATGCCTGTTGGACATCCCAGAGCACCTCACACTTGATGAATAGCTCCTATAGTGCAATGGCTGTTGAAATGTGGGCAAAAACTGCTGCTAATTTATGTACAGCAGATTCCAGAACAGTAAATGTGATGAATGACCAGTTAAAATTGTTTCTGATGGTGCTTGGTTGAGACAATGATATTGACTGGGTCACACTAGTCTGCATTGAGTAGTTCCATGGATTACTGTCCATCTGAACAGAGAGCCTCAGTTTAATGACTTCTCCAAAGCTTGCCACTTTGGAATGTTAAGGGTGATTTGATTCAGGTTTTAAGGATTTTGAAAACAACTGATAGGGTCGGTAGAAACTTTTTCTGCCAGTGGGAGAGTCTAGGATGCGAGCACATAAGCTTAAAATCATAGCCAGGCCATTCAGGAGAGAGGAAAAGCGGTAGATGCTAGCTCAGTTAATCATTTTAAATCTGAGGATGCTAGCTTTTACCAGGCAGGGGTATGAAAGCATATGAAGCCAAGACAGGTAGATGGAGTTAAGATACAGATCAGCCATGATCTCATTGAATAGCAAAACAGGCTCCAGAACTGAATGGCTTCTTCCTGCTCTGTGCTCCTATTTTTCAACAATGTAACACACCAGAGTCTCAGTCTAGATTATGGAGTGTGCCT
Source organism: Heterodontus francisci (assembly GCF_036365525.1). Lineage (NCBI taxonomy): Eukaryota > Metazoa > Chordata > Chondrichthyes > Heterodontiformes > Heterodontidae > Heterodontus > Heterodontus francisci. The sequence continues at coordinate 3,902,407 of NC_090412.1, read as the reverse complement.
TGAACCCACAACCTTCTGACTGAGACCAATGCTGAACAAACACTTGTAGTGAGTCGAAAGAAGCTGTCAGAGTATTCTAATGTAACCAAGCAGGATGCAGGATCATGGAAAAGAACGATTGTGTTTTTTATAATGAAGTTTGTTCACTATCCTGTTGTTATTATGACTTAAAATGCGAAAATCTCAGATAGTGGGCAAAGACTATTGTTCGTGACTTGGAACAGACGCAAAAAGTACCCATGCAAAGCTAAATTGGGTAAACTATTGAATGACGAAGCATTATTCAAATTTCAATATTGAACAGCATAGTATAAATGAGGATGCTGCACTTATTTCAGACCTGGATTCCTAAATTTGTTTATTCCAGTTGGACCGATTTCCAGGTCTTGAGGAGTCTGACCAGTGGTACAGAAAGGGATCGTTGGAGGCTACTTAAAAAAAGCCCAAAAACGTCCAAAATGTTTTTTTGTGGAGTCAGAAGGAGGAGAGATCAACTGGCTTACCCTCGACAACCACCTCCCCACCCCCCCACAAAACCCCGATCACCTTCCCGCCCCCCCAATCTGATCACCTTCCTGCCCCCAATCACCTCCTTATCCCCTCCCAAACACACTCACCACCCTGCCCTTGCCAGCAACCCCCCTCCCCAACCACCCTCCCGCACCAAGTCCCACCTCTGGGCCTTGGTGTAGCCTGAAATTCTTGAGGACCCAACCACTGAGTTGTGTTTGACTGTTTCATTGGTGTCTGCAGATCACCTGGTTTATCCTGATCTTGGGCCCTCTCCATACCAGTGCACTGTCGCTGAGCGCTGGCAGAATCACGCTCAGTTTGGGTGGTGACAAAACTCGGCTCCAATGGGTTTTAAATCCACTTTTAATTTCTTACTGAATATATAATGTTTACCCAATACAACTCTTCAGAAGCAAGCAAATAGCTTATCTCTTTTTTTCCAGTTCTTTGCTTTTGATATTTTTAAGGAGATGATGAAACCCGTTTTTCCCCCAACTGTAAGACATGCATATCTGAACTTGTTCTAGTGTTTGTCATACTGGCATTTGAAGTAGAGAGACAGGCTGAATTGGTTTGATGTTCTGAAGCTGTTATTAATGAGCAGTATTTTATCTGACATTTATAGTTGCCACTTATGCGTGCTTGTTGTGTTTTTGTTAATTTTTTTTATACAACTACTTCAAGTCCTAAGTGAAGCTAAACATATAATTTGCTTTACAGCTTACACCTGTGCATTTGAAGGTCTCACATAAATCATCACTGAGCTTTTTTTCTTCACAATTGCACGATACTTATTTTTAACAAACCATTACATTGAAATTTAACCTGTAGAAGTTAATTACATATTTAATATTTTTATATTTGCACCACACTTCTCTGAAACGGCAAAATGCCCAGCATTCCTGGCTTAAGCACACAGGGAAATTGTGAAACTACAATAAAAAAAACCTTCTGAAAGTATCTTGTTCTCAGAATGTGGGCAGTGAGACACTGGCAAAGTCACATTTATTATCCATCCATTGTTGTTGGGACACTGCAGAGAGAGCATCGACAGTCAACCATGTAGGCTTAGAGAATCGTGTGCAGGACAAACAAAGTAGTGATGAAAAGTTTCCTTCCCAGAGGATATTAGTGAACCAGTTGGCTTTTACAGTAATCCAGCAGTTTTCATGGTGTTTTTTTTCCCCCCTAGTCCCAGACTATTAATTACCAGATTTGTCAAAGTCAATTTCACAGTGGTAGCAATTGAACTCTCACCCTCTGAATTGTTAGTCCAGCAGTATAATCACCATGCTACTGTGCCATACTTGGACAGCAATATACTCAATGATTTGTACTTGACACTTGGATTAGTATTAAAACCCAGAGTGTGCTGAAATTGACAACTGGTTCTTGTTTTGGAGCTCAGTCACATTTAGAGACAGTGGCCCTTGGCTGAAATATCTTGAATTTTATTTTTAAAAGTTTGTAACATGTAAACGTTTAGATTTCGCTTTTAAGTAAAGACAAGATGCAGGTTCTTCAATGGAGCAAAGATATGTTAATGTCATTTCAGCAAGCCAGGTTTGGGGTACAATCTATGCCCAGACTATTAACAGGGACAGGCACCAACATGTTGCACCATGGACATTTGACAAAAGTATTGACTCAACCACAGACATAGGTGCAATTAATCTGTATATAAATTGTATAGCCAACCTAATACCATCAAAACACAGTCTGATTTAAAACACATTCTCCCTACTTAGTGAGATATCTGTCATTGTTTTTCCTTGCACAAGTAGTCAATGTCTGCCCTCTCCCTCTGCCCCCCTTTCCCCCCCACTCTCTCCCCTACACTCTCCCATTCCTCTCCCTCTCTCCCCCTCTCTCTCCCACTTCCCTCTCTTCCCCCCTCCGTCTTCCCCCTTCCTTCTCTCTCCCCTCTCTCTCTCCCTCTCCCCTCACTCATTCCTTCTTTCCCTCACTCTCTCCCTCCCCCTCACCCCCTCTTTTCCCTCCTCCCCTTTCTCTCTCCTCCCCCCCCTCTCTCTCCCACTCCCTCCCTCTCTCCCACCCTCCCTCTCTCTCTCCCACCCTCCCTCTCTCCCAATCTCTCTCTGCCACTCTCTCTCCCTCTCTACTCCCTACCTTCCCCCCAACCTTTCCCCCCACTCTATCTCTCTCTCTCTCTCCCTCTCTCCTCCCCCCCCCCTCCACTCCCTCCCTCTCTACCACCCCCCCATTCTCCCTCTCTTCCCCCCCACCACTCTCTCCCTCCCCCTCTCTCCCCCGCCCACCTCTGCTGCGCTCCATTTGGACAGATGACCGTGTGCGGGCTGTAGGAACTAGCCCGATGCTTTTCGCTCCCTTTAAAACACAAGTTTAAAGGCTTGGAGCAAGACATTTAAAATTACCACGGACCTCAAAATCTTTACCACGGACACTGGTGTCTGTGTACGGACACATTGCCGACCTCTGACGATTAATCTGTCCTTTCTCCCTTTTGATGCTCAGAAACCAGTAGTGTATTTCCAGCATTTTGTGTTTTTAGTTCAGATTTGCGCAGTGTGTCCTGTATAATCTCTAGATTTCTTTCTAACTAAGAATCACGCAGTTCCATAGCAGGATTCATATGTTCAATTCTTTTGCTGAAGACGCAATTTTAGAAACTGAGTTCTTATGCATTCCGTTCAGATTCTTTACCCACCATTGGCCTGCAGTTTAGGAGGGAAGCCTCCATGTTGATGCATGTTTTTGGTGGATTTTACGGGCCGAGCTGGAATTCCCATTCTCCCGAACAGCCAAGGAGAGAATGTGAAAAACTCTTTTGCCAACAGTTACATCTTCAGTGTTTAGACAGGACACGTAGTGCCTCTGGCACTCTCAACATTGAAATAAATTTGAGGTCGGTATAAGAAGTATCTGGGGGCAGGGTGTGAGTGGTACATTCCAGACGGTATCAACTCAATGCAGCAGGAGATTACACCATCTCGTCAGTTTCACGCTATTTCTATGCTGAGTGAAGTTTGGCTTAATTGCTCATCATCAAACTTTCAGCTTTGTGCCAATGCTGAAGTTGCAGATGTGCCCATGGATCATTTGTGCACCTGACTTTTCAAAGTACCTTCCTCTGTCACCAGGTGAACTTGCACACTGTTGTGGAAAACCAATCATAGATGTTGTGTACAAATGCTTTTTATTCATTCTCAGTATCTGGGTAACGCTGGCGCTGGCAAGACGAGCATTTATTGCCCATCCCTAATTGCCCTCCAGAAGGTGGTGGTGAGCTGCCTTCTTGAACCCTTGTAGTAAAGGTTGGCTACCCAACCCGAACCTGATGGGACCCGACGACATGTGTCAGGTTCGGGGTCGGGTCGGGTCGCACTTCCGGGTCCGGCATTCGGGCTCAAGTTGGGTCGGGCCAGGTCGGACACTCTCTACCAACACCTCAGGTAAGTGACTCTAATGTTAACTTACTTTTTGGGCTTCAAAGGTGGTTTTGTTAGTTATTTTAAGCTTGTGTAGATCAGCAACAAAGTGAAAAACGGAAGGTAGGTGAACTGATGGTCAGGTCGGGTCAGGCGCAGGAAAGAATGGAAGGACTTAGGCCAGGTCGAGCTCGGGGTCGGATGTTGTTCTGTTGGGCTTGGATTGGGTTTCGTTTGCAGACCTGAGCAGGCCTTTACCTTGTAGTCCATGTGGGGTAGGTACACCCACAGTGTTTGCGGGGTGGGGGGGTGGGGAGAGTTGCAGGATTCTGACCCAGCAATGATGAAGTGAATCATAATGATGCATTCACACAGTCTGATGCAACTCTAATTTTAGTGATTCAGTTAAAAAAAAGAAAATTGCATGTTATTTCTGAAATTCATTTGCCAATTCTGATGAACCAAAGAACCCTTGTAATTTTATCACTAAAATAAAATGCCTGTTTGATCTGATGTGATTTTTAAAAATCCAATCTGGCTGTCTTATCAGTGGGAAAAGGAGTTGCAGAGGTTGTTGATCTGATGGAGATGTTAATCATACAGGCTGAGTCAGCACAGTGTCTGGTGCATCATAGAGGGCTTGGGGAACTTCCAGTAATCTGTTATTCCAGATGGGCATCACCACAGATATGTTGCTGACATGAAAACCAGCAATATGAAATAAAAACAGAAAATGCTGGAAATACTCAATAGGTCAGGCAGCATCTGTGGAGAAAGAAACCGAGGCCAGAATTTTACGCCACCCCGATGAGCAAGATGGTGGCGTAAAATGGAGCGGGAGGCACCAGGAGACCTTCCCGACCCACTCCCACCTCCACCCCCTTTACGCAGGGTGGTGGCAGCTAAAAATAGCCCGTCCCACTTAACGGTCACTTAAGGGCCTTTGCCCACCTCCACTCAGATTTTACGCATGGCAAGCGGGCATCCTGGAGACGGGAGAAGCCGCCTAACGAAAGCAGGCAGCTTCTCAGCGTCCCGGGGTGGCCCTCGTGTTCGGCACCCTGTGCCCGATGGAGGCCGCCCTCGCTACCCCGACCAGCCCCAAGACCCAACATGCCCCCAATCCCCGCAATCGACCACCCTTGCCTCTCCAGGGCCCCACCGATTACCCCCGGCAAGGCAACCAAAACTTACCTTCCCTCCTGTCTCCCAGGCATCTTGTCTTCATGGTGGACTGCAGTCCCAGCAGAGACCACCGCTCCCATTGGCGCTGCTGGGACTGAGAGCCGATCAGCGGAAAGCTCCATTAGTTGGGACTTCCTACCTGGAGCAGGTGGACATCCTGCCTCCCACCAGGTGAAGCCCAGGGACCCGCAATATACAGGTTGGATCCCAGGCGAGGTGGAATTGGGTTCGCCACCGACCTTTCCGGCCAGAGTTAATGTTTTGGGTCAGTGTTCTGATGAAAGGTCATCAACCTGAAATGAAAATGTTGTTCCTCTTTCCACAGACGCTGTCTTAACTGCTGAGGATTTCCAGCATTTTCTGTTCTTATTTTCCAAGCTTTGCATATTGGTATTTTGCGACTGTTGGACAGGGTACTTAATGCTGCCCTTCAACCTCCTGCAAGTTTTCTCATGTGAATTACTGCAATTTCTCTCCAGTATCTGCAATTCCTGTGCTCAGAGCTGCTTGGGAAGTTATCTCCATGTTAGATGCAGTCTTAGGCAGAGTGGTTTGCATTATGGTTTTGTGCTGTTAAATCCATGTATTGCTACATATTCCTCCACTAAGCCATTTGGGATTTTTGGTCCCTGTGTAATATTATGAACACAGTTCAATGGAGAGGGCCGGTGTTGGTGAAGTTGGTCTTGGGCAGGAGAGGTAAAACATTTTCTGACAATAATATGACATGCTCAGCGACGCGATCCTGGAGGTTTAACGCTCCAACCCATGTCTTCATATTAAAGTTGATTTGATCATACAGCTGGATTTTATCTCACTCTTCCATTATTTATAATGGAAATTCAAGTATATGTTCACATTATTCTGCATGAATAAGAATTTTTTTAGATATCTTTTTTTAGATATGGGTTATATGCTGGTTCAACAGGGGATGCTGTTTTACGCTTAAGACATGTTGCCACAGTGTGCAAAATGACATTACATCTAACTTGAGCCATAGCCAGATTTACAAGGTATGTCTCAGTTACAAAGAAGACTATTCCATTTTCTAGCACTGCTGGTTTGATGTGTCCAATAATGTAGAGAAAGAGGTATCTCCTGTTGGCTCATTGAAAGTTCAAAGCAAGGTAATAAATTAAAATGATATGACGCTGTAACTATTGCTGCAGAGATCTACTTATAATAGTCCCCTGCGACACCACTCAGTCCTGTACACTTTTTATTTGTGCAGTGAGTCATTCCCACTTTGCTTAGTGCTAACTGTGCATGTTCCACATACCACGTTGTCTCACACATCTCTTGTCTGCTTTATCTAACGTGGCTTTTCATGACCTCATTCTAAATTTAAAGTGTCTGGTTCAATGTAACTAGGTTGACTTACACATTCCTGTACACGTCTGGAGACTGAGGTACAAACAGTCCATGTTCGGCAGTCCTACTAATGAGAGATACCAAAAAATAATGTATCCTTTCTGCACTGCTTTTGATCAAAGATTAGCACAATGTTGCCCATTATAATCACCGTTAGGGAACTTTTCATGCACATTTGTAATTTCGTCTAATGACCACCATTAGACAAATTTTCACTCTCCATGCTTCTTAGAAATATGTCTGGCTTCACATGCAGTTAAGTTGTCTACATAAACACATGAATGGTTGGTAATGAACAACATTAAATATAAACATTAGATGCAATATTCTAGTCAATGCTAAGATCTGAAGAAACTGCAATTTTCAGAAAGTGTAGGGTCCTTAGAAACTTGGATGTGTAATTCAACATTAAACCATCATTTTATATAATTTGACTAAATACTAATGTTCTATTCTTAAACAGTGATAATGTGCTCAGTTACCAGTGCTTGTCCTCCACAGTATTTTACTTTGCAAGATTTAAAAGTGTGCTTCCGAAAGTAGAATTTAAAGGGTTAATGCTACTTTTTGTTTTACTTAAGCTAGGTTTGTATTCCCTAGAATATAGGTAAAGGGGTGATTTGATTGAGATTGTCAGGATTTGGAAAGGAATTGGTAGGGTAGATAGAAACTTATTCTGCTGGTGGGGAGTCCAAAACAAGGGGACATAACCTTAAGATGAGAGCCAGGCCATTGGGGAGAGAGTTAGGAAACACTTTTTCACACAAAGAAGTGTGGAACTCTCTTGAACAAAAAGCAGTAGATGCTAACTCAGTTTATAGATTTAAATCTGACATTGATAGATTTTTGCCAGACAAGGGTATAGAAGGATATGAGCCAAGTCTAGGGGATGGAGTTAAGATTCAGATCAGCCAGGATGTTATTGAATGGCAGAATAGGCTCAAGGGGCTGATTGGCCTTCTGTTCCTGTGTTCCTAATGCTGCTTTTCACTAGGGACTTTGTTAAATCCACTAAATTAGAGTTCATGGAAGTTACTGTATAAATCACAACGTTGAATACTCAACAATACCATTTCCTTATGGATACTACATGCTGAATTTATTTGATTTCCAAGACTAATCTCTTACAATAGGATATTTTAAGTACAATGGTGGACAAAGCTTTGATTTAAGGCTTATTCCAGGATAATGCTATGCAATTATCCTTTGCTGCAGAAATTGCAGGATAAGTATCCTTCCCTCCTACTTCAACATGTTAAGCTCAACCAAGCGGAGGGTGGACTCCTGGTCAGAACTGCAATCTGCAAAGTGATTTTAAGGCTAAAATGTCCAAATGAATTGGGTTGTTTCAGCTTCAGCTCCTAGAATCCTCCATTTCTGCACTAAAGGCAAAGCACAGTCTCAAATTTAAAATACAAAATTGTTTTAAGTAAAACAGTTGGGACATAAGGGCATTTAGAGTTGAAGAACAATTTATTTGGAATTAAGAACATACAATCAGGAGTAAGAAAATGCTGATCTCATTAAGCCCATTCCCCACAGGTCATCTGTGAATATTCATAATCACTAACCTTGCTTCACCAATTGCTGCCCCTCACCATCACAACCCATTGATCCTACTTTGAGGAATACTGAGTGCCTTCTCCACCCTAAGGAAAAAACATCAAGTGATGCTATTAGTACCTCTACCATCTTCAATCCCCTTCTCAGCACTGGTACCCTTTTAAGGTATTGGTTGACCTCGAATAAACCACATTCTCTGTAAGTCTATTCCATTTGTCTACTATCCTGTGGGGGAATTCTCTACTTTTACTCAAGGTTTTGAATGTTGCACTCACATCCTCTATTCACTGCTCATAGTCCAAGTTAAATTGTTTGCTTCTTTCATTTTGGATGCAGTAGAATTTTCCTGATTCGTGTTTGAGTTGCAGTGTATGCAGCCACCATAAGTATAGCTTCTAATTTATATGGCAGAAGAAAAATCTAAAATAAAAGCAGCTGATTCTTAATTATTAGTTACTCAAAGGAAGTCTGACAATGGAGATGAGAACAATGTAACACTGGCTTTTCAAGTGCCTTCAAGGTTTACCCATCTAGTTATTCTCTACCTTGTCCATTCCCACCCAGCAAGGTTTTCAAGTTTAGATTTGTGGTTTTAAGATATTTCATATTCATTTTGCATCATATTAAATACAGTTTAGGTTTTTCATAATTAAAGGTGTTTTTAATAGGTGTGTTACCCCCGGGTTCCAAGCTGCACAGCATATTGTTCCCTCAAGGGATTATGGTACATAATATGGTAGGGATCCAAATTCATTTTGTCTTTTGGATTTATTTTATTGAAACTATAGAGTAGCGTATGTGAGATATGGTTTGCACTGAAACAATGCTGGCAATTGTATTAATTCCACCAAAGCAGTTGCACAAAGCATTTGTTCATTGTGAGTAAATTGGTTAGAATAAGGGCATATGATTAAATAAGATTGTATTCTTGGGATCCCTGCTGATCCAGACTGATGACTTGAGTGAGCTAATGGATGGTGCGTGTCTGAGATAATGCAAACTGTTTCTTACAGAGATAGAGTACTGACTTCATGGTGTATGAACCAGGTAGAAATGAACAACATTCCTGCAGTTCTTATTGTCAAAAATAAGAGTGAAAATGTCACCTGGTGTTGAACGTTTGATTGCTTTTGGGATACTTTGAGTAGTGTGCTTTATTGGATTGTTACACTTAAACTGATATTGATTCACTTACTAGAATCCCTGGTGGTTTCACCAATGTCATCAGTTTCAGATTCTTACAAATGCTCCATTAAGAACAGTCTTGCCACTCTAAGCCTCAGCAGGTACCAGTGTTCTCAAGGTGGGTGTTCCCCCCTCTAAAAGCTACACAAGCCAAGCATCTGAATGCAGTGTTTTCCTTTGGTCTTTTTGATGTCACTGAACCATTTTCTGACATCCTGTTGGGCTCCCTTATTATGCGAGATCTTGTTTGACCTTACAGAAGCTTCCATTGTATGCTTTTCTCTGGGGTTTGGGGATCACGGTGGTCCTGAAAGTGGAGGGCTACCTTTTAGACCTCCTCTGTGATCAAATTGACTTTCACTTCAGGAAATATTGCCTTGCTCGATCTGTTGACGTGCAGTAAATTAAGGATATTCTTGATTCATTGCTGGTTAAGGTTGATTGAATCAACCTTCAAAAAAGTATATTTTGATTCAGTATTTTAATTTATCATACATGGAACTTTCCTTAAATATGTGCACACTCGACAGACCTCTCCTTCCCCCACCCCAGAATCATATTTCATTTTTAGTTTATTATAGTGAAACTTTTATCCAATTATAAAGTTAGTTTAGGAACTTATTTTGGTTGCTCTTTTCTGCAGATGATTCTTGCAAAGATTTTGGTTTTGACTTCGAAATGGAGATAAAATTCAGTTAGATCCATTCTTTGTAAATAAATTACTGTTGAAGTTAACCTCTTTGCTCACAACTTCATGTTACTTTCAGAGATGTTTTGCTGTGTCTTTAAATTTAAAATTACATTCCTGATAGTTCTGTGGATCATCCCAAATTAAAACCAAGAACATGTTGGTGAGTTGTTGATGGTGCTGATAAAATCATGGAATTTTCTAGAGCAGGGAAAACCATTTGGCCCATCAGTCTCCACAAGCTCTCGGATCCGCCTAGCTCCATATCCTTGTCCTCATTCCCTCTAAACATGTTTTTTCCACCTCATAATTCCAAGGAACATCCTCTTGTGGTATTCAGATTATTAGCTTCTCTTTTAAACAGAGTGTTTCAACAGAGATGTTGAAGTGTTAAAATGTTGCACTGTAGACATGTCCAGCAGTGTTATACCTACATTATGCAATTACTGCAGTGCAGTACTGAGGGTGTGTTGCTTCATTGAAGGTGCCACATAACTGAGGACCAGTCTGCCCTGTCGGGTGGATGTAAAAGATCCCATTTGTCTGCTGATGATTCCATTCTGCAGGGTAGTGGAGTGGGAAAGTGGAGTTGAAGCCCAAATCAGCCAAGATCATATTGAATGGCAGAGCAGGCTCAATGGGCCATATGGTCTACTCCTGCTCCTATTTCTCATGTTCTTATGCCTACAACCTATAACTAGCCACTCTAATTTGCTTCAAAGTATTGGAAATGCTGTTCTCCATCTCAAGTGAGCATTTATGTAATGGTGACTTTGCATTATATCTTATACAAGTGTTTCAGTCTACTTGCTGGTACCTGCTATGTTAGTATTTGTGGTTTGTAATAGCTGTGTTCTTGGGCTCTCTGTAATCCAGGATCATCTATTCTGTTACTGTCAACATAACATCAGCAGTTGAGCTGGCAGCTGTTTATTGGTGAATAGTTACTGCTTGATATGATGAGTGCTATCACTGCACTTGTTTGCGTTAATAGATCCTGAAACTGTAATATATTCTACATAGAACATAGAACATAGAACATTACAGCGCAGTACAGGCCCTTCGGCCCTCGATGTTGCGCCGACCTGTGAAACCATCTGACCTACACTATTCCATTTTCATCCATATGTCTATCCAATGACCACTTAAATGCCCTTAAAGTTGGCGAGTCTACTACTGTTGCAGGCAGGGCGTTCCACGCCCCTACTACTCTCTGAGTAAAGAAACTACCTCTAACATCTGTCCTTTATCTATCACCCCTCAACTTAAAGCTATGTCCCCTCGTGTTTGCCATCACCATCCGAGGAAAAAGACTCTCACTATCCACCCTATCTAACCCTCTGATTATCTTATATGTCTCTATTAAGTCACCTCTCCTCCTCCTTCTCTAACGAAAACAACCTCAAGTCCCTCAGCCTTTCCTCGTAAGACCTTCCCTCCATACCAGGCAACATCCTAGTAAATCTCCTCTGCACCCTTTCCATAGCTTCCACATCCTTCCTATAATGCGGTGACCAGAACTGCACGCAATACTCCAGGTGCGGCCGCACCAGAGTTTTGTACAGCTGCAGCATGACCTCGTGGCTCCGAAACTCGATCCCCCTACTAATAAAAGCTAACACACCATATGCCTTCTTAACAGCCCTATTAACCTGGGTGGCAACTTTCAGGGATTTATGTACCTGGACACCAAGATCTCTCTGCTCATCCACACTACCAAGAATCTTCCCATTAGCCCAGTACTCTGCATTCCTGTTACTCCTTCCAAAGTGAATCACCTCACACATTTCCGCATTAAACTCCATTTGCCATCTCTCAGCCCAGCTCTGCAGCCTATCTATGTCCCTCTGTAACCTACAACATCCTTCGGCACTATCTACAACTCCACCGACCTTCGTGTCATCCGCAAATTTACTAACCCACCCTTCTACACCCTCTTCCAGGTCATTTATAAAAATGACAAACAGCAGTGGCCCCAAAACAGATCCTTGCGGTACACCACTAGTAACTAAACTCCAGGATGAACATTTGCCATCAACCACCATCCTCTGTCTTCTTTCAGCTAGCCAATTTCTGATCCAAAGCACAAAATCACCTTCAATCCCATACTTCCGTATTTTCTGCAATAGCCTACCATGGGGAACCTTATCAAACGCCTTACTGAAATCCATATACACCACATCCACTGCTTTACCCTCATCCACCTGTTTGGTCACCTTCTCGAAAAACTCAATAAGGTTTGTGAGGCACGACCTACCCGTCACAAAACCATGCTGACTATCGCTAATGAACTTATTCTTTTCAAGATGATTATAAATCCTGTCTCTTATAACCTTTTCCAACATTTTACCCACAACCGAAGTAAGGCTCACAGGTCTATAATTACCAGGGCTGTCTCTACTCCCCTTCTTGAACAAGGGGACAACATTTGCTATCCTCCAGTCTTCCGGCACTATTCCTGTCGACAATGACGACATAAAGATCAAGGACAAAGGCTCTGCAATCTCCTCCCGAGCTTCCCAGAGAATCCTAGGATAAATCCCATCTGGCCCAGGGGACTTATATATTTTCACACTTTCCAAAATTGCTAACACCTCCTCCTTGTGAACCTCAATCCCATCTAGCCTAGTAGTCTGTATCTCAGTATTCTCCTCGACAACATTTTCTTTCTCTACTGTAAATACTGATGAAAAATATTCATTTAACACTTCCCTTATCTCCTCTGATTCCACACACAACTTCCCACTACTATCCTTGATTGGCCCTGTTCTAACTCTTATCATTCTTTTATTCCTGATATACCTATAGAAAGCCTTAGGGTTTTCCTTGATCCTATCCGCCAATGACTTCTCGTGTCCTCTCCTCGCTCTTCTAAGCTCTCCCTTTAGATCCTTCCTGGCTAGCTTGTAACTCTCAAGCGCCCTAACTGAGCCTTCACGTCTCATCCTAACATAAGCCGGCTTCTTCCTCTTGACAAGCGCTTCAACTTCTTTAGTAAACCACGGCTCCCTCGCTCGACAACTTCCTCCCTGCCTGACAGGTACATACTTATCAAGGACACGCAGTAGCTGCTCCTTGAATAAGCTCCACATTTCGATTGTGCCCATCCCCTGCAGTTTCCTTCCCCATCCTACGCATCCTAAATCTTGCCGAATCGCATCATAATTTCCTTTCCCCCAGATATAATTCTTGCTCTGCGGTATATACCTGTCCCTGCCCATCGCTAAGGTAAACCTAACCGAATTGTGATCACTATCACCAAAGTGCTCACCTACATCTAAATCTAACACCTGGCCGGGTTTATTACCCAGTACCAAATCCAATGTGGCATCGCCCCTGGTTGGCCTGTCTACATACTGTGTCAGAAAACCCTCCTGCACACACTGGACAAAAACTGACCCATCTAAAGTACTCGAACTATAGTATTTCCAGTCGATATTTGGAAAGTTAAAGTCCCCCATAACAACTACCCTGTTACTCTCGCTCCTGTCGAGAATCATCTTCGCTATCCTTTCCTCTACATCTCTGGAACTATTCGGAGGTCTATAGAAAACTCCCAACAGGGTGACCTCTCCTCTCCTGTTTCTAACCTCGGCCCATACTACCTCAGTGGACGAGTCCTCAAACGTCCTTTCTGCCGCTGTAATACTCTCCTTGATTAACAATGCCACACCCCCCCCCTCTTTTACCATCCTCTCTGTTCTTACTGAAACATCTAAATCCCGGAACCTGCAACATCCATTCCTGCCCCTGCTCTACCCATGTCTCCAAAATGGCCACAACATCGAGATCCCAGGTACCAACCCATGCTGCAAGCTCACCCACCTTATTCCGGATGCTCCTGGCGTTGAAGTAGACACACTTTAAACC